>NC_056731.1:823305815-823323315 GCF_019279795.1 Protopterus annectens | reverse complement strand
TATTGTATCAAACATTTAAACTGTAACAAATTCCAAATATACCTATCAGCCTTTTATTTCCAACATTAGGGACAAAGAAAAAGTAATTAGGGAAAGTGCCCCGAATTAGGATCCCTTTTAAGTACTGGTAGTATTCATACCTCTCAGCCTCTTAGCACAAGAAATCTGGACAAAGCCTAAAATAACAGGGGGACAAAGGCCCCAAAACAGGGACAGATTTTAAGAATTGCTCCTATAAACTTAGTTGACAGAATAACAAGATTTGTGTTAGCATGCATTTCCTGAAGAATATAAAGTCTGAAATTCAAATTTATGTCATTATGTAGTGACTTCATCCTCATTAATTTGCCAGAAAACCACTAATTTTATGAAGCACAGACCAAAAATAAGAGGCAAAAACATGGGCACTCTGCAAAAATCAAAACAGCTGAGAAGTAGAATAGTATTAACTTAATATTTCTCAAGCAAGTACATATTTTTAGGAGAAACAGAGTAAACATTTGAGGCAAAAGTCAGGGCATTCCTAGAAATTACAGTTGTGAGGCATGATTCCAGACATCACTGTAACATAAATCACTTAACATACTAGGTTCAACAAAGATAAAATAATACGCATGTTGTTTTCTGTTCTCTTCAAAGGAGCAAGAATTATGAATTCACATTTTAATACATATTGAAAGGGAATATATCCCCGGGTCTGGTTGTACATTGATTATAGTGACTAGAAAGATCCACTGATATATTTTGTAATGACAAGTAGTCATTGTCATAGCCTTCCAAGTCCATACGCATTGCATAGTTTGTTAAGGAGTGTGTGCGTGCGTGCGTGCGTGTGTGAGTGTGTGTGTTTATGTGTGTGTGTGTGTGTGTGTGTGTGTGTGTGTGCGCGCGTGTGTATGCTTAAATTTTCATTTCTGACAAACTATGCGTTATGAGTTTATTGAAGTGTGTTTTATACAGAGTGATATACACCACAGAAATTTAATAAAAAGACACTGTGAAAAAAATAAAATAACATAAGAAAAAAAAAATCACAAGCAGTTGCAAGGCTGGCTTCTAGCAATACTAAGATATTTTCTATTCAGAGCATTGGTCTGTCTACCTTTTTTAAAATCCTTAATATTTTGTTGGGATATAAAAATACTATAAAAAGGCGTGTTTGTTTTCACATTGCTGTGTGTGTGTGTGTGTGTGTGTGTGTGTGTGTGTGTGTGTGTGTGTGTGTGTGTGTGTGTGTGTGTGTGTCTATGTGTGTGTGTGTGTGTGTGTGTGTGTGTCAGGGAGAGCACACTCACCTGTCCTGCAGCATTTCTGTTAAATTAAGTTTTATGAACTATTTTTAGTGTGTTGCTACTGCACATAGTTAATTTGCTGTTATGCTCTATGGGTTTAATTTTAACGTAGATAACTGAGATATACAGATGACTGTGTAGATTAAAACTCACCTAACTTGGTTCCCCCAAAATGGTGCAACTTGCAGGCGATGGTTATATTACTTAGGGGGTGTTAGGAGCATACCCCCACAACACCCCAGGCAGACTTTACAAACTCTTTTGGAAAAAAAGGGAGCTAGCTCAAGTCGCTGTTAGGTGAGTCTTGTGCATTATTCTTCTGGTTTAATAACTGCTATTTTTCCTGTTGATCTGAATAGCGAATGAAGCAATCTGGGGTGATGCTGAAGACACTGGCATTTAACTTACTCAAAAATAAATAAATAAACAAATAAATAAATAAACAAATAAATAAATCAAATACATTAATTGCTCAAAACTGTAAAATAATAATACAAAACAAAACATGAATCATCATCTTCTTTCGGCTGTTCCCGTTAGGGGTCGCCACAGCAGATCACCTGTTTCCATTTCTTCCTGTCCTCTGCATCATGCTCTTTCACACCAACCACCTGCATGTCCTCTCTCACTACAACCATAAACCTCATCTTAGGCCTTCCTCTTTTCCGCTTACCTGGCAGCTCCATCCTTAGCATCCTTTTCCCAATATACCCAGCATCCCTCCTCAGCACGTCCAAACCAACGCAATCTCGCCTCTCTTGCTTTGTCTCCAAATTGTCCAACCTGAGCTGACCCTCTAATATACTGATTCCTAATCCTGTCCATCCTAGTCACACCCAGTACAAATCTTAACATCTTTAACTCTGCCAATTCCAGCTCTGACTCCTGCCTTTTCGACAATGCTACCGTCTCCAACCCATATAACATAGCTGGTCTCACTACCCTCTTGTAGACCATCCCTTTCACTCTTATTGGTACCCGTCTGTCACAAATAACTCCTGACACTCTTCTCCACCCATTCCACCCTGCCTGTGCTCTCTTCTTCACCTCTCTTCCACACTCATCATTACTCTGAACTGTTGATCCCAAGTACTTAAACTCATCCACCTTTACCAACTCTACTCCCTGCATCCTCACCATTCCTCTACCCTCCCTCTAATTTGCACACATATATTCTGTTTTAGCCCTGCTGACCTTCATTCCTCTCCTCTCTAAAGCATATCTCCACCTCTCCAGGGTCTCCTCAACCTGGTCCCCACTCTCACTACATATCACAATGTCATCTGCAAACATCATAGTCCACGGGGCCTCCTGTCTAATCTCATCTGTCAACCTGTCCATCACCACTGCAAATAAGAAAGGGCTCAGAGCTGATCCTTGATGTAATCCCACCTCCACCTTAAACGTATCTGTCACTCCCACCGCAGTCCTCACCAATGTCACACTACCCTTGTACATATCCTGTACCACTCTTACATACTTCTCTGCCACTCCCGACTTCCTCATACAATACCACAACTCCTCTCTAAGCACCCTGTCATATGCTTTCTCTAAGTCCACAAAGACACAATGCAATTCCTTCTGACCTTCTCTGTATTTCTCCAACAACACTCTCAGAGCAAATATTGCATCTGTAGTGCTCTTTCCTGGCATGAAACCATACTGCTGATCACTAATCATCACCTCCCTTCTTAACCTAGCTTCCACTACTCTTTCCCATAACTTCAAGCTGTGACTGATCATTTTTATCCCTCTGTAGTTACTGCAGCTCTGCACATCACCCTTATTCTTAAAGATAGGTACCAAAACACTTTTTCTCCACTCCTCAGGCATCCTCTGACTTTCCAAAATTTCATTAAACAGTCTGGTTACAAATTCCACTGCCATTTCTCCTAAGCACCTCCATGCTTCCACTGGTATGTAATCTGGGCCAACAGCCTTTCCATTCTTCATCCTCTTCATAGCTGTCCTTACTTCCTCCTTGCTAATCTGCTTCACTTCCTGATTCACTATCCCCACATCGTCCAACCTTCTCTCTCTCTCTCATTCTCTTCATTCATCAGCCCTTCAAAGTACTCTTTCCATCTACTCAGCACACTCTCCTCACTTGTGAGTACATTTCCCTCACTGTCCTTTATCACCCTTACCCGCTGCACATCTTTCCCAGCTCTGTCCCTCTGTCTAGCCAATCGGTACAGGTCCATTTCTCCCTCTTTAGTATCCAATCTCTCATACAACTCTCCATACGCCTTATCCTTAGCTTTCGCCACCTCTCTCTTTGCCATGCGCCTCATCTCCTTATACTCATGTCTACTTTCTTCATCTGTTTGACAATCCCACTTCTTCTTCGCCAGCCTCTTCCTCTGTATACTCTCCTGTACTTCCTCATTCCACCACCATGTCTCCTTGTCCTCCTTCCTCTGTCCAGATGTCACAGCAAGCACCTTCCTAGCAGTCTCCTTTACTAGCTCTGCTGTAGTTACCCAGCTATTCGGTAACTCTTCATTGCCTCCCAATGCCTGTCTTAACTCTTCCCTGAACTCCACCTCACAATCACCCTTTTTTAACTTCCACCATTTAATCCTTGGCACTGCTTTCACACTCCTCCTCCGCTTCTTGATCACCAACATCATCCTGCAGACCACCATTCTATGCTGCTTAACTACACTTTCCCCAGTCACCACTTTACAGTCTCCAATCTCCTTCAGACTGGCCCTCTTACATAGGATATAATCCACCTGTGTGCATCTTCCTCCACTCTTGTAAGTCACCCTATGCTCCTCCCTCTTCTTAAAATATAAAACAAAACATGAATAATGAAAGATGAACTGCCTTATTTTGTTATTAGTTTTTTTTCTGTTGCAGTATGATATTAATATCAGCATAAAGAAACAACCTAGTAGTAATTAATGCATTTAAATTCATGGAACAAAGGAAAGGCAGTATAAATCTTAATCCATCATTAATTTCCTGAATTTTCCTCCTGTTTGTGTATATATTCATTAAGAGAGCAGACGTCATTCAATATTAACTACACAGGTTGCAGATGACTTTATATTCAGTTTATAGAAATGCCCATTATAGCTGTTGTAAAGTACTAATATAACACTTCAAGTATTTTTAATAATTAATATTGAGACAAAAACGTGGATGGAATTGTTTAACTCCTTAATTATTGTTAAATAGCTTTTCACAACCCCACAGTTCCAGCTAACCTGTGTATGTTTGTGGATTTTCATTGTATTGCTGTACACAATTTACAATTTGCTGTTACTGTCTTTAGCACTGGGCACTGGCTGGCTAAGACCCAATGTTTACCATTCCCACTGCTGCGGTAGCCTTTAAGCTATATGGGTTGTCTCCCTCCCAGGAAACAAGACCAGCTGGGCAGCTTCAAAAACCTGTGGCTCTGGCCCCCCTTCACTCTGATTGCTGATCGTGGAGAGAAATCAGTAGTTATAGTGAGGTTTTCTTTAGTACTTTCTTCCCATCTCTAGAAGAAACATTTCTAGGACTTCATAGGAGCAGCACTTATATAAGAAACTCATTTCTGCAGATAAGTTCCCATTGGGGAAACCTTTCACTTAAAAAATATTGTCTTTCTATAATAATTTTTGATTAAAAGCCGTAGATCACCTTTGAGAAACCCAATATTTTTCACAGTATCAGAAGTTTCTAGTCTGAGGCTCCTATTTTTAGTTTAAATTGTTTATTATGGTATTTGGGACTAATTTTGTGAACAACTTTAAGATGAACCTTTATAAACAGCTTGTATAAACTTTGATTTTTTGGAACAGGAAATGTTATAGGGTAAGGGGTGAGGGGGGTTGGGTGTCAGTGTAATTCTTATGCTTGCTTTGGGATAACCTACCTGCCATTTTGAACCTGTCAGTGTGTGTGTCAGTGTTTGAGTAGTTTCTTTAAGGCCAATCTAAACAGAGCAGCAGTTTTTGCTAGTTTGGCCTGTGATTGATGACAGCGTTGTGTTGTACTTGTGGAGTCTGCACTTGCTGTGAAGTCAGGGGTATAGGATCAAACCACCTTCTACATGAAATGTATCCTGAATATAAGTTCCATGGATAGTTGACAGGTTTAAGCTGCCATTTTGTAGCTCTGTTGTTATCAGCAGCTATAGGGTATGTCAGTATGAGCACTCCCGTTTTAAGAATGGGTTAGTTTTACTTAGTGTCATGGTTTACTGTGTAATTTTGTATGTTATATAAGTTTTACTGTTAGACAGTAGGCTTGAGCTGTTGTTTGACATTTATGAGATATTTCAACAGCACAAGTCATGCTTCAGTTTAGGGATGGACTAGTATTATACAGTGGAATGTCTCACTACATTTACATAGTGCATCTTAGAATCCATGTTTTGTATGGAGTCCTTTGAGTAAAAGGGAGCTCCATTGTAATGCTGTAAGGTTTAATGATTATTATAATGAGCAGAATGACCACTTATGTTTTGATAGATTCAGTTCATGTTTTTTACTTGCTTCCTTCCAGCTTCAAGGTATTCATTCCACCATTTTGACATCTGATATGATGTATAGTACTACAATTTTTATGACTCAACAGATGTGAGGCTTTCTATTTAGAAAGGGCAAGACATAGTTGTTGCAAAGGTCTTCATATATGTATTTGTGACTGAGCTATTGACCACTGCATCTAAATTGAGTTTTAGATTTTATTATCTAGGGAAGTTTTTTTTTTTTTTTTGTTTTTATTATGTTATTTTAATTTTTATTTGAGTGATTTTGTAGGTTGTTGTTACTGTCTCTTTAAATGTTTGTGCTACATTGTTAATTGGAAATATCTTATTGGTTGGTCAATTTTTCATTTTTTATTTAAGTACTGCTTTGGATGTGCAATAGTTTTTAGAGTCTGAAGAAGTGAATGGAGTATATGAAAGTGCTTACTCAAATAAAATATAATCCCCGGGATTCATGAAGCTCGGCGCAAGGCCGGTGTTAGGCTTGCGCCGACCGTATGGCGTGAAGATGGCGCACTAGCACCAAATGCATATTAATGAAGGCACGCTGCTGCCACAGCCACGTGCATAGGAAAGGAACGCGAGTGCATAGGGCGTGTTGAAGTGCCGCACAGAGGCGTGGAAATATCAGCTGTCGACGTGCAACCTAAAATGCTTGCATATAACAATTTGCAAGCAATAGTGATCACGTCTGTCAGTGTCCATGGATACTGAAACTATGCAAAGCATGCAAGACAGTTCCTGCGAACACAAAATGAAGAAGCAAACAGAAATGCACGGTAGGGAATAATGAGTCCCTATCCCGCGAACAAATGACATGGAAAACCGTGTGCCTGTAGTCCAACACAGTGTAGATAGCTATACCAAGTGGAAGTGAAACTCATCATATGTTAGCGTGCCGCCAATAGGTATGTCCAGCCCAATGGTCAGGGTCACTGGCTGACCCATAGTGTGAGGGAGGGTACACAGCTGGGCAGATGTGTCCATAACAAAATACACGATAAATGTACATATCTAGCGAGCGTATGACCGAATTATATCCCACAAATCATGTAATAGTCACATACAATAGGTATGTCCATATTTCACATACCAAATGTGACAGGAAATAGAGTAAGCATGTAAATGAAACAGAAGGAGCATATAAACTGCTACAACAATAAGGCAACATGTAGGCTGAAAGGAACAGTATTATCCTACCGTTGACTGTGAGTACGTGTTGTCCAGTACATTCGGATATGTGTCCGGAATATATCCCATCCTGGACATAGGAAAAGGTGGCATCCTACCAATGATTAGAACAGTCGGCCAAAATCCGCACATCAGCGGTCCAAGCTGAACTTGTCAGGATGTGTCAGAGTTGAACGGGTATTACCCGGGTATACCAACCATGTAATGAAAGTTAAGTATGGGCGTGTACCTATGTGCGTGAGGTATAGCATGTGGAAAGTCAAACATGGCAGTGTAGTCCACACAACCATACAGGTACCTGACATATGTAGGGTATGCAATGTGTTACTCTGACCATGTCATGGGCCGACAACCAAAGCAGTGATGGATGGAGTGTCAGGAATATGTGTGTAGGGGGGATGGGTAATGGTATAATTCTCTAAGGCAACACTGTGTCGTATGCAGAATAGGTGAACTGGAGGTGTATGAGGGAGCAGCGGGTGAAGCAGAAAGAAACACAAAAACATGTATAAACATCTGCAATACAACCAGACAGGCCACACTGTAGAACACAATCCCACAAACATATGAATATTAAAATGTGCGATACAAATGTACAGACATGTCACCGGCACATACCCACAGACTGGTCCAGATGGAACTGGCCATATCAAATGCAACAGATCTGGATGCATAATGGACTACCCAGCATCCCTTCCACAGCACACAACCCGCTCCCATACCTGAACGTCCACCAAATCCAGCCATGCTTGGCCTACTAGTTAGGTGCAGTCACATCTACACATAGTGACCACTACCCATATGTAGTAGGTAGTGTCACCCTAGGCAGTTTCAGGATTGGAAACTATGTATCCCTTGCATGTAAAACCCCCAGCACATTTTCATAACGCCAGAAGAATGTTTGGTATTTGTCTTGTTTTGCTCTTGCCAAATTTTTGGGATATCCCTCATGGGATAAGTAACCTGTGTAAATATTAAAATGTGTATGAAGACACAATGTCCAATCCTGTAGATATCTGGACACAAGTTGGAATGTGCAGTAGTGGTGCACGAGACTGTCCAGCCCTAGATGGTCATGCAGAACCTACTACCCAGGATCAAACACCTGCCCGTGACGCACGTGTCCCGACACGAATAAGCGAGAGAATATATTGCACACATTCGCATAGTGGTACATGGTATAAGGGTGATGAAGGCACTGACGTAAACAGGATACCCCCTAATCCACTGTGTGAGGGACAATTAATGTGTGTGCAGGTGTGACCTGACCAACAATGATACAATGCCAAATGTCCTGTGATTGTAGGAAATAACTATGTACCATACTGCATGTAACAGTTGCCTACAGTGGTCACGTCAGGATAAAATAAGCGTAATCCGTACAAGAAAGAGGCAAACAACAAAAGTGCCAAAGGTATAAGGCTCACAGCTAGGAAACAAATGAATGTTCTAAACCTGCATTGACCGTGGCTATGTGTTGACCCTCTTTGGACTGTTGTGTCCTGACAAAATACATTAGAAATGGCAAATGTCCTGAGATTGTAGGACATAATTATGTCCCATATGTTATGTAATAGTTGGATAAAATAATAATTTCCGTATCTAAAATACCTAAATGTTACAAGAAATAGAATAAGCAACTAAACCGCTACAACAATAGGCTTTTATGTAGGCAAATAAGTAAAGTTCTATTCTTTGTACTGACCGTGGGTATGTGTTGGCCTGTAAAATCTGATGTGTGTTCCGAAGATGTCCCATCTTGGCCATTTGAAAAGGTAGCAACCCTAGTCCCCAGAATACATCCCAACCTGTACATATGACAATGTCAATGCTACCAATGGTCAGAGCATTCACACAATAATTGGTCAGCCTCTTAACCACTCACAAAGCCAGTGACCTTTGGAGGAAAGGTGTTGAATGAGAATGACTACTTACAACAATGAAGAGTAATAGAAGCATTTAACTGCAGAAAATAGAAGTATTACGAATCTGTCAACACGTTCCAAGTTAATAGTACTGATATGTTAGAAGTGTCTGTGATTGCCCCTGAGTTGTCATAGCCTTGTCCCTGTAGAAACGAGTCCCCGAGTATCACAGAGGTCTGTACACATAAGTACACCAACCGTCACAGCTGTTGACAGGACTATTGCATACCTGTAGTGAATTTATAACTGATGTCCAGAATAATATTCATTGTATCAATAAATGAATGAAATAGTCAAATGTGAAGGGAAACACATGGAAACCACCCCCCAACCTGCATTAACTAGTGGAACCACTCCCCACCCTAAATTATGTAGCACCAACCTAATAACGTGGTCAGAGGTGCCCAAACACCTGCATCTGTAAACACAGGTAGAATGTTAAAATCTGGACCAACTCTGCCATGTGCTACATCTGATCTTTGAACAGCACCAGGGCAGTTCTAGTCACTAGTGGGCTGAGCCTGAACCCGGACCAGAACATGAACACCCTGATGATCATACACATGTGTGTGTGAGGACAATAAGCGTAGGAGTTCTGAATATCCTTGGAGTGAGTAGACATGCAGCACGGGTCCAGAGCAGTAGGAAACAGGGAATGTCCTAATTGTAGTACTGCGGTTTACCCAGCAGGAGAATGGATGCCTGCTGTGTAAGGGAAGCGGTGAGGCGTATGTCAGAGTAGCTATGAACCATGGGTATACATATAAATGAGCCAGAACAATAGTGTAGTGGTTACAGCATCCGCCCAATGTAAAGGCATTCCCGGTTCAAGTACGACTATAGCATATATTAATTGTGTAATGAATGCCTCTGTGCTGTAAAGCCAACATTTATACATGTAAAGGTGACCGCGTTCTCATGGGTCCGTTAACCGGATTCCATAAAAGTGGTACTTTCATAAGGAATAAGGCACATGTAATCCCAAAGAAGTGCCTGTAAACATATGTAACCCCGAATACATAGATGCAAGTGCGCCTGCGTGGGTGTAGGCAGCTATTAGCATAGCAAATGTATGTTGTCTTGTACAGCTGTAACTTTTATATATATAGATAGCTAGATGTGTGTATAGATAAATATCCACAGACATAACAGAAATATGCAATTATATATCTACCTATATATCTATATATACACATATATATAAATATATACACATATATATATATATATATATATATATATATATATATATATATATATATATATATATATATATATATATATATATATATATATATATATATATATATATATATATATATATATATATATATATATACACATACATATATATATAGATATATATATAGATATGTAAGGAACGCCGAAAGATGAAAGCAAACATAAGGGTTGTGAAGGGAATCCAGAGCAAGTAAGGAATTATAAAGTGCCCGCAGCATATGTCACATAAAGCTGCACAAGTGTGAGTAGAGCACCGATCTTCACACCAGAGGCAGGGTTATACCAGTGGCCATAACATCGTTGAAGTGCTACGTCAACATTGTAAACAGACAGGAATGTAGTACATGTTGCGACCACCTACACTTGTAACCCACAAATCGTTCGTAATCCATAACACCAGGAAAAGCACGTATGTGCAAATATGAATGGATGGTGAGCCTGTGAATTCATGAGGCGGTACAAAATGTGTGTAGGGTCCCAACGCTCATGAGAGGGCAATGTGTAAAGGTGTGTCATGGCTGCAATATCAGGTGTATAATGGCTGTTATGCGTGGAAACTCAACACGGGTGTGCAGGAGAAACTATGGATATGCGATTATGACACAGGAGTGCTAGGGTATGTTGCGCCGAGTGCAATGGAGCGGCCCATGGAGGTCAGCTAGTACGTAGGTGTGATTCCCAGATAGAGCGTCGTTTGCGTGGAGACATGGGTGAATGGGCGTCTCATTGTCGGACGTTGTGCGACAGGGATGGCAGCCTGGAACGTAACACTTATATGCCACCCATGAGCGGTACGGAGTTCTGCTGTGACAACCCCAAAAAGCAGAAAGACACAACTACATGAAGACAACAATATGTTGACGTACAGTCACAGTAACACAAACACACATCCTATCAACAGTAATAATATGAATGTGCACAGAAACAAACACAGTAGCAGGAATAATAGGCTGCGCATACGAGTAATAGGTCGAATGAGGCTGTATCACATTCCAGTTTGCAGCGGCACCCCAGACATGAAAAACGTGCAACATCTGTCCGCTGTATAACGTGCAATATACTGAGCACAAGTTCACCGGAGTGAAGTGTCAGTGTCATAATGACTAAGGCAATAGTATGCTGTTGAAGCCGAGATAAACCCAATATGCATGTGTAAGTGTCCATGTCCGGGAAATGTATAGGTTAATGGACACACAGATGTATATATAGATAAAAACGTATATATACATATATCAATATTAATTTACATACACATATATATATATATATATATATATATATATATATATATATATATATATATACACACACACACACACACACACACAGACACACACACACACACACACACACACACACAAGGATATACTACGGATATATATATATATATATATATATATATATACACAAACAACAGGTAGTGATATATACACATACACACAAAACAAAATATATATGTCAGTGTAGATATACACATGTACAGAAATAGGTTACTTCACAGCAATTAGGGGTAACATATTTACAGGCTGGGCATATGTGACTGGGAAGTCCAATAAATAAACGTCGTACCCCATACATCGCCCAGCTAGGCCGGACAGACATACAGACAGGCAATACAGACCAATACACTGTTGCTGTCCAAAACACCGGTAGGAAAGTGCCAGTGGGAAAGTTCTGCAAGGTCTACACTTTAAACATGGATAACGGTGTCCCTTGCAGGACCCCAAAAATTCAATGTACGTGTGAACCTGTTGTCATCGATGCGAGCAGGATGTAGGTGTACATGGAACAGTAGGTTGTGCAAGTGTGATAATACATGGGTTGACAAAACGTACGACATGTGTCCTGAGATGGGGAGAGTGGGCAATGTGTAGGGGTGTGCTCATACCCCAGCTGCACTCGCAGTATTTGTCAAAACTGCTGTAGAGGTGTGCCAGGTAGGTGGACCATGGGTATGCAATAATGGGCTTAAGTGTGCAGGTGCTGGTTGGCAGAGATGTAGTAGGCCCACCCAGTGGAAGTCATTAATATTCCTATGTAGGCATAGCATGCACCTACACCTCCCAAACATGAAGAGCAAATCTACTGGATAGTCTGTAAACCATCGGGGGAATACATAAAGACCAAATCAGTGCCGTGTACCCTGATTAGCATGGACGTCCATAGTTATGTATCAGAATGTAACACAGTCCAACTAAACACTTCCAGAACTTGTGATATTAGGTGAACAGGTGGCGGAATACAGGTAATGACAGATGACAACATGTATGAGTCATAAACAGCATGTACCTCGACAAACG
Organism: Protopterus annectens; assembly: GCF_019279795.1. Lineage (NCBI taxonomy): Eukaryota > Metazoa > Chordata > Ceratodontiformes > Protopteridae > Protopterus > Protopterus annectens. Next base: position 823,310,876 of record NC_056731.1, on the reverse strand, counting down.
TGAATGAATACATATGCTCTGTGACTGTGAATGTGTCTGGTTAATAGAACCAATCGTCTAAATGTGTCCCACAGGGTGTTATACATTGTTCCTGATACAGTGTTCATTCACACCCATTGGTATGCAAATTCTGCTACTGACGGAAAGTGTATAAGTTGCTGACCACCTTAGGTAGAGGATAGCATAACAGAAGTGGTTCAACACCCATATGCCTGCAAGGGACACACTCGTCTGGGCAGTTGTGTCCAGCAAAATGACAGTTATGGCACATGGCCTGTGAGTTCGGGAATGGAGGCTATATAGTGTGTGTAGTGGTGTCAGACATCAATTTGTTGTATCAGTAACAGCTACATGTAATAGGAAACAGTATTATCAAGTATAATGCTACATGAATAACCTTAACATATGCAAACCGTGGAAGTCGTCCATATACTACTGGCTGTGGGTATGTGTTGCCTTGACACATGTGATAGCTCTACATATAGGGTCTATAGGGCCGCCACCATTCTGAATGGCCAAAGTGGAACCTGCTCCATAGAAATGTCAGACGTACCAGGGCAGAACATACCTACAGCCATACATAGTACAGAAATATACATATCGGAACAAATCAAAGCGTAGTCTAGCAGCAGTAAGGTTGCTTATGCTACTACATTTGACATACCGACGTGTCAGGTATACAAGACCTGTAACAAGCAACCAGTAAAGACACGTACAACATGAGAATGTCCCCTAATCAGGTCAGTTGCAATGGCTAGAGTATTGTCCATACCACTGAACTGTCCCTGAATTTCAGGTACGTCCCTGAGATTGACTGAAAGTTTAACTCTGTCCCTCTTAATCCCTCCTAAAATTAGTGGCTGTTGAAGGAAAGGTGGTGAATTACACTTACTGACTAATGACAATACGTAAGAGTTATGAACAACTGTTACTTCAGAATATGTGAATTAAGTCATATGCTCTGATACTGTCAATGTTTCAAGTTAATAGCAGTACTTTTGTTAAAGTGTCCCCGATTTATTCTTGACCTGTCCCTGATTCTGTAAAAATGTGTCCCCGATTGGTGGAGAGTTCTGGTATTGTCACATGAGATATGCGTAATGAGGGACTGTCCCATGCAAAGTGGGAAAGGTGTCACTCCTACAGTCTCCCGTCGTGCAATCTGAAAGGTGGACAATGTGCAGTAGGTATGCGGTAGCATGACTCGGCGGACAGCTGCGCTAACAAACTCAGGTCACATGTCAGCATTGCAGAGTATCGGTTCCCATGTATCAGGCAGATGGGAGCAGACCGTATGAGGAACACGCATATAATATGATTACATCACTGGACAGGCCAACGAGTCCGTACAGTCGAACGCCTGCCATATCAAAATGGTTGCACATACCCGATACTGTAGTCATGTAGTCCGATGTAATACGCATCACAAGGGATCACACACACCCAGTGTGAGTGACAAATGTAAGCAGAAATGTCGGTGAGCGAGCGGCTGTAAGCATGTTTGTCTACCAGTAGTGCACTGTCAAAGAAATGTGGAGTCTAAACGTGTATAAGGTGCTGTGACCAGAGGTCAGCAGTGCTTAACACTGTGCAAACCCACGCACAACTGCTCCCACCTGCTGGAATGTGCCTTACCCAGTCTGCATCCAAAGGCGTTGGCCTATCCGCAAACAAAGAACCGCCCTATACACGTGTTGGTAGCAGTACCCTGCGCACATAGCTCATGTGAATTAACAATAGACCATGGCATATGTACAGACAATAGACCACACACACACACCATACAGCGCAGACATCCAACAGTATAGCAATGTACTGGCAGATATGTCCGGACCACTGGTGTATGCATGCCTGGCCGTCCTGTGTTTCAGTGTGTGAGCATGCCCAGTATGACTGTTACGCATGTTGTCGACCGACATTACCGTCATACTGTCATGTGTGTGAGCATGCCAAGTATGGTCAACTGTATTGCATGTGTCACTTGTCCAGATATTTAGTATTGTGTTGCTGACCCCTCTGTTCAACACAGACAGGTGTCATGCTGTGTCTGCAGGGTAGCTAATGGCCATGTGGCATTGACAGTTGCTACATGTCTGCATAGCGTGGGGGGACATCCAACCACAACCACGGTCCTACACAGCACCGTGGGTGGCGCACATGACTCTCACATGTGTAGGTCTGACAGGGGGCACAGCCAACAGTTGTACACATCTGCTGCTACTGTACTGGTAAGCCGGGTACTCCATGTCATGCCCCATGCTGCTCCTGCTGCAACTGTTACTGCAGGATAAGATTGTGTAGCATAGCAAATACAATAACAACTTGTATGTATGTAGCTTGTGAATACTGCAGAGCTTCAACAGATGTGTCCGGATACCAGAACTGTGAACTGAGCATCCCAAACACATGCACATGTATATGTCTTGCCCGTGCACCCGCCTCAGTATGGTGTGAGTGTTCAGGTGTGTGTGCATTGCTGATGGGTGTCATCAGCCATGACACAAGTGTTTGCCTAGCATCCCCCACTGGGAGACTGTGGGGGATGTCCATATTGGCATTGGTGTGCTACAGCTGTGTCAGAAGCCATATATCGGACTCATCATAGCTTCCAGGGCAGACAGCACACACATTCAATACCCTGGGTGTGTTCTGGACTTGAGGACGGTGCTGGTGTGCTGCCTATGTCGGATGCACACAGTGCACCTCCTATACATGGCCGAGCACAGGTAGTGTCATAAATTGCTGGCTGGAGGGATACCAGGGTACGTCAGTTCCCAGCTTTAATTACCTGCACAGTGGTGTTGGATGTCCTAGCTTACACAACCTACATCAAACTGCCTGTCCTGCTGTAGTCTGTGTGTGTCTTAGGGGGTTGGGGTCATTCATTGGGCATATCCATAGGCCATCATATATCAGTCATCTGTACTTGTCCACATCTGTCCAGCTGATTGGAAGGTGTGTGGGCTGAATGGACACACATGACGGTCAGCCCATACTCTACAGTGGGTTAAGACACCCTGTGTACTACAAGCTACCATTGTGACCCCCATATGTGCTACAGAGGTCATGGTGCCACTATGGATGTATACTGTCTGCTGCCCTAACATTTGACCACCACAGTCACTTGTATGCTCACATACATACCATAGCAATGGGTAACTACACATTCTAATACAACTGCCACTTGTTAGGTCAATAGACATACCCTGGGTGTGTCCTGGACTTGAGGACGGTGCTGGAGTGCTGCCTATGTTGGATGCACACAGTGCACCTCCTATACATGGCCGAGCACAGGTAGTGTCATGTTTGGCATCCATTCTACTGTGTACGGGTCAGAGAGGGGAAATCCATGGGTACCTACTATGTCAGTGCATATGCCATGTGTTGCCTCTTTGCCAAGGGCAGGTCATACTGTGCATGGTCTTTTGCCGACTGTGCCCTGCTCACCAAGTCACACTGTGCCTGTACAGGCCTTGGCAGTGGTGTTGGGCTGTGTGGCCCTGCCCCATGCTGCTCCTGCTGCAACTGTTACTGCAGGATAAGATTGTGTAGCATAGCAAATACCATAACAACTTGTATGTATGTAGCTTGTGAATACTGCAGAACTCCAACAGATGTGTCCAGATACCAGAACTGTGAACTGAGCATCCCAAACACATGCACATGTATATGTCTTGCCCGTGCACCCACCTCAGTATGGTGTGAGTGTTCAGGTGTGTGTGCATTGCTGATGGGTGTCATCAGCCACGACACCAGTGTTTACCTAGCATCCCCCACTGGGAGACTGTGGGGGATGTCCATATTGGCATTGGAGTGCTACAGCTGTGTCAGAAGCCATATATCGGACTCATCATAGCTTCCAGGGCAGACAGCACACACATTCAATCACATGCCTTGGCCATCGCATATAGCCTAGCTGTTGGAGGGTATGCCCCTGCAGTGACTGTAGGTCCTACCCTGCTCACCGGGTGGTGCTACACTGTGTATGTGTGTGCAGGCTATAGCACCCAGTACCCCAGGGTAGTCATCCAGGGTAGTCATCCATGTGGTTGAACAGATGCATATTGCTGGTCCACTAATCACATGTGTTGAGGACATGTACGTGCTCACCAGCATGTGTTGACATGGCGTCTGTGAACTGGTGCAATACTCTGGATGCAGATGCCTGTGAGATACCCATGATATCCCCAGTTGTGCTGTGTGAGGTACCTGTGGCTAGTACACCTAGGCCAACACATACCATGGTATCCAGTGTGATGTGTTTCCCTCGGCCTGTTTGATGTGTCAGGTGTGGCAGGCACAGGTCAACAAGCTGCTGTAGGAGGTCTCTGTCCACCCCATAGTGCTGCACCATCCCCAGCCCATGTAGCCCCTGGTAAGTCACCCTGGCTCTCTAAAGTCTTATGTCACCCCAGTAAGGGTTGTTCGGCAGCATACACATCTTCACTGCCCCAGCCTCCTGCACATGTTGGTATATGTTACCTGCTGCAGCCCATCTCATTTGGTTGGACTGTGTCATGAAATGTACCCGCAGGTATACACCGGTGGTGTAGAGTGTGGACGAAACCTGTGTGTATGCTGCTTGCTCGCATTACCGTACTGTTCATGTGTGGGCTGGCCATGTCATCTGCTGATTGTGCTGATCAACACCTGTTCATGTAGCCTGTACACCCTGTCTACCCCACCACTGCTGTCATCCCTCCCAATGTCACCAGGCAGGTACAGCCACATCCCTAGCTTAGGTGTGCTAAGGCAGGAGCACTCCAGAGGCAAATTTCTGCAATGTACGGACAGTATGCCTGACCCTCCCTCCCATGCTATCAACTATATTCGAGACCGGCACCTGGCTGACTACACACAGACACACCAAGGACCAGCATCACACCCTGGTGATAAATGTGATAAACTATAGTCAACCTCATCTGCATAGTATAGTCTTCTAATGAATAGTTGTATGACCCATACCGAACCTCAAAATTAATAACCACCGCTCAGTGTCACTCAGATCCATACACAACTGGCAAAAGGTGCCTTACTATCACCATATTCGATGTCCATTCC
>NC_056731.1:823173652-823305315 GCF_019279795.1 Protopterus annectens | reverse complement strand
ATATGCATAATACACGCACATTGCATAGCCATAACTGCGTGCATACCCATGACATAACTGTGGCTTGTGACCTACGTTGTTGAGGTGTATACACACCAAACCATGCTGTGTCATGTGACAGGTCACTGGAAGACCTACTGATGGCACCCCTGCACAACTACTACAGAGTTTTAGCTGCCTGGCAACCATGTCCACATATGGTAGACTTGCGAATTCACCATGTCCCACATGACATTGATGTACCACACACACAAGGTGCATGGCTAACGGTGATGTCCTACAGCAGCAAGGGAAATGTATGGTATCTGTGGCCTGATGTGGTGTCAATGTCTGTGGAAGCTGTACAGGTGACTACTGTCATGCTATGACACAGTCGTTATGTTCAACACATCTTATATGGTTGACTTAAGTGACACCTCCACTAGCTGTGCACAGGCATTTAGGATGTCCAGTGTACCACATCAACTGTATAATCAGTGAACTAAGGCTATAATTGGACCATGTGTGGACAATGTGCAACAGGGTGTATACACATCACATCTACTGTGTGGCTACATGTCTCTGGCCATCCTCCATGGCCATGTGTGAACATGTGTTGGCCAAATGTTTGTGATGGCCATCTATCTCACATGTCTGTGTTGTCCCATATGACATACACCCATAGATGTCAGATATGTCACCATCCACAGGGCTATGCAGACAATGGGTTGTATGTTTGGTATGTGGGTATGTATTATGGGATAGTGTGACAATATTGCAGCCAGAACACTACATGTCTGGGACATGTCAGATGGCACATCACAATGTGTGCACCCATTGCAGGGGCATATAACATAATAGTGACTCCTGTGGGCTGCCCATATCCCAGCTCACTGTGTGGTACTGTTTGCGTGCCACACATGTGTTGTTCCAATGTATAGTACATATGCCTACATTGAACAACATCTCCACTGTTGTATGCACAGCTGTCCACACATGTAGCAATGACAGATACTGTGGTTTCATGTCAGTGTATCATTTCATTTGTATATATTGCACATGGGTAGCCAGTGTGAATGATGGGAGATGCGACCTGTATATCGTGACTGGACCAAACATCAAGTGTACAAGTGTTAACTGGCCACATGACGAATAGATCTATACTTTAACATGCCTGATACTGATGACAGTCTCACCTGCAACGGACTGATGTTTGTGCGGCACGCCAGAGGTACCTGTATAGGGGTGACACAGCAGTTGGAACATTATCCATGACTGTATGACAGCCACAAGGTGCACTGTGCATGTTAACAAATTCGCATGAACAATAGCATATAGTATGCACATGTGTGCATACACAGGGTAGCATACTGTAGTATGCAGCATGTGTGTAAACATACCTTGCATATGATGTTACATTACATAATGTACAGTGACACATGCAACTAAATGGGATATAATAGTCATATGTGCAGTAGTGACTTACCAGGCAATTCCAGGCTCATTGGTTGGGAGACACCCACCTCCACGATGGCAGCTAGTGTTTGTGGATGCTGTTCTGAGGGTGTCCCCAGGCTGGCCAGTAAGCTCCTCGGTGGGTGTGAGTGGGGGCTGGGTTGGTGGCCCACCTCCTGTTCCACCTTGTTCCCTGGCGATTGCAGTGGCACACTGTTTCACATGTCATATCAAGTCCATGCAGTGTCTGTGCACCTGCTGGTAGGTGCGATTATGGCCACCCACATCAATAACCCTCCTGTGAAGGTCCTGCCACAGGTCGTCACGCTGCTGGGCATTCTGTGGCACATGGCTGAACAACACCTTGTAGTTCTCATGGAGGTATGGGATGAGGACATCATCCTCCTGGCAGCTGTATGCTGGCAGGCATGAATGAGGCATTATCTGTAAGACATAATGATGGTGACAGGTCACAGTATCACAGATATGTCCAGAGATACTGCTGCACATACATTTGTATTAAATCTAGTTCTGCACAGTTATCTTTGCAAATCAACATGACACTGACACGACTGACATGTTTGTGTCACACACATGTAACACCCGTTATGCATTGGATATCATCACCATATATGTGTGTCACCTCATTACATTGTTCATACTCCATGTGTATGCTGTCTTGATGTGGGCATGTCTGTTTGCCTGCACTGGTGTTTTTACCTATCAGCACATGCCTGGATGTGTTCACAGTAATGCTGTTGGCCTTGATGCTGTGTATATGTCACATATCAACACATACACTGCCTTAATGGACATGAGCAGTGACAATGCACACATATGCATGGAAACCTGTACATGCATGTGTTTTGCCATATACATCTACACGGCACTGTACAGCAGTTCAACATCCTGCCACAGATCACCTGCGTTGCACATGTGATAGACATGGGACAATGGCTAGCCGGACGTCATTCGCAGGGATGGTTATCAACTATAGCATGTACGAGCAAGGTTACCTAGCTGTATCCGACAGCCATTTTGCCACAGTGAGGTGCATCAGTGCCACATTACTGATCCAGACAGTTGATAATACATCTACCATGTGATCATCACACCATGTATGACAGAGATGACATGTGCAGCGTTGATGGACAGGGTTGCATGGTATGGCAGGAGTATGTAACATGTATGGCACAGGGATCTGTCCAGCATGGGGCGATCCTACTATTAGGACGGTGGCTGTCCATGACGTTATGTCTTTCAGCTCAGGATATGTACGTGTAGCATGTCCAACATCATAGTGTAGCACATGTCTTCATGCAAGGTAACCAGCATGCTGCATAGTGGAGGTGAGGATTGTGAAGGCTGGTATTGCCCATCCACGCATGGCCAATACCCCTTAAAGGTGATATGTGATCCGATATTGGTCACCCGAGTGCTGAGTATGCCTGTCCAATGATCTCCATGCTCATGGATGGCACCCTGTCATGACATGGGTGCCTCGTATGGCTACCTAATAGGCCTGGAGACATCACCAACTCAGGGAGGTGAACTGCACAGCGCCACCCCTTACACAGTGTCCATAATGTTGACCGCTGCCTAGGTGGTAGTTAATGGGTACAGGGATATTCACTTAGCTGTGACAATGCTAATATCAGCTGTCAGATTATGCACATATGTCACACACCTCACCCACAAAGCCCATTTTGTATGTTGTCCACAACACTGAGACAGCTATTGCTCATAGGTCACGGCCATTCACATCCTTACATACACAGATGCCTCACATTTGTCTGTGTGGTATGGGCTACAATGAGGGGGGAGTACAACACATTAACCCTGTTTTACTGTAGTTGCCACTGGTGTGATATGCACATGTCACTCTGACACCTTTTGTAGTGTTGATTCTGTCAACAGGCCACTGGTAAAACACTCCTGTGACATACATAGGTACATCTGGTATACTCAGTGTAGCTGGAACACGGTATGGGTGATGTCCTATGACCTGTCACAGGTATGCTATGCAGTGTGAAAACATCAGTACTGTCATCTATGTCTGTACTGCTAACATCTACATTGATAAAGGTTCATGGACTTGCAGACCATACTCAGCAGAGTAATAGTGCAGTGCCTCCAATTATGACTGTCGTCACCACTTGTGGGTTGATATTATCCAACACCCTATCTGTATTGCATTTTCATGCTCAGCACTTGTTCAGAACTTGTGAGCACTTCATGAGCTACTAATTAATATAACACCCATTCCAACTCATTTCTCACAAGTACACTGTCTGTCCTTACATTTCCAGCTTGCTTACAGTACATCAGCTGTTGTACACGTGTAACTCACATATCTTGTGAGACATGGTTGAATATACAGGCATGTCCAACTGTCATGTTCCAGTGCTATTGCCTGTCTATATGATGAATATGGTGAACATGTGGCAATAGAGCAACTGTCTCATGTACACAGTCAATGCTTACCTCCCAACATACAATACTACAGCCTGTGGGAGATGCACATACATAGCCATGCTGGTGGTAATGCTCTCACCAACCCAGACTGAACCTGACAGTCATGTGGGGACATGTAACATTTGCAGCACACCCCACTCATCACATAGTCTCACAAGATCTCCACCACCACAGGCCACACATAGTATGAGTACAACTTTTGCAGAACCTCTCCATAGTCTGTGTAGGCACCAGAGGCAGCCCCCATCACCAAACACAACAACAATTACTTATAGCCCACAGACTTATGTGTGCCCATCACATACAGCCAATAGGGTGTTATAACATACACAACACACCAGTCATAGGTGACTCTGTAGGTGGTCACACTGATGTCCAACTCAGCAGGCTACACAAGGCAATAGTTGCTTACATCTAGCTGTCGGGTAATTGGTTCTGCAGCATAACATATGCACCCATGCTACACCTCACCAGGTACAATTTGACTGTCATTCTCCATGTTAGTGTGACTGCCCTGAGATGCAACTTCACAGACTACATGTGCAGGGACATGCAATTGCTCTCCGGTCTTGTAGCCCAGAAGGTATCAACCAAGCTCTGGGGAGCATTCTGCATTCATCCGGACTTGATACCACTGTACAATGACTGACTGTTTCACTTCAACAGTTGCCTATGCTTCTGCTGTCATTCCACAGGCATCCAGTATCTGTCCGCTTTGACTGACATGGTCAACAAAGCACGATGCTTTGGCACAGATGACCTGCACCTGTCAGTCCTGGGAGTACAGATAACATGTAAGGATCTTGCTGCTCCTATACTGCCTGTCTTGCACAGTTTCCAATCACATTCACCACCAGAACAGGAACAGGCAAGGAAAACATGGGGTCATGTGACCCACTGCTTGACATCTTCATCTCTGACACACACAGGCAAGGCACTCCTTATAATGGACCACTTCAATATCTCTGCAGTGACTGGGACCTGCCTCTAGGCTCCGCAGAGCACATCTGCACTGACAAGTTATAAGCAGACCACACCTTTCAGTCATGTAACCTGGACCGGAACACCCACGGCTGAGGTGTGTCCATATTTCACTATGTTGTACACACCTCCTGGCTGGTTACTTAGCACAATGCATCAGAGGTGATCCACGTGCAACTAACTGTGGCCAGAACTGCTATACACATTGTAACATGCTACGGATTCAACAACATACCCCATGGTTACCGGCCCTCATTTCTTGGTGTACTGGACAATAGGGTTCAGACAGGTACTACTGATGTGAGACTGACACTACCCCACACTTAACTGGGATAGCTACTCATGTACCGACACATTAGGCCAACGTTGTCCGGGATTCATAACCTCCACTCGGCTGGATCAACCCATACACACCACCTCCAAGACCAACAATATCCTAGACATGGACACTATGAACATGTGACTGGTGTTCCACACCTGGGGCTATCCCCTCGTTGGTGGTTTCCAAACATATGCTAATCACCCTTGTTATCCACATCCCGGCACCACACCCTTCACGGCATACACAGTACAAGATTACTACAATGCCTACTACAGACATCTTATGACAGCAGTAGTAAACATCATGATACCCGTGCAGATGGACAATGCACATACAAACGCTGAAACATACCCCAGTGCACTTCATTAGCACTTACACGACTGCATGGATCATGCTATTCCAAACAGAGCCATGATGGTACCCACCAGATAACGGACGCCACTCTGGGGGTCCAGTTCTATGGACATTATGTACAACAAAAGATGGAGGCTGTTGCAAAGTGGAGTACAATCCCATGGGTGGGGTAGCTCACTGGTCAGCCTCAGTAGGGCTCCGGGATCCCTTATCATATACTCCAAATCTAGCTATGTAAACATTACTGCGACACATTCCAGGGTGTACCACAAGGCATTATGGAGGTATGTCAGTAGTCAATGGCAATACCCACATCTGCTCTGACATACGACGGTTACTCAGGAACATTACAGAACTGAGTAATGTTGACAACATCCTGGCGGATGAGTTCAATGCTAACTTTACACCTTCTCACTCCCTACAGGGCCATACTCCATCCATGAACATTGCAGGGTCCCTGCGGTCACAACTACACGGTTCCAACCTGCACTCTCTAAGGCCAGGAACACAGATTCCATGTGACCATTCAACATCCCAGGCTGTGATTTCACAAACCTTAGAACGACATGTCTCCCCACTTGGCCACCAGATTCAATCATAGCCTTGTATCAGACATTGTGGCCCCTGAATGGCACACAGCAACAGTTATCACACTCCACACAGATGGCGCCACAATGAACCAGAGGGACTATTGCCCTATATGCCTGACTGGACTGTTCTGCAAGGCTATGGGGCACATCATCATGGAAGTCATTCACAGAGACATTGGTGGGCTCCAGAACTTTGATGCCACCCAGGTTGGACTTGTTAGGGCCAGACCATGGCTTCTACACCTGGTGGACTCCTTCAATACAGTTACCAGGGAAGTTGATGATGGTAAGGGGGTCCACACAGCCTACATTATCCTCTCATTGGCTTTCAGCACCGTTCTCCATTCTGGTATTGACAACATACACATCCACCTGCACATCGACCTTTATGTCTCAGGGTGTTATGCAAAGTGGCTCACGGACAGGACCCACACAATGAGGGTAGCATACCATAGTACCTACTGTATTTCAGTTACACTTGGCGTACCACAGTCCTCAGTCATAGGGCCCCTCATGTTTGGTATATGCTTCCCTGAGGTACAGGCTAGCACAGAGGGACTTTCCCTGACTAGGTTTCCAGACAACTGCATACAAGGTGCCATGATTGATCCACCAGCTGATACAGACTCCCTCCATAAGGGTGTCACTGTGACGGATACCTGATGTCGATAACATGGCCTCAAGCTGCATGAAACAAGGTACGTGAACATCCCCTTTGGATTACACCAATCACCCACTGACTATCACATAGGTGGTAGTCCCCTACATACATGTGACATTGTACGGGATCGTAGTACACACGTATGTAGCACCCACTCCTTTGATAACCATATTGCCAGGGTGGTGCGGATATCCTTCTATATGGCCACCCTTATCTGTACTAGGTTTGTAGCTGGAACAAAGGCACCCATTGTACCTCTGAACTCCTGACGTATACACACATTCAAGGGTACAACACCCCATTTAGGGTGTACCTTACAGAACAGCTACGGCTTTACATACCACAACATTGACACACCATGAAGATTATTGAGCTCCGAAGGTTGATGTGTGTGGCAGAACTATGGACACCACGACTGTACACATTTGCATACTGCATACTCAGGGGTGACCTCTGCTGAACATACAGGGCCCGTGTCCACAACAATATTCATGGATATACTCCACATAAGCGACATAAGCAAAAGCCACTGAGAGCAACATGCTCATGGATATGTGCACAAATGCAACGATGACTGGGATGTGCTTGAGGGTTACATTCCCAAACCAGACACTCACCATGCTTTGGAACATGATTCCTATGTACATCATGCAGGGACACTCAGTAGCACTATTCATGGGATACCTCACTTGGTGGATGGGAGACACAAATGTATGCCAGGGATCACTGCAGTGGCTGTACTGTGCAGAAGTGCAGGTAACACATGGCTCTGCTGTTCACAGATAGGACACTACCCTAGAGAGGTGCCGCCAGTGTAAACACTGTAGTTGGGCTTACACATAGACTTGCCAGACAGCATAGTACCCCACTATGAACCTGTGAAGCTATTACATGTCCTTTGTGCATGGTTAATTGAGTAGCTCTTCCATTTTGATTAGCTATCATGCTGTTACAGTGTCCCGTGACTACAAGCCATATGTATCCTGTTATTGTGTATTGTACATGCCAATAGACGATACCTTTTGTTTGCATGATATAACTGTTATGCTGTGTAGAATATCTGACATATCTACCTACAATACTGTACATTACACATATTCTACATATTATCCCATAATGCAAAGCATACTTGCACAGCAGGGCCACCTTAGGCATGTCATTGTCGTTATATGCCCATACACATGCCTACTGTGACAGTATATCAACATATACTATCCCCTGCTATGGCACGTACTTGTTGGACATACCCTACCACTGACGGTGGGTGGTGTGGAATTGTTCTGTTTAAAGCCCTCATGTAGCATCCCTTGTGGTGTCTGTGATGGTTACATTGTGGCTCACAGCAGGACACACAATTTCTACAAGCGTTACTATGCTCAGCAAGACATCACTACATAATACCTTTTCCCACTTTATGCATTGCGGACACTTTTAATTAATACAAAACAGGCTATACATACCTTGTTAGTTTTCCGAACTTTCATAAATATCTCTTTTACACCTTTACTGTTTAAATGGTTCTATGGTATGAGCATACGGTTTGAATGTCTGGCAAGTCATCCTTATATACATCGATGCCTGTAACATGTGGTTTCCTGCCGCCAATTGGTGTTCCTGAGTAAATTATTACATGCACATCAGCTGTGCAGCTACTCTATTTGCCAATTTCGCAGCAACAGTGGGGTATAATTGAATTCTCTACTTGGGCGTTGCCCTATTGCTCTACCTTCAGGGAGACGGCCTGTATGTGTTTTGTTGTGTGGAATTGCAACTGCTATTTGTAGAGACACAGATATTTTGGATTCATGTCCCCCGTGAACTGTGTGTGTGACGGCTAGAGTATGTGGTTCTACATGTGAGTGTACCTGTCATCTCAACCGTCTGTTAAGGGACTATTGCAAACAAAACCTGTAACATCGCCGTCTGTTCCATTATACAACGCCTACGATTTCACATGGCGCCTTTAAAAATGTGTCTCTCACAAGGTATGTTAACGCTTCTGCAGATGTAATTGAGTGAGTGGATGTTTGTGATGTTATTACAGTCTGTATTGCTATTGTTTCATGTGTGGGAGATGTAGGTGGGTGTACATAGCATATACAGGTTTGTGGGGCTTGCATTTCTACATATTCCATATATGTGTGTGGGCTCCTTACCTAATTAAAGACCTATCAGTTAGTAGACTTTTGTTACGGGCATATACATACCTCCAGAAATACAGCGATATGTAAAGGAATGTTACTAAATGACAGCTGTCCCATGTATTTCTGTCACTGATATTTGCACTCATTGCAGTTGTGTTGGTAACTGAACCTCTTTGGCATAGGTTGCCACCTTTTCAAATGGCCATAGTGGGACATTTGCAGGACACACATCGGTGTTTACAGGCCGGCACATACCCATGGTCAGTACACAGGATAGCACATACTTTTATCCTGAATACATACTTATTCTTGTAGGACTTTAGCTACTTGTCATGTTACATGTAACATTTACGTTTCTTAGCTACAGGCATAACTATTTAATGCAACTATTACAAAATATATGGGACATAATTATGTCCTACAATCTCGGACATTTGCCCTTTTTAATACTTTATGTCAGGACACAACTGCCCAGGGAGGGGCTGTCCCTCATAATGTGGGACAGGTAGTAACCGTATGCCTACGGCCAGCTATAACCACACCTACCGTAATGATCTACCTCCGAGTTGGCACTAACAGACACACAATGCAAACACACACACGCACACATTACAGTCACATGGAAATGCACATGGCACTCTCAACACACGCATACACGGACTACGGCAATCACAAACACAGTTGAACACAGTACCTACGTGGACCGCAACACCAGCAGTGGTAACTAAATGTCCCTTAATATCGTGATAATATTACACGCGGTTCTAATGTTCCGGTATTGAATTCTTTTGGTTTTTCAGCCTTGTGATTACGCGTGTCGGTATGTGACACATTCCATAGTTGGCAGTATCCTATTTATTTGTACCTCCATGGTTGTGTACATGTCGTTGATCTATCTATATATTTGCAGATATAGGTGAATCCGTATATATCAACATATATCTCTCTATCACCCTTTCTATCTGTATTATATATATGTATGTATATATATATATATATATATATATATATATATATATATATATATATATATATATATATATCTGACAGAGAGAGTGACAGGCAGAATACACCTTTCATTGTGTACATGTCGGTGTATACTGTTTCCTGGACTCTGCACGTTTGTGTTTGAACCTGTCACATTGCACACCTGCCGTAGGTACTTCTTGGGTAGCTTAGTGTTAGGTGATTGTGTACATGATTGCATGTTCTACCCCTGGCAGTGGCTGTTTTACCCTTCAGAGCAGGCACTATTAGTACAGGGGTGAATAATGCTGGTTTCACCTGTTCTGGACATCATTGACTGTGATCTGCGCGATATTCAGAGAAGCTTGGCCCTGTTTCGCGCATATCCGTATAGTCATATTTAAACGAAGCTTACCAGCACTGGGCAACGCATATTCCCACTAACATGTGCTAAACATGATCTGATGACCTGCATCCAACATGCATTATTCGTGCCTTCGGGATTACGTTACATCCCTTGCAGGACGTGAGACCGGGAACATGCATGACGGTCACTGCATTTACCACTTGGGCATCTGGGATTTGTAAACGTGTTATGGCATTTTGTATGTGGATTATACTATGGCTGTTACTCCATACTGCAATCAAATGGGTAACTCAGTTAGTTTACATATGGATGAGACCTATTAATGGTATGTCAAAGTGATGTTTAATGGATGTGCTCCAGCACTGGGTATGTATATCACAGTGAGCCACACACTATAATGTGCTACACCTTCACATGACCGTAGGTGGAGCATGCTGGGGTGACAGATACCTGTCATGGGTACACCCCATGCCTTGCCACGACATCCATAATTACATTATGTGGAGCCCCTCATTAACGCACCAGGGAATCCATGCAGAGTGTGTGGGGAACAGTGATTACACACATGGATCCCACAATTGGCTCCGCTCCACTGAGCAACAGTTGGTTCCTCAATGTGGTGGTGACAGCAGACACTGTTTTCCTCAATTAATGAATGGCCTCTGACAATCGGGCGTGTACCTACCGATGTACCTAGGAACCTATACACAAAGTACCAGCATATGCTGATAGGTGCGTGTACTGTTCAGGTGTTGACATTCCTTGTTCCAGTAGCTGTTGTGTGTACAGTGGTTGAGGGCTGCCTATGTAGGATTCACACATTAGGCCACCTATACATTACAATTTACAGGTGGCCGTGTGTGTGTGCCATCCATTTTACTGTGTGTGCAGGTGGAGAGGTGTGTCAGTCCGTAGGGGCCTACACTGTCAAAGTATGTGCTATACGTTCCCTCTTTGCCGAAGCATAGGCATATTGGGCATGCCTCTGTCTGCCTACTGGGGCTGGCACAGGGTGTTCGTGGTCTGAATCCCTCTGTGCCTGTGATGGCCTTGGCAATTGCAGTGGGCTGTGAGGGCCTTCACCATTTTGTCCCTGCTGCAGCTGTTTCTGCAGGATCATATTATGTGGCATGACACATACTATGACAATGTGAGCACACGTGCCTGGAGAGTACTGCAAGGCTCCACCAGATATGTCCAAGCAACGGAACTGTGATTTCAGCATCCTAAACACACACTCTATGATGATTCTGGTTTGTGCGTGTGCCTCATTATGGCGTTCTTGCATGGGTGTGTGTGCATTTCTGATGGGAGTCATCATCCACGGCTCCAGTGCATAGCCAGCATCCCCCACAAGGTGGCCATGTGGGACGTTCCCCCTGACAAATACCTGATACAGCTGTGTGGCATGCCAGATGTGGGAGTCATGGTAGCTTCCAGGGCTGCCAGCACACACATCCATGATAATGCCCTGGGCATTGCACGTGACCTGGCAGTTGATGGAGTGGTATCCCTTGCGGTTTATGTAACTCCTACCATGCTCACCAGGTGGTGACTTGATATGTATGTGCGTGCAGTCTATTGCACCCAGTACCTCCGGGTAGTGTGCCACATGGTGGAAGAGATGCATATTGCTGGCCAACTCCTTGTGAGTTCGGCGGAAGTATATATGCTCATTGGCATGTGGTAACATGGCATCCAGGAACTGGTGTAGTACCCTGGATGCTGATGCCTGTAAGATCCCATTTATATCTCCAGTTGGCCTTTGAAAGGTACCTGTGGCTAGTATTCGCAAGTTTACACATACCTTCGTGTCCACTAGGATGGGTTCCCCTCTGTTGTTTCTGGATCTCAGGCGTGGCCGACAAAGCTCATCTATTTGCTGTAAGATGTCCCTGTCCACCCTGTAATGCTCTACTGTCTCCAGATCATGTAGCCCTTGGTAGGTTACCCTTGGTCTGAACACTCTTCTCCTCCTCTGGGGCCTGCGGTGGTTGTCAGCATCATCCTCCACAACACAGTCAGTCTCTAACACATGGCGATGAATCACAGCTATGGCAGCTCCCAACATGTACATTGTAAAAGTTCCCCGTATGTTTACACTTATGGTGCAGTGTTTGGGAATACACAGGTGTGTGTGGGGTGCTTTCACACTTTATACTATTGTGCTCTGAACACCGATGATGTCATAGGGTGTGTATGTACGATTGTAGCTACAGGGTATCTTATGTGTTTTACGACAGGAACTACTATTGTGGTGCCTTTGGTGTTGCATTTCATTTGGCTGCCATGGATTACATCTTGCCCTTCCCTTTACATTTCTTCACGTTTCACCTCCCATTTTCTGGCATGCATCCAGCAGCCTGCTTTCATTTGTAGTTTCCTAGACCTGGCTTATCTTGCATAATGTGTTCTATTGCCGGTCTACTGTAGGTTTGCTTTGCTCTGTGATGACAGTTCTCTTTTCTTTGCAATCCGACATCTCCCCTATCCTGTTTTGCAGGTTTCTGCGAGCAGACTTGTCAGCTGCCGCCGATTGCCCGCTGTGAGTTAATAGGTGTTAATTGCTCAGTTGTACTCCAGTTACCCTACTGCAGCATTTCCTTATTTTCTTCCCCTGACCTTCCTGTTTAAGCTATGGTGCGCGGCACGTGCATCCGCTTACCGGGTTTCAGGCACGTTTTCATCCCTGTATACATGTGCTTTCAGGCACCATATCTGCTCTCAGCTAAATGATGCTATACCTACCTCCCCGCCCCTGTCCTGCGGCTTTGCGTAGCAACAGCCAGGCTGGGTTTGCATTGCTCTAATGTGCTTAAGCTATGGTGGCACACCCCACTGCTGATGTCATGTATACCTCTGAGCCACTCCTCGGTGTTGTAGCGCTGCACCGTATGGTACATCCTTAGTCTGGCGGGATGTTTGCGATTCACTATTACCTGCCTCATTTGCATGGCATTGACTACTAATTCCTAGTTACCGCGCCAAAGACTGTCACAGACCCTTAGCAACCCTTGCAGCTTGGTTGTGGTGTACCATGCATACCATTGAGTATTATGGTGAAATCATGATTTGTATTACATTGCGATTTTATGACATTTGTATATATTTTCTTTGTGTTCCCATTTGCCCACACATGCCCTGCGGTTGTACTTTGCGTTACTGTGGATATGACATTAAATTTTGCTTTTTAGGTGTTGTGCATCTTTTCTTATGCCATTGGCTGTATATTTAGCCATTGGCATATGTTAACTTTGTAATACATGAGTCTGGTCCGCTTTCATAGCTCCGATGTTCTGTTTGGAAAAATGTAAACCGTGTTTTTTTGGTTTACATTTCTGAGGGCTTACGCTATGCCTGCATCACTTCATGAATCGCTATGTACCTTCATTTGCATGGTGTGGCACTGTGCATGGGGTGATTAGCATACCTAAGCCGAGGGCTGCGCAGATCTGGCGTACGCCGGTAGTGCATATGGAATTGGATCGTACTTGAATCGCTCGGCGGCCATATTTGGTGTTATACCGCCTACACTACGTCTGCACCTGGCGCAAGCTTCATGAATCCCGGGGACTACGTTTTATTGGCCGTGCTTTGATGCAGTGTTCTCATTCGCTATTAACTCATTTATTTAGCACCTTATATCCATTGGGGCCAGTGAGTTTGTTTATGCCAGTGTTTGAGCAGTATTGAGAGGAATTTTGTGAACTGTATTCTGCTTGTGTAAACTTTGAATTTTGTGGAACAGGAAAATTTACAGAGAAACTGTAAGTGTGTGTCTAATGTTTATGCTCACTTTGTGACAACCTACCTGCAATTTTGATTCTGTCAGTATGTGTGAGTGTTTATACAGTCTGCCAGGGGAATTCTCTTCTATTTTTATAATGTATGGGACTGGGAAAAATGTTATGAGTGTAAGTTAAGTTTGCTGCTTGTGAACAACTTACCTTCCAACTGGCTCACATCAGCTATGCTTACTGCTCACCCATTACCACCTTTGGTGCTTCTTCCCCAGTTACAGCATTGATACTTACTCCAGTCTGGCTGACTCTTCTCCTGCAGAAACTAGAAAGAAAAAAAATCACTTACTAAGGAGTCCTTGCTATTCTTGTGTAGTCTATGCTTAAGCTGATAGTGGGTGAACCTGCGGCAGACATCAGTTGTTCCTCTGACCACTCACATAATTCTCTGGGTTTCTCAGTTGCAGTCCTTTCAGCCAGTGTGAACTGGGGGTCAGTGTCATCCTCTTCAGCTGTCTCAGTGCTAGATATAGGCATGCAAGAACCATCTTATCTGGGTCTGGGAGATACTCTGGGAGATTATTCACAGGGTAAATGGACCAAGAGATCATCAGACCAGTCAGATGTCCATCCTTCCAGTTGGTTCTCTTTGCTGGAACTCATTAAAAAAAGTTAAACATTATTTTCTTAATTAAGTTATTACTGTTAAAATAGATGAGTTCCTTATCTTGGCTAGACTGACATTAGAGGTATACAGAATCCTTTATAGATGGGCATTCCATATAAAATTATTCCTAATGAAACAGGGTCTGATGATTATGATTCTGACAGAAGCTAGGCTTCTTCTGTACATTCCAAACTCCAAGTCTCAGAGGAAAACTTTAATTTTTATATTCATGTGGATGAATTTTCATTTAATCAGACCTTTGTCAGGGTAACTGAGGTGTTTTTATGGGAAGAAATTGAAGTTCCCTCTGAACCAAGGAGATATAATGAAATGTTACAAATGAATATACCTCATTCCTCTCCCATCCCTCCCATATTGTGAGCCCTGAAGGATTTGTTGAATGCTGCATATACTTACCTTGATATCTAGCTGTCAGTCTCTAAAAAAAGCGGATAAGATATATAAGGTATCGTAGGCATATATGTGAATATATATGCTCTGTCATATGGACAGTCTGATGGAAATGGCTTCCATTCTTACATTCATAGGTTCATAGCTAACTACTAAGCTAGTTGACTTTGCAGACCATTTTAAGCCTAGCCAGTTTCCCTTTTGGTGTTAGAATTAGTCTGTCCCATTTGGTGTTAAATTTGCCTTAACCATCCCATGGTCGATAAATATATATCACCCTTAGTGAGAATAAATCAGATCATACCATAGATAATCTGAGTGGACACATTTCGCTTTCTACACCAAAAGCTTTTTTTTAGAACCAGACTATTTCTACCCTTTCTCAGGTATCTAAACGTGCTTCGAAGAGTGTGCATGACTGTGCATATAACTGTGTCTAGGGCCACTGATACTGCTACATTATTGAGAAGATATGCTTGGGTAAGTAACCAAAAGTTTGCTAATGAAGTAAAGTTTGAAAATCTTGGATTCGGCTTTAGATAAGGGAATATTCATTGTCCTTTTTTTGGCAAGAAAAATACTAAAAAAAGGAGTCCTTTTAGAAAAAGGGACAGAATGACTATGCCAGCATTACTTACCCTCTTCCCTTCACTTGACTAATATCTATAGATCTATCCCCCCAAAAAACTACCCCTCAACATTCCCCTTTGACATAATATTGTTTTGGACTCCTGGATGTTAAAAGTGGTGCAGGAGGGTTACAGACGGGACTGGATACATAAGGCTCCTTTCAGGGGAATATCTTCTCACCCTCCAAACCAAATTGAATTTTTTCCTCAGGTTCTTCAGTCCTTACACACCCAGGGAGTCATAGAACCAATGCCTTTAATTCAAAGGGGAAAAGGTTTTTATTATTAAGTGTTTCTGGTACCAAAGAAAGAAGCTTCTTGGAGACCAGTACTATATTTTTCACTTCTAAATATATTCATGAAAGTTCCAAAATTGAAAATGATATTACCGTAACTGTTACCTCTCATTCCTCACACGAGTTACTTAGTAACTCTAGACCTAAAATATGCTTACTAGCATATTCCCATTGCCACAGGCTTCAGGAAATTTCTAAAGTTTTCAGTTTCTGGGTCAGATTATCAGTTTTCTGCATTATAGTTTGGTTTATATACAGTTCAAGGCTATTCACAAAATGTCTCGCCCTGGAGATAGCTTATTGGAATGGCATTTACATCTTTTCTTATTTAGACAACTTGCTTATCTTTGCAGAGTCCTTATTCTTAGTAAATATTTAAAATATTTAAAATACTAGTTAATTGGTCTGTGGAGTATTAAATGCCTAGCCATTAACCAGAAAATGACCAAAGGTGAGAATCAAACCTTGTACCTTGTGTCTGTGAGGTAAATGACTTTACCATATGCATTCAGATGAGGATAATCATTAACATGGGTTATGTCACTTTTCACAAATCTGGGCTTCTAGATAAATATTGCAAATGCCTCCTTGACTCTGTTTCACAGGGTCACCTTTCTGGAATGCCTTACAGAGTCTTTCTTCAAAAGGCCTTTTAAACATAAAAAAGGTGATTGTTTATCTGGAATTTTCCCCAGTTTTCTCCAATCAATCTCAGACTTCTGCAAGAGATTTTTTTTTGTTTTCTAGGGTTCATAGCATCTATGATTCTCCTCTTACCAGATTACAGACATGAAACATACAATGGTTTCTACAAAAACTGACTCAACATTTGCATTCTCCAGAGTATCAAATCCCAGTTTTGGGTTTTATAAAAAGCAAGTTGTACTGGTGAAGACAACATATTCAACTAAATCCAGGTCTCCCCTTCTCTTCTCAGACCTCAAACTAAACTTCCTACTGATGGATCAAATTTTGGAGCAGTTTCCAGAGGGGTGAAGGTGTAAAGTTTGTGGAATACTTCAGACTTAGCAAAACACATCAACTAAAAGGAGATATTGGCTGTGATCCATGACTTTCAGTCTCTCCATCACTCCAAGTTCTCTTCAAATGATTACTAACAATATCTCAGTCATGTGACATGTCAATAAACATGGAGGCACAATATTATACCCCACTATACTGGCTGCTAATAGTGGCTTGGGAGTTAGCTCTGTCAGAGCAAAACACAATGGCAGACAAGCTGAGGAGGAATGGGACAGACCCTAGTGAATGGAAACTGAGTGCAATTGATCCATTTGTGGGAAGCACCTCAAATAGATCTGTTCACCTCCTTACAAAACAGACAACTAAACAAGTTTAGGTCCAGGACTCCTTGCAAACAAGCCTGGAAGACAGATGCATTTTTATTCCCTTGGAAGGGAATGCTCCTTTATATGTTTCCACCCTTTCCCGTGATATCAGGGTAATTATGAAAATTTAAAAGGATATCCAAATAAATAAATAACTGTGGTGACCATCTTTTGGCCCAGGCAAAAATTGGTTCTCCCTTCTTATGGAATTGGCCAAGGGCAATTACCACACACTTCTTCACAGACTGGATCTATTGACACAAGACAGGGGTAGTTTGGTACACCCCAATGTCAATAAACTTCACCTAACTACCTAGATTATTCAGTTTTAATACCTTTAGGCACGTACTCCTTGGGGATGTGCAGCAGGTACTAAAGGAGGCAGTAAAGCCTGCTCCTACAAAATCCCGTGTTGTTAAGTGGAAGCAATTTCTTGTTGGTGCCTAACCAATAACCAGGGGCCAGATGGGAATGTTGTACCATTGGAGCCCAAATATGTGTGTGAGTTACATGTCTCTGGCCTTGCTTGTTCATATTTAAAAGTTCATCTTGCAGCCATTTTATCATATCTGTCCATGGATCCTCCTTATTCTTCTCTTTGTTGTGAAACAGTTTCTGAATGCTGGCTTACACCTGAAACCTCCTTGTAAACAGGTTGTGTTTACCTGGGATCTCCTTTATTTGCTGCAGAAATTCACCACGTTACTGTTTGAACCTGCCCATCTAGCTGACTGAAAGTTTTTGACTTAGAGAATTGCATTAATCAGTGCTCTGAAGTCTGCAAGAAGGGTATCTGAGCTGCAAGCTCTCATGGTGGGTGAACCCTGCTGAGGCAGCTGCATGGTCCCCTGTACATACTTTTATAAAACATTACTAACTGGATTTCTTTTCTGGGTCCAGGTCGAACTTTGCTAGGACCATTCTCCAGGCACTCCTGGATCCAGATACATTCTCCTCCCAGAATGGATAGGCTTTGGTATTCAACCCATGTAACCTAAGGGCTACTGCAGCAGTGGTTATGATGAATATAGTACAGTTGTATAATTTGCACTTGTCCATAACTGCAGATGTTCGAATTCTTCACTGCCGCAGTAGCCGCACCCACCCTCCATCCACCTAACTTGTATATATAGTTGTATTTAGAATATAAAATAGGGTTGGGTATATTTATACTTTATATGTTTTATTATTATTAGTTGGTAGATGAGTACCAGTAAGAGTGAAAGGGAAGGTCTACAAGAAGGTAGTGAGACCAGCTATGTTATATGGGTTGGAGACAGTGGCATTGACAAAAAGGCAGGAGTCAGAGCTTGACGTGGCAGAGTTGAAGATGTTAAGATTTACACTGGGTGTGACGAGGATGGACAGGATTAGGAATAAGTATATTAGAGGGTCAGCCCAGGTTGGAAGGTTTGGAGACAAAGCCAGAGAGACAAGATTACATTGGTTTGGACATGTGCTGAGGAGGGATGCTGAGTATATTGGGAAAAAGATGCTAAGGATGAAGCTACCAGGTAACCAGAAAAGAGGAAGGCCTAAGATAAGGTTTATGGATGTGGTGAGAGAGGACATACAGGCGGTTGGTGTGACAGAGCAAGATGCAGAGGACAGGAAGAAATGCAAACAGTTGATCTGCTGTGGCGACCCCTAACGGGAGCAGCCGAAAGAAGAAGAAGAAGAAGTTGGTTATTTCAGGATTGTTAGGCTCTTCTCTTATTGTATCAGCAAGAAAGTCCTGAAGAATGCTTCACTCCAGCTGCTGATTTCCCTCCTAGGGATTAGCCAGTCAACAATCAGAATGAATGAGTGGGGGTAGGCACGGTGGAACCAGAGCTTTTTGAAGCTTTCTTGTTGTTTCTCAGATGGAAAACAATTTATATAGTCTAAGGGCTACCAGAATTCGAACATCTGCTGTTATGAGTAAGTCCATCCAAGCAAAGAGTAAGAAGGTTACACAGACAAACCATTCAGTAAAACGACAAAAACTAAGAAGTAAAACAAGTGATGGACATTCAGAAGCCATGCATCCGAAACAATGTTATGTCTTTAAGTTGTACTTTACACACGGGTTCCTATTTGCAGTGGTTTCCTTTAATCTGCTCATGATTTACTCCTGCAGAGTGAAGCATGCTGCATGCATACACATGGATATGTACTCAGTATCAAGATGAGTTAAGATGAATATATGGATGTTAACCCAATGAAGTTTTAATTTAGAGTGACACAGAATGTAGGATCACATTTCACACCAATCCCAAAGTAACTCCCTTAAGCATGCAGGTACACTAAGCCTCACATATAATTATAATAGCTGACATACCCCTTACTTTAAAATAACTGCATTCGTACCTTTGCTGTGTGTGTGTTGTGTCGTATTAAGAGGCATATCTTAAAAAACAAATGACTTGAGTTGAAGAAATGCATATTTGAGTTTCATACACTATGTAGAATCACTGTAACAAACTTTATTAGCCTCCTTGACCTAGAATATTGTAGCAGATAGAGTAGAAATGTTCATTTTAACAATATGAATATTTCAGGAAAGTCTGCTTTGATTAGATTCATTATGGGCCAATTAATGAAGATTCTTACTGAAACAAATTATCATTCATCAAGGAAGACATTTCACTTGGAGAAGGTGGTGACAATATTTCAAGCTCTGGCATAGTCAATAAATCATTTGTGTTGTGCATAACAGACAGCAGATTATCAACCTGACCTGGTAACGTAGCCATGTATTTCCTTTTCATCTGTACACTTGCATATCAGGAATTTATACCAGATACACTCAAGGATACCCTGTAGCGCTTTGAACTGAAGTGACCTTTTTTCTTTAATGTACCAAATAAATCTTGACTTTAGACTAGTTTCATCCTTACCTTTTCCATGAAACAGAAAGATGTTTTGCTGATCAGTCATAGCAAAACTTGTGTTTGCACTGCTTTTCCTGTGAGTACAACAGCATATTCTTTACTTTCAGGTATGAGCAAAGAAAATGGTTAGAACTGGGGTTTCATACTGAAATGACCACAGTGCTGCATGAGGACTAGCAACTCACACAAGGGCCACAGTCTCCAAGACAAAACGAAGTGCAAGTAATGAAACAAGAAAAGTAGTACAGTCACTTCCATTCTCTATAATTAATGCTGGTTTGAGGACTGCTTGAGGTCTAAGGGCTATGAATTTGAAATCCCTGGGTTAGATAATCCAGACTTTAAACATTCACCCATGAACAACTGTGCTGGAAAAAGATACACAGACAGCAATGGCGTGTTTCTGTATTTCAGAACAGACAATTAATCTAGGGACTCCGAACTGTTGCATTTTCTTATGAATTGTTTTTACTATCTGGACCATGCATTTTACTTGCTGTGTGGCAGTTGGTGCAGTGGTTATGGTTAAAAGCTTTAGTACCTATGGTACTGGGTTTGATCCCCTTAGTCCTCATTTTTTTCTGTATGACCTTGAGCAAGTCACTTAATCAGACATTATTCCCAGGTCACCCCTGAAAAGGGACTGTGTATCCAGCAGGCCTACCTGCTTAACAAATAGGAGTATTATTCATTTTTCTTGTCCATTACTCACAGAATACATAGGACTCGTGATAGGTTGAACCCCTATTATTTCATAAAAGTTGCACAACTTCTGGATAACAAATTGCAGGCCATTATCTGAGATCACTTCATTAAAAATTCCATCTCTTGCAAAGACTGATTTCAGAACTGGAATAGTATTTTGACTTGTGGTATTATATGGTTGCACAACTTCTGGAAATTTCATATAGCAGTTTAAAACAAGAGATAATGTGCATTTTTGTATTGAAAAAAAAATTACACTTTCATCCAAGCCAAACATGGAGTATTATGTGGCATGATTTACTTTTTATGATTTTGGTTTCTGAAGATGTTACCAATATCAAATTTCTGCACCATTTGCTCCATCTGTTTATATATGTAATTCAAATATGGATATCATGTCTTTTTCCACATTTGCTTATGTTTAAGTGTGACTCAAGGATTCTATGTAACGTGTTTTTTCACATTAGAATAAGAATAAGAATAATTAATCTCTGACCTTGAGTAATATGCCTTGAATATAAGACAAGAAAAATAAACACAAGTTATTGGATGCAATGACTTAGCATTATCTGCCATCATGTCGTAATCACATCACACAGCAGCAGTAGTTCACAAGTTTTTCCTTATTCATGCTTTAAGCTCTTTCAGATTTTCAGCAGATGTAAGTAATTTAGAAGCAATCTACAAAACTTCTAGATGTTTCTCAAATATATCGTTCTTATACTGGCTGAGAAAACAGAGGATTATGGCTATGAATTGGTAAAAGCTGCTCCTGTAGTCCAGGGTTTGATTCCTTCAGTCTCTATTTGACTACTGTATGACTCTGAGCAAATTGCTTAACTAGACAGTGCTCAAAACCCAGTTTAAAATAAGTTCTGTGCTATACCTCTCACCCAGCAGGCACTGAAAATAGGAACAAAGGTCCCTGAAAAGTAGAACATCAAGCTAAAATCAGGGCACCTAATTAGCATAAAATATGAATACCAAACAACACCTACCTTTTCTGCTTCAAGTAGGAATGGGGATACAACTCAGAAACACATGATTAAAAAACCCAAAACTGAAGGAAAAATATAAGACATTTTCAAAGAGGCAGTATTAAGTCTGTAGACTTTAATGAACTGTATTGCAAAAAGTCTACTACACAAGGCCATTTATTTTTGCTTCAGAAAAAGGGAGACGGAAGATGTGTGCCCTCTTTCTTTAAATTATTGTTGCCACTAGTATGTTGGTCATGAAGTGTGGTTTTCTGTGTACTAGCCAGCTTCAAAAATTACATGTAATGAGTGGTATTCAGGAAATTGTGTGAATGGGTAAATCCATCCTGCAAATAGGGAAATACCTCCAAAAGTAGGGACATCCTGTGCAGGGATAAATCAGGCCTGAAATAGGAATAGTTGAGAGGTCTGGCCCTTGTGGATTAATTCTCTACCATAGTTAAATTACAAAACAAAAAAGCAAAGAAATAAATGAAACTCTTGGCGATATTCCACACTTAAGGTATCAACTGACTGCATTAATTTCTCAGATTTGTGCTGTGTTCATAGATCATATATTTGCAAAGGTAGTAGCATCCTTTGATAGTTTACAAATGTCTTATATAAAGATTTCTTGAATATGCTGTGGAGCATCTTATGTCTGATTACACTGTACCTCTTTTACCATAGTTGTACTCATGAAGTTTTTGACAACTAAACGCTTTATCTGACATCTCCTTTTTATTTGAGCATGCCATGTTGGAGCATTAATCAGAGGTATGGATCCATATTACAGTGCATTAAGATATTGCTGACTAGCATCTAGTTACAAACTTGTGGGTCATGATACGTCATCAAATTTGCATTGTGTAGTTGTGATGTCCCCATGCTGGGCCAGTAATCAAGGAGCCTGAATACTCACCACTGACACTGGAGAGGGACGTTCACTTGGAATACGAATAGATACACTCAGTATTTCCAGATGCAGACCTCTCTGCATGCAGCACAATTTCCCTTAAGGGCACACAGGGAACACAGTCAGCCTGGGGTCTGGATTTCTCTGTCTGTCTCTTTCCAGGCCCACAAGAAGACTCTCCTCCACTGGCACAGCTTCAGAGTTAAGTCTTCAGCTGAGTGTCCAAACCACGTTCTCTGTGAAACCAGTGCTTTGTGTCACTGCTCCAAGTAGCTGACACATACACATACACTTTGAGATTTAATTTGCAAACACACACACACACACACACACACACACACACACACACACACACACACACACACACACACACACACACACATGCACGCACACGCAGTCACACACACACACCTGGGAAAGGCTGGCACAGATTTACTAGCTATACCCCCTTCTGCTCAGACTATAAGGTAGTTATAAGATAAGAAAAAACTGATGGAGGTCCAGGGAGCACACAAGTCCAGTATAAACCACACAGCTAGTAGCAACCACCAAATATTTATTTCTTTGGTTGTTGCTACTAGCTGTGTGGTTTATACTGGGCTTGTGTGCTCCCTTGTCCTCCATCAGTTTTTCTTGTCTGGTTCCTGGTTTCTCTTGTTGAATTTGTATAAGGTAGTTATCACTGCCACCAGGAACTACAAAGCAAGCTACTGAAGGCTGTTGCAAGGGTACCCAATTATATTGACTGAAATTAATATTAATACAAATGGTAATGTTGACCAAACAGTCAGACTTTCAGGAGTGGCTAGAGTTATCACCAAATAAATATGTGCAAATACTCTCAAAGCTTAAATATTTTTCTAAAAGGACCAGACACAACGAGA
Organism: Protopterus annectens; assembly: GCF_019279795.1. Lineage (NCBI taxonomy): Eukaryota > Metazoa > Chordata > Ceratodontiformes > Protopteridae > Protopterus > Protopterus annectens. The sequence goes on along the minus strand of NC_056731.1, from coordinate 823,281,574 downwards.
AGTTTAAATATATTTAACAATAAATAAAAGAACATGAAAATACTAAATGTTGCTCATCCTGTGTTATCATACAAGTCAAACAGGCAGGGTAGTTCGTTTGTATGCTTTATTACATCGCAACATATCAGGATGAATAGCAGCAACATAAAATATAAACAAACTGATTAAGTGACCGACTAACACATACATGCATACTTAAATCTCAATGACTCTCTACAAAATGGCAGTCTAGCTTGCACATGCTCAGTATTTATACACATGTGCAAGCCCATGGAAAGCTTCTTAATGGTCCATACAAACTCTGAGCTTCACTAAATATATATTTACAGTAAACACCAGCATTTCAGTCACAGGGAAAAATGAAAATAACACCGATGGAAAGCTTTATACAGTTATAGAAAAACTGTACTTCTAATCTCACTATATTTTCCTGCCTAATCTAAAAGAATTACTGTTCCCTAGTTACGTTACTTACTAATGCAAGGCAAGATGATGTGGATGAATGGTCCTTGTTGTCAGATCCAAGGCAGAATGCAGAATGCTGAGAGCAAACCCCTACTATTATCTAAATATTAGTTTTGGTTTACAGAATGACATCACACACATTTGGTGATCTGACTCTGTTTCCCACGCTATCATCAACACTAGAAGCTGACAAAAAATGTAATACCTATGTGCTATCATACATACAGATAGAGCTTTGCTCAGATCTCCTGGATGTCATAAAACCATTCCACTCTTCCTACAGGTGCTACAAAATATTCTCTATCACAGCCATTGCATCTCTGGCTCCATTCAAAACTTTGGGATAACATTTTTATGGCTTAACCCATAAAGTAATTTAATTTCAAGAATATTTTGTAAAGTCAGGTAGATTAAGATTAACTTCTTCACTTCCAGTATATGCTGTTACAATGTATACATTTAATTTGGTTAAAATAATACATGTACATTTCTTTTCCTTCCAGCAGGGCACACTGTTGATAAATTTTAACACAAGCAAACCTCACAAATACATTTTCAGCACAAGCATCTGTACAAATCAGTTTGATGTACAAATGACATATAATTATTTACAAAATTCCAGCTAGCCGTGCTGGCATATGTTACAAATCAAACACACCAAACCTCTCACGTGGAGCGATGCACGGCCAACCAAACTATGCAAATAACACAACGGCCAGCAAGTACTGTTCCAAAACCATTTTATTGACAAATGCACAAAGGATATATAAATATATCCTGCTCCAAACCGGTTTCGGTTCCCCTTCTTCAGTGGAGCTGAAAATTATGAAAAAGCCAACCACAACATCTGATTCCCTTTTATAGTATCAGTCAACATTATAGACCAATCAAAATTCAAACATATTTTCTTAATATGAAATAAACCCAGCATCCATATTGTGAATATACCTTAGTATTATTTAAACATATATGGGCTGACACAATGCCCTACATGTATATATATCAATTAATATATATAAAAAAACATAAATGAACATAAAATAATGAAAAATAAAAATAAAATACACAAAAATATTTTCACATTATCAGACTCAAATCTAAATATATGGAACAAATTATTTCATATATAGAAACAATACTTAATAAATGTATCATTTGATAATTTTTGACATAATAATCTATGTTATATAGGATATATCCATCATAATAATGCATAGATATATATCACAAGAAATGTATTATAGGTGATCATTAATACCTGGCGGGAATAATGCACCCAAATGTATGATCCAATATTTCTCCTTTTCTGTCAAAATATTGTCCCAGCCTTGTTGATGACTCCTATCACCAACAACCCTGTCAATAATAGTGAACTTGAATTTTGCCGTGGGATGTTTCATAGTGTGTAAATAAAGGGCATTAGTAGATATTTTGTTTTTAATGTTACTTCTATGTTCCCCAATTCTGATTCTAAGAGGCCTAGAAGTCTTTCCCACATAGAATGCAGAGCATTGACAAGTGGCAAGATATATCACCCAACTCATCGAGCAATTACCAAAAAATTTTAAATCATAAACTTTGCTGGTATTGGCACTACTATAAGATTTAGTTTTATTAATATCCAAACAAGACATACAATGTCCACAAGGATAGGTGCCAATCAATTCTTTGCCCATAATGGTGAGCTGTTTATACCTTGCCCCTCCACTGCTATGATGTTTAAAGTGTGAGAACATAGAGCCTAAAGTTTTGCCCTTTCTATAAGAAAATTGACAACGTGTCCCCAGATGTTGTCTAAGAATGTCATTGGCCATTAAGATATTCCAATTTCTCTCTATCACTCCTCTAATAACTTGATTGTTTCTGCCATAGGTAGTGACCAATCTCATAACTTCATCCCCTTTTTTATCTTGTTCATGGTCTTTATATTGTATGAGTTGGTCCCTACTTTTTTTGTCTGACATATGTTTAGCAGATTTAATATCAAACGTAGCATACCCTCTATCATAGAATCTATTTGTAAGATCCAAGCTGGCTATCTCATAGTCTTCATAACTGGAATTAATTCTTTTAATGCGACAGAATTGAGATTTTGGGATGTTCCGGACAGTGTGGCGGGGATGCATACTCGAGGCATGTAACAGTGTATTATATTCAGGATATTTCCTATATATTTTTGTACCTAGTGTGTCATCAGGCTTCCTATATACACTGACATCCAAGAATTCAATATTGGACCTACTACTATTAATAGTAAATTCAATGCCCCAAGGGTTACCATTAAGGTAGTCCACAAATTCTTTAAGATATTCCGCATCCGCCCGCCACACCATCCAACAATCATCAAGATATCTGCGCCAGATATCTATTTCTACGATGTAAATATTGTGAGATGTATCATAAATTAAGTATTCTTCTAGATACGCCATAAATAGGTCTGCGTATATGGGTGCAAAAGATGCACCCATAGCAGTACCTTGTAACTGCCAATAGCAGTCACCTTGAAAGAAGAATACATTTTTGTTCAAAACATGCTCACACATACAGATCAAAAGTGTATTAAATCCAGGCCTATATAAGTTGGATTTCTCAAGCCAATATTGTAATGCTTGAAGACCCGCCCAATGGGGAATACTCGTATATAAAGATCTTACATCCAAAGTACAGAGTAGCCAGTCTGGTTCAAGTTCCATCTCTTCTATGATTTGTAAGAACTGTGTAGTATCTTTAATTCTAGCTCTTACCTGAGTTAACAAAGGTTTTAAATATTCAGTCAAAAAAACTGAAAGTGGTTCCGTCAAAGAACCATGACCAGACACAATTGGACGGCCAGGTGGGGAAGTCAGGGATTTATGGATTTTAGGCAGTAGATAAAGTATCTGTTTATTAGGATCATTAACAGTCAAATGTTTAACAATAGTATTGGACAAAATACCATTTTCAACTGCACTACTCAGGAACTCATCAATTTCCTGTTTAAAAGTAGTGGTAGGATCAGTGTCCATTTTCCTATAACATTTTTGATCTGATAATTGTCTTAATCCTTCCTGTATATAATAATCTATATCCAAAATCACTACTGCCCCACCTTTATCTGCCCTGACAATAGCTATGTCATTATTATTTTTTAATTCCTCAAGTGCCTGTCTTTCAGTATGCTGAATATTGTCTGACAAAATATTGAAGCCATATGGTGGAAAATGTAAATCCCTAAGTACTGCCTGTTGAAAGGCTGTAACATGCATATTAGCAGGAGGTTGAAAAGTAGATTTGAGAAATCTAAATTCAGTAGATCTTTGAGCTGTATTATTTGTCTGATCTGAAAAGAATATCTTAAGGTTTAAACGACGGCAAAATTCCAAAATATCTTTTACAGTTTGATATTGATCACAAAAGAATCCGGGTACAAACCCTAAACCTTTATTCAATATTTTTTCTTGTTCCAATGTTAATTCCACTTTAGACAGATTAAGCACATTTTGAAATGTGGTAGTTGCATCTATTTCAAAAGAGCCTGCACTATTCCATCCATTGATTCCAGATCTGAACCTATTGCGGTGTTTCCTCCCCCCGCGTCTTGTCTTCTTACCCCAAAAGGGGTAGGTATATTACTTCTTTTTTTATAAGGTGAGAGGTCAGAAGTAACCCCCTCACTGTCAGTGGGAGAAGACTCATCACCCGAGGTGCTAGTATATGTCTGTTCTCTATTTTTAAGAATTGGTCTGGGTCGTTTCTTAGCCTTGGCACCACTCCTACCCATAGACATATCTTTAAATCTCACTGATTTCTGAAGCTCAAAGGGACGTCCTCTAGCATAATCATTAACGTCCCTATGAAATTTTTTAACTTTCCTCTCTTTCGTCAATTTGTCATACTGGGTCAATTCTTTTGATAAATTGGCAACCAACATACCATAGTTAGTGTTGGATTCAAATTGTTTACAAATACTGCTTAATTCTTTAATCTCAACAATATTTAAATCTATTGTCCTTTCATAATAATCTGTCAATATTTGTACAAACTTCATAGATCCCTCTTGAACTGCCTCAAACCACTCATTGGTCAGCCTCTCTTCAGATCTGCTGACCATGGGCTTCAACTTAATTCTAAGTCCACGTGGCACTAGTTTTTTATGCAAGTAAGCCTTAAATAGGCGTAGATGCCATATATTTGCTCTCAGCCCCTTAAGGGCTTTTTCCAAATTACAAAATGCAAATTGGCATCCATCACTAGAAGGAGTGGTCTGTTGATTAATAGAACTGTTGCTTGAGATCGATTCCAGTCCAAAGACCTGGATATCTTCTCTATCAGCACACATACCCTGCAATATACTGTCCAAATTCATGGTAACTATCCCAGCAAGTCCAAAATAGGGAGGTAGCGGTGCCAAAACTAAAAAAAGAAGACCCAGATAACTTATGCCAAAACAAGGCACGAATATATAGTATCCAATTATAATGGAATCTATAACATATACAAATACCAGTAACTCAGGAAAACACCAGCTACACTAAGTTAAGCTAACCAATATTGACCAAATTACATAAAATCCAAGGTAGATGGAAAACCTTATAAGGACCTAAAAAATGGCCAATGGATGAATAATAGTACAAACTACAAAATAGAGTCAGTTCCAAAAATACGTAACCAATCCAGTCCAGTTGTATTTTTTAAATAACATAGTCATATCAATAGCAAGATAAACAATCTCTACCTTGCAGAATGTATATAATACAAAAATATTGAAAGATAAATTTCTAGTTGAAAAATACAATCTTATATCACAGTAACCAATTGACTAATAAATAAGTACTGTTCTAACATAAACTCAAATATCAGCTCCTATCAGGTAGTCTATAAGACCAGAGCATGCCCAGATATAGGTAATGCAGAAAATTCTAAATATTAGTATCTAATAGAACACACAGTCTTATATCCTAATATTTTTGGTAAGACCAGTAACAATATGTTTTCCACATCTTAGAACTCAAAAGGCATAAAAATACCTTTATATTATTCAATCCAGCAATTCTGGGTATATCATAAACCTAGATTATATTCATTTATATAAGTATGACACAATATATAATGGTGATATCACCCTATACTGTATATCAAAAGTTTCAAATACTTGTATTATCAGTATACTAACATATACCTAAATAGGCCTCTGGACTATACCAAAAAACTAGCATAATCCAACCCTCTCTAGTATATGATAAAAATCTATCCAATCTAATATCCACAATTCCAAGAGTCACAGGCCAGTCAATATTTAAACAATGTCAACAGAGTACACAAGTAACCCCAAATATAGGCTTATGATTGTGTGGACATAATTATAACCATAGGTTCAAGCCCACCATTTTATTTACAACCATACTTTAACGCATCCCAAAATAATGCATTAAAGAATAGACAAATACACAATCCATAACAAAATGCTATAAATATGTGTAAAATACCCTACATGGTCCCAACATAATATAACCATATGTCAGCACAATTCTGGGTATATCATAAACCTAGATAACTAGGTGCAAATCACATAGTAAAAGAACACATAACTAGTGTAATCATTCCGTATATCCCTTTGGCCAACCACCATTATATGAATTTCCGGCAACGTGTATGACGAAAAAAGCACACTCGTCACGCTACCTTACACTCAATTGAGTACCATAAGATATACCGAAACACTTGCACCTAGTATAGAAAACCCAAACATTATACCAAACACTTGCACCTAGTATAAAAAACACAATCTATACCTGAATGTTATAAATATGTGTAAAATACCCTAAATGGTCCCAACATATTACAACCATATGTCTGCACAATTCTGGGTATATCATAAACCTAGATAACTAGGTGCAAATCACATAGTAGATGAACATATAACTAATATAATCGTTCCGTATATCCCCTTGGCCAACCACCATTATATGAATTTCCGGCAACGTGTATAACGAAAAAAGCACACTCGTCACGCTACCTAGCACTCAATTGAGTACCAAAAGATATACCGAAACACTTGCACCTAGTATAGATAACACAAACATAAGTTAACCCACACAGATTAACAAATGTAACCCCAGATTATCTAATCAATGTATAATGACCAAAAACGTCACCATACATATATGCTATCCTAGGTTAATGTCTAAATTATAAATAAGAAAAAGTTATTTGAACCCAAACGGAAATTAAACTATATTCAATACACATAAATGCTTAAGTAAAATGAAAAACATTATCACTTAACATTGTGCACAACCTAGTAATTTAACAAATATGAATGCAATATACAGATCGTAAAGAGCCATTAATGTAAATCCATAATGCCCCTCATACTTCTGTTTTTACAAGACATATGATTGAAAGCCCAAGACGTTGTAATACATAGGTTTCCAAAAACAAAAAGTCAAAAAAATGTCCATTTTACATTCATAATGTCACTGTGCTCCATACGACATATTCCATACATCGACCCTCCGACTCTGAAAAAGAAGGCCACAATAGTTCCCAAAAGCGTTAACGGCCTATTATTATTAGATAAACAGTACCTGAACCTCAGGATAACAAATGTTCCTCGATACAATGTTCCCAGAGACCACCAGACAGAAGTAAAAGTAATGTTAAACATAAACAAAAAATTCCGTCTGTATTGTAGATTCCACACAATGTAGTGGCTTACTGGACCCACAAAAACAAGCCAAAACTTGCTTCCGACAGGACTGTATCATTTATCAAAAACGATGTTCCAAACACGTATAATCCAATAGGTAATCCACAACAAGAACACTGGTTAAATAAAGTACTGACCATACATAAAAAGAGAGAAACCAGACATCCGTTGGCTTTTAAGGTTCGTAGAAAGCCTACTCCAAGTGATGAGTCTTCTCCCACACTCGACTGGAACAAGATGGCTCCCAGAGAGGTACAAGCAACAACCAAACACACCAAACCTCTCACGTGGAGCGATGCACGGCCAACCAAACTATGCAAATAACACAACGGCCAGCAAGTACTGTTCCAAAACCATTTTATTGACAAATGCACAAAGGATATATAAATATATCCTGCTCCAAACCGGTTTCGGTTCCCCTTCTTCAGTGGAGCTGAAAATTATGAAAAAGCCAACCACAACATCTGATTCCCTTTTATAGTATCAGTCAACATTATAGACCAATCAAAATTCAAACATATTTTCTTAATATGAAATAAACCCAGCATCCATATTGTGAATATACCTTAGTATTATTTAATGTTCATTTTTTTATGTTCATTATTTTATGTTCATTTATGTTTTTTTATATATATTAATTGATATATATACATGTAGGGCATTGTGTCAGCCCATATATGTTTAAATAATACTAAGGTATATTCACAATATGGATGCTGGGTTTATTTCATATTAAGAAAATATGTTTGAATTTTGATTGGTCTATAATGTTGACTGATACTATAAAAGGGAATCAGATGTTGTGGTTGGCTTTTTCATAATTTTCAGCTCCACTGAAGAAGGGGAACCGAAACCGGTTTGGAGCAGGATATATTTATATATCCTTTGTGCATTTGTCAATAAAATGGTTTTGGAACAGTACTTGCTGGCCGTTGTGTTATTTGCATATGTTACAAATCCACTGCCCTATTTCTCTTGGCATGGCTGGCAATACCTCCTATCATCACAGTAGGTATTATAGTGACCTGATTTTTAAGCATTTTAAAACTATTCTATTTTTGCATTAATCAAAACTGTGCTTCTTTCTCTAGTAACTTCCTGAGTGGCACTGTTTGGGATGAACTTGGAAAAAATATTCTACCATACGTGTATTGATATGTTTTGCAGTTTTAATAAATGCAAGTTGTGTTCATACTTGGTAGCTTCTGAAACTCAAATAACATCTGTCATATTGACTACACCATTTAGTTCTTCTGTTGTTTCATCTGTAGCTTTTAACAGGTTCCAGAGAGTGACTTTGAAAATCTATATTTGTGTGGGGGTATATTAAATGCTGACAACTTGGAACAAATTTGTCAGAACCCTTGGCAAGCAAAAACAAAAAGAGAGAGAGAGAATTATCAGTAGGGGCTTCAAGGACACAGTTTCTTTAACTCTCTGAAGTGGCTAATGCTTCCCTTTTGATTCAACTGTTTAAGTCATGAATATCCACACACATTCTCAGTTTTTCCTGAATCATGACTGTTAATATACAGTTCAATGATTCACTCAGTTTTGCTCATTTAATTTTAAATTGTATAGCTTCCCTGCACTTTAATTCTTCCTCAGTTTTAGCTTTGAGCAACAACTAGAGCTCTTCTCAGAGTATCTATCACTAGTATTGCTTCAGGGAAATTGTATTGATAAAATTATTGCAGATAAACCAAGCCTTGAATCAAATCAGAATTGCAATGCAAAATGTCATTAGTATTTTGCAACATGCATTCAGCACACTGAGAATTATGTTTCTAATTACTTACATAATCTGTTTTACTATGCCTGCCATTCACATCAGCATTATTATGTTTAATAAAATGCATCTTTCCTCTGGTATACCTTACCATTAAGCTCTTGTGGCTGGCACTTATTTATTATAAGTATATATATATATATATATATATATATATATATATATATATATATATATATATATACACACACTGTTGTTTTTCTGATAAAAAAGTAATCGTTTACACTCTTGGGTAGCAATCTGTGTGGTACACACACCTGCCTTTTGACTGCTTAGGCCTTTTGCTGTCATTGAAAGAGATATTAATTTGGCTTGATTTCAGAGCAGTAGGTAATTGCGCATATTTGGCTTTTGCAGGGTGGTGGCAATACTACCATGCCAGAAAGAAAGCTATGGGTAATTAGGTAACAGTGCCAACCCTCCCTAGAAGACTTGTATGTGTATATATGTGTTTGTGTGTGTGGGTGTGTGTTTGTGTGTGTAAATGTGAAATTGCTTTGTGTTACAGGCAGTTACTATGGGGTACTGGAAGACAATGGTTCACAGAAAGGGCAGTGAGACAGGGGCCTGGTAGTGCCTGGCCATAAATTCAGCCCTATAAGTGGCCTGTCTGCAGTCTGGTTTGAGTGTGGAGGTTGGAAGCCCATAACCAGGGCAGCAGTATTTTCTCCCTTTATGCTCTTGTAGGCAAGGTTATACTTTGTAAACTTGTTATTGGAATAGACTGTTGTGCGCTTTCTTGCTATTACTTTACCCTTGGCTGACAGTGTTGGGATTCAAACCTCATTGCTGCCAGCCATCTTTATATTAATGGGTGACATCCTGCCAATAGTGTGTGACATTAGTGGCAGTGGTGTATTTGTACCATCACATTTAATGGTGGAGATGCCAGGCCGCCATCACACAGCCCAAAAATACAGCACACAACAAAGGCATAGACTCTGGTGTCAAATAAGTTTTTAATTCTGATACTGCGGGGTACATGTACACATAAACCTGCTTGCATTTGCTAAGATTTATAAAGAATTTCTGTGCTGAAACCAATGCTAATGCCAAAGCTTTTTTCATATCACTGTGGCGTTTAGTATGGGTAAATGTGAATACCTACAGTGATACTGAGTGGGTTAGCTCTCCGAACAAAATAAAACCAAGCAGCTCTATTTGGACTGAATGACTATGCTCTTGTTGATCTCCAGATATGACGTAAGTAAGGCCAGGAATGTAAACAGGATAAACAGCACCACTGTGTACCATGAAGCTGTACACTGGAGACACTGGACAGTGGCAGAAGAGCACAGTCAGTGCCATACCAAGTGTTTAGTGCAGTCTATTCTGTAGTAATGTAGGGGGGCAAGTACATGTGATCACTTACTTACGAAATATAATGGGACAGAAAATGGTTACATAGGAAAGTAAGAAAGGAGGAAAACAGCAAGCAGGAGAAAATGCACAAGGAAAACCAATAGGAAAGTGTAAAGCTGGGGGTAGGTAGGTTACTTTTTTTTAAAAGTCCAGTTTTTCATAACAACAGATATGTGATGATGGGCAGTACATACAAGAGCAAGCTAAGTAAAAGAGATGGTTAGGAATGGTAGTGGGTGCAGACAAGCAAACATTAAACACTACAAACAGGAATGGGTGACCATACAAAAGGTAAGATGGACAAGATTTTGTCATAAATATGCATTTGGTGGACAAATAATGATGGGGAATGTTGGCTAGCACACATGATATGGGGAAATGACGCAATAGGAAGGGGTCACAGCATGAAAGGGATAAGGTGGGGTGGTGGTATGGTGGGATGCAGGGATGGCCCAGAATGCAGCCAAGCTAGATGCAGTGCCTTGGACTGGACCTGGGTGGTTGATTGATGCTCTGGTGGCTTGATGGATTGGGCCTGTTGGATGAGGAAATTCAATATATGCTGTAGAGGTATTCAACTCTGCCAAGACAGGCATTCAGATGGGGTCCATAAGGGATCACCTCATCACATGACAGCTATAAGTGATGCTGTAGTAAAACAGAAGAAAAGGCATAACTGACTTCCAGATAAGGGCCTTTATACCTCTCCTTGGAGGCAATCTAGACAGTCTCACACCTCTCCCCAGACATAGTCTCATCTATAACAGCAGGTGTATGTGGGGATCCTGGTGGAGACAGGTCTTCCTCCTCCTCTAATGTGTATAGTGGAGACACAATTGACCATTTATACTAAATGATCCATACAGTAATATGGAGGAAATAGTCTGAACTGTAAGTGATGGTAAAAACTCATCTGTCTGTCTATCTATCTATCTATCTATCTATCTATCTATCTATCTATCTATCTATCTATCTGTCTGTCTATCTATCATGACAAGTATGCTTGCCTGTTCTGCCACCCCACCATGTTGAGTTTGCACTCCTCTCCAGGTATTAGGAAAAAAAACATCAGTAATATAGTATAGGACAAAAATCTCTCAGTTAAAAAATATAACACCCAGCATTGTATACAAAATGCTTTCAGTGCATCTCTAGTAGCTCTAATGGAGCAGGTCAAGCCACTTCCGGTCATCATAATGATACCTACATTGTGTGCCTGTATAAGTAATACCTTTTGCCTTTGCCAAGACCTAAGTTGGTTCATAGCTGTTAGAGGGAATTCTTAGACAGAAGTGTTAGGATGGATTTCTTAAAAATTATCTCAGAAATTATGCTGAGAGTACTTCAGTACACATTAAGATAGGGAAACATAACTATTTTCTGCTGACTAGAAATGTTGCTAGGCACATGATACTACAGATGTACAAATAAAGCTAAGAAAAAAGAAACAGGCCTCATCCATCAAGCCACCGATCCCGCCAAGCTACATGCTCTAGGGACCTAAACCTTGTCACTACAATAAACAAAACATGCTGGAGGGATAGATTCCTGTCCCAGAGACTTCCCATACTCTGGAACAAACTACCTATCTATATCAAACAAAGCTTCTCATTAGCACTCTTCAAGAAAAATCTTGATTATTGGATGGGAAATAGGAAATTCACCCCGGGGATCATCTCTGTGGCTCTGCTCGACAGGAGCACAGGAAAATAATTTTCTTGGGTGGCGAAAGCCAGGGTACCTTTTTGGCTAGGCTTATATAGGCCCTAGGGCCAATAGCCTAGTACCTACCTATGAACCTATGAAAGCATAGCTATTCTTCTGCTTGATAAGCATATATTATCAGACAGTGATAGTCCGGTGATTATACAGTTCTTTAGAGAAAATATGCAGCTGGGATAATGAGAACTTTTCAAGCTAGCAGGAGACCTTGAGCTGTCATTAGATGGAGAACATAGCATTATTGAGTATATAAAGAATAGTTTAGCTATGTTACAAATAGAGAATGCATGCCCATTGGACATAGATTAATAGGTTCATAGGTAGGTACTAGGCTATTGGCCCTAGGGCCTATACAAGCCTAGCCAAAAAGGTACCCTGGCTTTCGCCACCCAAGAAAATTATTTTCCTGTGCCCCTGTCAAGCAGAACCACAAAAGTGATCCCCGGGGTGAATTTCCTATTACCCATCCAATCATCAAGATTTTTCTTGAATAGTGTTAATGAGGAGCTCTGTTTGACAAAGATAGGTAGTCTGTTCCAGAATATAGGGAAGTCTCTGGGACAGGAATCTATCCCTCCAGCATGTTCTATTTATTGTGGTGACAAGGTTTAGGTCCCTAGAGCATGTAGCTCGGAGGGATTGGGATTTCTTTAAGTGGAGCATGTCCAACAGCTCTGGGTTTGACATAGCTTTGTATGTTAGGCAGAGATCACCTCTGAGTAGGCGATATGCGACGGAGTAAAGCTGGAGTTTTTTTAGACGGTCTGCGTAAGGCATCTGTTTGAGGCCAGTAATCCTCTTTGTGAGGTATTTTTGCAGCCTTTCCAGTTGTTGTAGATGTCTTGTGAGGTACATACCAAAAGGGGTGTTGTACTCTATAATGGGTCTAATGAGTGATGAGTAGAGGGGAACAATGACCTCTTTTTTCTGGATGAGAAACCTTTTGTGATGAGGTGTGCCACGTAGAAGGATTTCCTGACCACTGTGGCAATGTGATTATCAAAGGAGAGACTACTGTCCACCTGTGTCCCAAGGTCTCTTATCACACTTTTGGTATTAAGTAGACTACCACCTATGTGGTAGTTCATGGGTACAGAGTTTTTACCAAAGGGGATGACAATACACTTTTTGGCATTGAGCTTGAGACCATGTCTTTGACACCAAGCATCTGTCTCAGTGAGGCCCTTTTGTAGGATGTCCACATCATTAGGAGTTTCAATTATGGCTCCTAGTTTGCAGTCATCTGCAAATTTAGTTAGCCAAAGACCTTCTGTGTTAGCCTGTACTTCAGAGAAGTAGATACCAAACAGGAGAGGACCCAGGACTGAACCCTGTGGTACTCCACTTGTCACTGGTCTGAAGTCTGATTTGGAGTCTGCTACTTTCACGGTGTGGGTTCTGTCAGTAAGCCAGTTGGCAACCCATCTTGTGACATAGGGATTTATACCTAGTTTAGTGAGTTTATCTATAATTCCAGAGTGGAGGATGGTGTCGAACGCCTTGGCGAGATCTAGATAGGCAGTGTGAACCACCTTACCCTCATCTATGGCTTTGGTGACTACTTTAAAGAAGTCTGTCAGGTTTAGGAGACATGATCTGCCTTTTACAACCCCAAACTGTGTGGGTTCCAGAGTTTGGAGATCTCCAATGTCTTTGTTTATGAGTTTCATGATGATACGTTCCATGGCCTTGCAGACGAGGCTCATCAGGCTAATGGGGCGGTAGTTCCCGGGGTCTGTTGTGGCCCCCCCTTTGTGGAGTGGGATAACCGTCGCTGTCCGCCATTCAATGGGCACAAAGCCTGAGATGAGGCTATGATTGAACATGGTACTTAGGTGGGGTGCCAGTTCATTCTGTAGTTCATGTAGAAGGCAGCCTGGGATGTTGTCAGGTCCCATGGATGCTGTGTTCTTGGCTTTGGAGAGTGAAGTTTTTACCTGTGCAGCCATGATTACAGGAACTTTGCATTCTTCTGGTATAAAGATGGGCCCTTTAGGGGGTGATAGGGGAGTAAAGTTAGCACTGAACCTATCTGCCAGGATGTTGGCAATATCAGTTGGTTCTGTATATTTAGTGTCATTGTGCTGTAACTCAGAGCAGATCTGAGTGTTGCCATTGAGATTTTTGACATAGCTATAGAATGCTTTGTGGCTGTCTTTAGAATCATTGGCAATTTTGTTTTCATAACGAGCTTTGGAGGATTTTATGAGGGATCTCAGCTTCTTACTGAGGCTGACCAGGGAGTTCCTCCAATCGTGGGATTTTACTCTTTTTTGCAACAGTTTCTTTCTTCTGTTGTAGAGTTTGTTTATGGCAGAAGACCACCAGATTGGCTTCCTTTTTTTGGAGGATAGCATCTTGGTTCTTTTAGGGATAGCATGATCCATGCACTCATGTAAGTGCTTATAAAGTGCATTTGTGTAGGATTCAGCAGTCGTACCTCTATTGTCCATCTGCATGGGTGTCGTGAAGTTTGCCACTTCTGTCTTCCATGAAGTTGGCTTTGGAGAAGTTTTTACGGTTGTTTTCCTAATAGGGGTGGGAGCGGGATGTGGATGTCTAGGGTGATTAGCTTGTGGTCGGATCTGACCAACGAGGAGCTGACCTCTGGTGTGGAACACCGGTCACCCATGTTGGTGATGACCAGGTCTAGGATATTGCTGCCCCTGGTGGGGGTGTGGATAAGTTGATCCAAAGCAATGTCTGAAATAGTTGATATATGTTACAGATGGGGAAATTATGACAGATGGTTGTAGAAGAAATAGTTTGTAAATGTCACAGATGGAAAAGCGGCATTAATTGATCAAGTTAAAAGAAGAAGAAAAGTAAGAAAAGTGTTGGAGAATATTCCAAAATATCCACATGGCTTGACAGATAACAGGTTAGTGATTCGTGTATTATTCTGTGTTTAAAATAGCCATAGCATGCTGTAGTTTGTATCTGCTTTTTGTGACTCTCAAAATGCTGCTGTATCCTGTTTATGAATAAATCTGTCTGCTGCAACATGCCTTTGTGTCTGGTTTACCTTCATAATGTTGGCATCCAGAATGTCAAACCTGCTTCTGCGAACACCGAACTGCGACGTCAACAAAAACCTCGAATACTGAATATCCGAACTGCAAAATCTTGCCCCCTTTTTGACCTATGTTAGCACTTGTTTCTAGGTGTGGCATGGTTGGAAATGTTAAAATATGAGTTTTTTCGATATTTGAAAGTTTTTGCAGTTCCGGTTTTGCAGAAATGGTTTGGTGATGTGGCCGTTCAGTCATCAGTGATCAACAATATGAAGGTAAACTTTTGTGTCTAGAAGACGTCTTTCCAAATTAGCAATGTCCAACATTAACTTTATGAAAAGCTCTGTAATACCAGCTGAAGACATGCTTCCTGTAGTTCCTGTAAAGGAGGAAGAAGAAAATATGCATTTCTTTAATTTCACAGCTTGTTCCAACTGAGGAACAATCTAGTGGACAGGAATACACTGGTAAATGTTTATGATTAATACGATGTGCAGTGTAGTGCTGGCTGGCTGCACAATGAATGTACATGAATGACTGCACATATGACTGTTGTCTAAGTGCTATTTCATGGACATCTCATGAGCAGGTTGTATGGAATTGACAAATTGTGTGACTAAATTATAACATGATCCAGAGGTACGGACACTAAAAATCCTTATTTGCAAACATAGTATGCTAAATGGTTCACATTTGTATGGGTTGTTATGGTAGCACCATTATGAGCTCTATCTTCCACAGCAATCCAGTGTAATATGGATTTCATTTGCTTGTTGTGGAGTTATTGAAAGACAGCTGCATTACTTCTGAGATTAGTATCTGTAGCCATGGTGGTACGGTGGTAGAGTTGTTACCTCACAGCAAGAGGTTCTCCCGTTCGATTCTCAGCTTGGCTTGGGAGTGCCTTCTGTGTGGAGTCGGCATGTCCTCCCCGTGGTTGGGTCGCACTCGAAAGACATTCGTGTGTAAATGGGTGTGCCTTCGTTGAAGGTTGGGCATCGAGCTGGCACCTCGGTGTTTCGTAAAAATCTACTGTCAATCATTAGCAGACTGGAGTTCCACTGTAGTGACCCCTTACTGAGAAAAAGCCGAAAAAAAAAGTTGTGCCACTGTGTTCACATAAAAGAATAGTAAGAATCACTAATGCTTGTTTGCTATATCTGTTTGCTATTCTTTGTCTAGGCATACTTTCCAGGGATAGGACATGAGATGTTAATAATCTCATGTATGATACAGCAGGTGTCATTTGTACCATGATGTAGGAGTCTACATTTACCCAAATTGCTGTATATAGGGAATTCATACACCAGACATATCCCTGTACCATGAGTATGACGTTTTTAGCTCAAAAAAGTTTTTTTATTAAAAAAGCAATCAGTAGTAATACATCCAATACACAAGCTTTTCACAACTTTTGCTTAACACGTTTTGAAGTGTTAACACAGTATTTTAAAAACTTCTCCTTTATACCACATTAAAATAATATAACATGACATAACTTCCTTAAACCCCATAGTTTTAAAACTGGCTTTATGCTTGTTTTATCATTAAGACCTGGAAGAGGATCAGCACTAGCACCATCTTACTTCCTGTACAGTCCTAGATGCGAGAATTGTGCTGAGGTCAGACATCAGTTATCCATACACAGTCTGCAGTGAAACAGTCTGCTATAGAGTGGGAATTTGTGTAGTGTGGCATCTGAGATGATGCCACTGCAGACACCACTGTAAGCTGTGTCAGCTTTGTGCAGACGTGGAATATAGACAATGAGGTCTGTGGTGACACACACCATTTTCATCAGCATCTCTATGAAAAGGATAATCAGTGCAGTTGTATCTACCACTTATGGAAAATGCTACATGGAAAAGCTAAGACATAGACAGTGCAATCATGGCTGAGAGACTATGCCATAAATGACAACATTATTGTCTGATGCAGTGTGGCCAGACTATGCACTGAACAGTATAGACTGATAGTAGTAGTGCATGTCTTGTGCTTATTCATGTTGTCATTTTATGATTGTTGCTGTGTTGCACTTGAAGCCTACTAACAGGGGTCCTCCTATATGTTTGTCCTCTTTCTCATGTGCCTCCTGTCCTGTATTTACTACTCTATTGTGTACTTGTTGTAAGGTATTTCTTTCTGGGGCTGTCTCTCATGTTTCTGCATAATCACGTTGTACAACATGGCATATACTACACACCACAGTAAGCTTTCAGACTCAGGGATATACAACCATGCCCCCCCCGATGTATTGAGGGAGCCAAAATGTCCTTTTAGGAGACCGAACACATGCTCAAAGACATTGCATATTTCAGTGTAGCTTTTATTGCATGGCATTTTTGCAGTGGCTTTGGAATGGTAAATAGGGGTGAATAGGGGTCATGAGCCACAGCTTTAAAGGATAGCCAGCATTACATATTTGTAACATATAACAGATGTTTTTAGAGGGTGAGATTAGGGACCACACACACACACACACACACACACACACACACACACACACGCACACACGCACGCACGCACGCACACGCACACACACACACACACACACACACACACACACACACACACTGAGTTTACGTTTATGTAGCCTTTAATGGAATCACGTGAACTGCCAGGATGCCACACATGCACATTTTTGATAATACCCTGTGCATTGTGCATTGCCTAACAGTTCTGGGAATGGTAATCTTTCTGCTTTACATATCTTTCCGACTGTCACCAGGTGGTATCTTTATTGATATGTGTGCAGTCCAAGATACTCAGTACCTCAGAAAAGTGAAAAAAATATTATAGAAGCCATGCATAGTGATGGTGATCTCCATGCATAGTGGTGGCAATTTCCTCTGTAATTCTGTGAAATTATAGATGCTCATCCACACGCACCAACATGACATCAAGGAATTTATTAATATGCTACACATTGGGAACATAACCCTTCTTTCTTGTTTGCCTCTTGTTAAGTCTGTAGACAGTAAAAGCATCAAATATGTTATTAATTCTAACAGGAAAATAATATGTATCTGTTCTCCATGCTAAGGACCCCATGAGGAGAAAATCGCAGCTGTAGAGTGGTCTCTGAATCAGAAAGGCTTATTGTGATGTGATAACCTTCTGACATAAGGCTTTCTCATTATGGTAAGCCTTTCTAAATTCCCCCCATATTTTCTTATTGATATGGTCATGTAGTTTAAGTCTATTTAAGCTAAGATAATAAACAGATATATTTCAAACCTAATTCACAAACATCAGTCAGGCTTTATTATAAAAAAGATAAATTCAGGACAGCATTGAAACAATTGTAACCATTCTAGGTAATACACTTTCTATGCATTAAAGCATTTTAATAATTATCTTGGATAGTGAAAATATTTTAACTTTATTTACTGGTCATTAAAATTATTAGAAAATATAATTTCCCATATAATGTATAAGCGATTCCCCATGTATGAAAAATTGGCTCATATCTTTCCTCAGCTACAAAAAATATGAAGGTGATAATCTAATATTGTCCTTTATCTCTGTTATTATTTGCTTTAGCCATTCAGTCCTAAAGAAACGTAATCAGAAACAATGCATTTAGAAAAGAAAATTAATCTGATACTTTTGAGTTAAAATTCTTCTCTTGGCAGATAGTATCTTACTGACTATGAGTCAGAGTCATAATACATGTTTGCTATTATACAGGGACATGTGCACCATACAAGAGTACACAAAGCCCTGTCTGATTCACAAGCTCTAGTAACACCATTTAGCAATTTTGAGCAAGGTTCCTTATGCAGTCTTGTTTCATTATGTCCCAAACACTGACCTCCTCTGCTAATGAACCCAGTCCAGATTGTGCATCATTCATGAACCTGACAAAGGTGTTGCATGTACTACTTCCCATGGCATAAACCAAGGTGCTCAGCAGTATAGCAAGAACTAGTGTAGCAGACTTGGTTGCAATGTTCCCCCTCCCTTGCTAGTATATCACTCATCTGACAGTGCTTAATTCCCTGCATCTCTGTTACATGGCAAGAAATTCCCTACCAGCAATGGAGCCCTGTATAATGCAGGTAAACCTGTTATCACACACCACCTTTTAGCACCTATAGAATGCAGCAAGCTCCCCTCAATGGCAGCTCACATGCCACCAAGTCTTCCAATTACTAGAATATGATAACCTCAGCACTGCCTACATATGGAATGAGTGTAAATCACAGCAATTCATGCTAGATTTAATTTCTCTAAGTATTTTGGGTTTCTAATAGCATGACTGGAATGGACCCCATTTCTAAGTCAGGGTACAATTACAATTCACAAAATTAATATTTTTTCAGTCTTAGATGTTAGCCAAGAATCCTCTTCTCAGCACCCACAATGTGCTCAAAAGTGCTTCCTTCTGTACTTCATACAGGGTTACATGTATTGGTAGCATATCACATAACAAATACAAATGTTTATTTGTAGCTTTTAACAGTTTTTCATGTGCACGTATTTTTCTTTCCACTAATTTCTCTCTTATTTTTTCTGCATATCCTTTCGAAATTCTGGGCTTTTTGCACAATAATGACAATACATAATTTCTTCCTTATCTTCAATGGTCCACTTTGTCATCACTATGCCTCTTTTTTGTGTTTTTTGTGAACTCCTTCCTTCTACTACAGGAGGTCATATTCCCCCTGAGCCTGTCCATACCCTGTGGTAGGAATGTTTCCATGTCCTGAGGATTCCTGTGGTAGGAATGTTTCCATGTCCTGAGGATTCCTAGGATTCCTGTGGTAGGAATGTTTCCATGTCCTGAGGATTCCTGTGGTAGGAATGTTTCCATGTCCTGAGGATTCCTGTGGTAGGAATGCTTCCATGTCCTGAGGATTCCTATGGTAGGAATGTTTCCATGTCCTGAGGATTCCTGTGGTAGGAATGTTTCTATGTCCTGAGGATTCCTATGGTAGGAATGTTTCCATGTCCTGAGGATTCTACACTGCTTTTTCCTCATTCCTGGCATCAGTGCATGCACCAGGAGTGGACATTTATTTTTATCCTGGGGCCTGTACACCCAGCCTTCAGTTTTGTTTTTTAAATGCACCAAGAGTGGACATTTATTTTTATCCTGGGGCCTGTGCACCCAGCCTTCATTTTTGTTTTTTAAACCTACCTTTCTCCAACATATATGACATATAAAATATTGACTATATATCACTGTAATCTTGGTGAGATTTTGTAAAAACAGGGTCCACCAAGGGAAAGGACTTACCAAGACTTGAGGATGAATTCAGTTCCACCAATGCAGTGATACTACTCTCCTTTTCCTGCTGATTTCCTCTCCCCATTTTGGGGCCTCCCCCAGCTAGCACTGTATGTGTGCTACTGTGTAGGGCTACTGTGTGAAGCAGCTGAGTACTGTTCAGCATGTCGTACAGTTGCTACTGTAACTAGTTGGTAAAGCAAGCTATGCAGTAAGCAGATCCCATACACAATGGCACTTTGGAGTGCTATTAGGGTACACAGACCTACCTCTAGTCCCAAACACAAGAGTGCCTGGTATGCATTAGTGTATTAGGTACTCAAGCAAAATTCAAGAAAATGGGACAGTGACTCTTCACTCCCAGGGACTGCTCTGTTTCAGCTCTTTGAGTCACAGTAGTCTGTAATGACACACCAACTATAACAGAGCAGCAGGTATTTACACTTCTGCTCACTATCATTGTGAATACCAAGTAATAAATAATATTAACAAGTCTGCCATTGTGACAGATTTTTTATTTTTTTTATTTGGTACCTTATTCAATTATAATTTAACAATAGCACAACCAAATCCTTACTAATTATCAATTCTCTTATTTAACTTGTATTTTAATTATTTATTTAAACAGAATTGGAAGTGTAATGTATTCAGATATCTTGGCATTTTTATTTACCCTTCTACAAACTGTATTATTAAAGTGAATTATGGCAATATTATAAATATGATCTCAAACTGATCAAAAATATCCTTTACTTTTGATTCTAAATTATATGTGATAAAATGGCATTATTCAAGCTACCATGTATTGCACAAAGTACATATTTCTTCCTAAAATAATTATATTAATCAAACAAATTATTTCTCACTCTTTATGATCACTTACCAAACTCCAAATTTCACTAATATCATATTAGAAACAGGTTTTCCAGATATAGAAACGTACATGTCAGCCTAGCGTCAGTCATAATATTAATCTATTGGATAGATTAATTATCTTATCTTATTGGGTAGATTAATTATCTTATCTTATTATGATCTTAAGTTCATAGGCTCTGTAGCCTCAAGGAGGAAAAAAATAAGATAGACTATGGGAAAGTATGAGGATGACCATCCACTTAAAGAAGTTTACCTTGAAGGTGGCAAGGGTGCTACTCTGCTTGACATGTACTGGAAGTTTGTTTCAAAGCTGAGTGACTCATTGAGATATGAATCTATTCATTCCAAAGTGTCTTATTTATTTGCTGATGAATGTTTAATTCCTTTAACTGAGTATTTGAGGTACCATTAGTAGAAATCATCATGGCAGAGTCTATAAGAGACCGAGTATAGAAGAAGGGCTGTCAGTCTTTCCATATAACTAAGATGTTTTAGGCCACTGATCTTTTTAGTTCTGAATCTCAGGGGTCTCTCAAGTTGTGTTATATGTTTAGACAAATACACACCAAAAGGTACAGTATATTCAATAATGGGTCTGTTAAGATAGAAATAAAGGGGGGGGGGGGGTTGAAACTTCTTTGGATCTAGTGGAGATGTATTTGGGAATAAGATCAAAGATGACCACCTGGGTTCTTTGTGCCAGGATTAAAGAGCACTACTACAGCATAAAAAAGACGGATGGTAGAAATGCATTTTTTAAACACACTTTGAAGTGTCCCAACTATAATAAGTTCATTTTTTCAGTTCTGGAACAAGGAACATATCATATAAGGAGTGGGGATTTTAAGACAGAGTTGGAACAAAAAAAAAGCACTTTGGCAGATCAGGTTACTCTCTGACAAAACACCTGTAGTTAAGATCAAGTGTTTCTTAAAGAACCACGGGGTTCACTTCAACATATACATTTTTAACAGAAGTATATGTCTTTAATAGTTGAGTTTATGATGTCACTTAATTGTAGGATGAAGATGTACTTTCTATTGGCTTACAGATATTTTTAAACTGAATGTTTTTTACTGTTGAATGTATTGTTTTTTGATGAAGTCTAATGACGAAAGTGGAAAATAAATGTGTGCCTCTTGTTCTCAGTCTAAGTTCCAGTTCTTGTTGCTTGTTGTGATATTCTGGAAATTTCAGTCTGTTTTTGTGGATTATTAATTTTATTTGATTTGTTATGGCTGAGAGCAAAAAGGGGGATCCTCTTCTTGAATGTAGTATTCATTCTACACCAGGCAGCAGTGAAAATGTTCTCATGTTACAACTGCTTAAGACATTGGCCGGCATTCAAAAATCCTTGGATTTGCAGGTGAAAGAGCAACCATGGGTACACCAGTTCCGAAGATGATGGTGACACAGTGATCGAGTGTAATATTTAACCTATTATTGTAGAAGGTAACCACACTGACATTCGTTCAAATTCTAAAAGGACTTATGCGAATGTTGCATCTATTCTTACTAGTGGTACTGATCCTTTTTTTACCACAGAAAGACTTATAAATACAGCTGACATGTAATCTTACATAGAGAATTGTGAGACTTTAATTAGACTGTTGAAGGAGTATAAAAGTCTTGATTTAGAGAACAAATATTTTCAGTGATGTATTGAACTCAATGTAGTTCCTAAAGGGTTAAGATTTTTTAAAAGCCCAAATGGTGTCAAGGCTATGGATTCCTTTTTTCCACCTTAAAGGAATTCTTCAACAATGCTGGTCTAAATTTTTGAAAATTACTTGTGGACAACAATGTTAAAATTATGGCCAGTTTAAAAGAACAAATAATGACTGCTGATCAGGCTATTCACAGAGGATTTCATAATAAGTTTGGTGAGCGCTCAGAGTATCATAACATTTTAGAAAAAGTTCAGAAGCATAAGCAAATTGTTATTAAAAGCAAAAACAATAAATTAAATAGAGACATTAAAGCATATGAAAGTGACAATACCTATTTGCTTGCTAACACAGGCAATACATTTTCAAGAGGAATTTTTGTAACTTTCAACAGCCTAGTATGAAAGTTAGACAATATACCTTTAAGAGAACTGAAAGGGAACAACTGATGGAAAATGAGAATGACACTACTGACAATGTAGGAAGTGAAGCAAATGGGGCTTCAGCAGTTTCCTGCAAAGTAACACAGTCAATGCTTTTCTTATGGGTGAATTAAGTAACACTGATGGTCCCAGTAATTCCACGGAACTTGGAGCAAAGCCCAAAGTTTTTTAAGTTCATAAAAGGAAGAGAAGGCCCCGAGGACCAGAATGACCAGAGAAAAGGAAAGGATTCCTTCTGATTCATCCACAGACAATTAGCTGAGTGTAAGATGTATAAAAACAATGCTATAAATTTGTCTAAACTTGACCTCACTTCTGAACATTATAAAGTGTTGAATTTGGGTTTAAATTTTGTTCCAGCTAGTAGAGCTGATGTTTCCAGCACTGTTGTAGAATTGAAAAAATACACAAGATTGTTGAACTTAAATTACAGTTTGAAAGATGTTGAAAAGAATGAAAGTAAATATGTTAAACCATCCTGTTTCAACCCACCTCTGGTACACACTTTAAAGGTGTTTGAGAATACTTGTGAAAACAAATTAGTAGTTTTTTAGATAATAAAACAAGGTGTAAATATTACAACTTAACTAAGAGTGAAAAATCTGCTCTGAATGAATTAAAGTCCAACAGTATGGTTAGAATTATGAAAAGTGACAAAGGTGATGCTTTGGTTGTGATGGATCAAGAGAAGTATATTCATAGTATTGAAACCATGTTAAGTAATACCTTAGAATATGAGGCAGCCAATGCAAGTGATGTATTAACATGTTATTGAAGAATTTGTTCTTTTTTCTTTGACAGTTTTATGTATGGCAATTTAGACAAAATTTCTTATGATTTTTGCAACATTGAGAATTCCACGTTAGGGATTTTGTTTGGAATACCAAAGGTCCATAAAGACCTCAGGCACCCTCCATTTAGGCCCATTGTTTCAGCACCTAATTTCATTAGAGAAGGAATTTCCCTTATGGTCAATTCTTTTTTAAACCCCTTAGTCAGTAAAATGAGTTTTTTTTTACAGGACTCTTGGGATTATTTGGAACAGTTCAGGAAATTTAATGACACCTTTTCATTTGAGCCATGTAAACATATTTTGCTCACCATTGATCTGGTATCACTTTTTACGTGTATTCCACATGAAACAGGAGTAGAATATCTTAGACAATATGTTGGGAGATTTTCCAACTTCTCTAATGACAAGTGCAACTTTTGCTGCGACCTGATAGATGTTCTGCTGAAAAGCAATTTTTTCATGTTTAATAATAAAGTGTATAAACAGAACAGGGGGGGTTGCTATGGGGACTCCAGCCTCCCCTTCATTTGCAAATATTGTTGTTGGATGGTGGGAACACACATTTTTGGAGCCTATTATGGGTAGATATGTTTTGTTTTTTAAAAGATTTGTTGATGACTTGTTTTTCATCTTAGAAGGTGATCCCAACCAGGTGAAAGAGTTTACAGATTGTTTAAATTCTGGTTCTGGGTTTCTAAAATTTACTTTAGGTGATGTGGGTTTAAAGGTTAACTTTTTGGATGTCACTTTAGAGTGAGTAAAGGTACTAAAGAGATTTGTAAGCAGGATTCACCGTAAAAAAACTTTTACGAACAATTACCTACACTATAAAAGCTTTCATCTGCAATTTATGAAAGACAACATACCCAAAGGCCAGTACATCAGGGCCAGTCGAATGACTAGTGATTTTATTAATGAAATAGATTTTATTTGTTCACTTTTTCTGGAAAGAGGTTACCATGAAGACAAATTAAGAAGTACAGCTAAGTATGTCATGGAGAATCGAATGACACTCTACCTGCCTATATTACAAGTTCCTTATAGTGGCTCCAAAGTTTTGAACAAGTCCAACAAAGAAATATTTTGCAATTTGAACATGACTTTGGACAGTGGATTGATAAGAGGCATTATACAGGACAACTGGAAAATTTTAGAGGGTAACCAGGACCTTTTTACGATGGTCAGCCCCCACTCCCATTTTGAGTATAAAATCAATATAATTTAAAATTATTTGAGAGGGTGAAAAAAACAGAGAAAGGAACTATTTTACACACAAACCATTTGGCATGTACAAATGTGGAAGTTGTACCTTTGTAGGTATGGTTACACTTTGGAATCTCTAATTATGAAATCTTGAATTTCAGTAACTCGGGACCATGAAGTCAAAAACCAGAATGCCAAATGTGCATAAGAGCAAATTTGAATATTTCAAATCCGTGCTTATGCATTTCCGGTGCATCGTGTGTAGTGTTATGGTGCCTAAAATGGCAAGTGGGTGAGTGTTTGTGTGTGTTTTTGTACATTGTATGTGTGGGTAAGGGCAGGGAGGTGTAAGTGTGAGTGTAAGTGTTGGATTTGTTGGTGTTTGTGTATGTGTGATGTGTATTTGTGTGCGAACGAGTGGAGGATGGTGTGGTGTTTTATGTTAAGTGCGACCTCAGAGCTGGTATATATAAGTAAGGGGTGTGTGTGGGGCACAGCTCCCCAGATGAGGGGTACAGGGGGGCTTGCCCCCCTGCTTATCTGTAGTGTAGGGTTGTGTGGTTTGTATGCTGTAGATGGAATGGTGTGTGTATGTGGTGTATGGTGTATGTATGTTCATGATTGTATGATTCGGATTGTGGGTTTTGGTTTTGTGAACGGTTTGACTTTATAGTCTCGGGTTACTGAAATTCGGGATTTCAGTAATTCAAGATTATGAAGTGAAACCGTAGGTACGTATTTGAGGGACCTTTTGAAAACTTGCCACATTTGCCACACACTATTCCAGTATCAGGTAATTTTAACTGCAAAACCAAAGGTGTGGTGTACATTGTATTATGTTCTCATTGTACTGCATTTTATATCAGGATGACCACCTGGGTTCTTTGTGTCAGGATCAGGATTAAAGAGCACTACTACAGCATAAAAAAGAAGGATGGTAGAAACGCATTTTTTAAACACACTTTGAAGTGTACCAACTATAATAAGTTCTTTTTTTCAGTTCTGGAACAGGGAATATATCATATAAGGGGATTTTAAGACAGAGATGGAATAAAAAGAAGCACTTTGGCAGATCAGGTTAAACTCTGACAAAGCACCAGGGTTGAATGATGTAGTTAACATCAAGAGTTTCTTAAAGAACCGCAGGGTTCACTTGAACAAATACGTTTTTAACAGAAGTATATGTCTTTAATAGTTGAGTTTGTGATGTCACTTAATTGTGGGATGAAGATGTACTTTTTATTGGCTTACAGATATTTTTAAACTGAATGTTTTTTGCAGTTGAATGTATTGTTTTCTGATGAAGTCTAATGATGAATGTGGAAAATAAATTGTTGTTTATGCTAAAATTTGTGCCTCTTGTTCATGGTCTAACCTGTGTTGGGGAAAATGTGAGTCAGTGGAAGACCAAATAACATCACCCAATTTACTGTCGTCTGCAAACTTAGTTAACCATAGGCAAGGAATAAGGCCTGAAGGCCTGAGAAATAGATGCCAAATAGGAGAGGACACAAAAACTGAGCCATGTGATTCACCACTGGTAACTTTTTGTTTTGCTTTCAGAAGTGATATCCATGACTCTTGCCACATGGGTTCTGTCAGAGAATCAGTTAGCTATCCACCCCACAATATTAGGATTTATATTCAGATTTAAAAGTCCATCAATAATGCCTGCATGGGGAATAATGTCAACGGTCTTGGCCATATCTAGATGTGCTGTATGCATTGCATAACACCTGTGTAGTGTTTTGGTTACTTTTTCATAAGTTCATAAGTTCATAAACTGTGTTCTAACTGTAAGGCCTTTGAGTGTGGAACATAGGCTCTAAAAAGAAGGATTAGGAAGTAAAATTCCTTTTGAAGTAATCAATATTTGTTGAATATATATATATATATATATATATATATATATATATATATATATATATATATATATATATATACACACACACACACACACACACACACACACATACACACACACGCAGGAACATGATTCCAAGAAAGAAGAATAAAATGTATAATATAAGAATGTCTCAACTTGATTCTCTTAAGACCTACCTTGAAGTTAAAGCTCCCATATTTTAATGTCCTATTATTTTAATGGAGTTCCAAGTTTGGCAACAACCTTACCTCTTCGTTCCTCATTTCTTTATATGGAAGACTCACCTTGCCTCTATATCTGTAATTCAATAAATATACATTTGTTCTATACATTTCTTTCAGCATAATTAAGGTTAGATAAACTTGCATCTTCTTTGTAAATCTTTTTGTCTCTTCTTTAACCTACTTAAATACCTTCTTGAATATATGCAAAAAGAACTATTACACTCCATTGATGATCTTATAAAAGTCTTATATGAATGTAACATAGTTTTCATGCTTCTATTAGATGCAATTTTAATGATATGCCTTCTTGTATTAAAGACTTATTTATTACAATATCCAGATTTTTTAGAAAAAGAGAAATGACTAGAAATGATTAAACCTAAACCCTTGTACTGAGAAACCTCTTACGTTATCATATTTAGTAAGAATGTATTCTTCTTTAGAATTGGTTTACCAAAATACATCACTTTACACTTATCAGCTCTGAAAGAAAATTCCAACATCAGATGCCCATATATTAATTTTACTTAAATATTGATTTCCTTATAATCTTTATTACTTAAAATTACAAAACCCACATTACAGTCATCTACATATGTATTCATCCAGGATACTTATGCAGTGGAACATTTGAAAAAAAAAAGTTGAACAGCAAAGGGTCAAGCACTGAGGAACTTCTCTATAAAATTTTCTGGTTTCTGAAGCACATCCTTTTAATACAACTCCTTATGTCCCATCTGTGAGCCAATTTATTATCCAGTTGATAATAAACAGATTATATTTCAAACAACAATAACCTTGGTACATCCAACAGCAATGAAAGGAATCAATCCACCACAGTAATGGAAATACAGGAAAATATTTATTGAAGAAACCACAGTCAGTTAAGCACTTTCATCTCCACAAGTGACCACACAACCACCTTATATATGTAAAAGAATTATTCAAATATAATTCAAATCGCACAAGACTTTGCATATGAAGAAATATAATAAAGAATCAAATGCTTTAGCCAAAAAAAAAATAGTACCACAAGATAATTCTAAATCTACTACTAAAGTTACTTGTTAATAACATTCCATCAACATTGTTAAAACTAACCTAACCTTTAAAAACCCATGTTTATATACATCTGTAATTTTTGGGCGTCTGTTTTCCATTTGTATCAAGTCCACTAAATATCTCTCAAAACATTTGCAAAGAATAGAAGTCAAGCTTTTTGGTCTATAATTGTTTATATCTAATGATTTACCTTTTTCAAAACAGCAGTTATGTTTGAAATTTCTACCAATGTGGAGCAGTTCCACTCTTTAACAATTTATTAAAAACTAGAAGTAGTAGAGGATGTAAAACAGTATTTAAATTCTTAATCATAATAGCCCAAATATAACCAGGTCCCATTTATATATTATTTTTAACATTTTAAGACAATGTTTAATCATTGTTGAGGTTATTACAGGACAATTTTCATTTAATTTTTCATTTTCATTAAGCATTCAGTATTTTCCACATGCTGAAGCATATTTCTAAGGCAATTATTAAATAGCTCCACAATTTTGCATAAATCAGTCATAACTACATTATTAAATTATAATATTATAATGAGGATTCTGACCTATTTAAATTAATTAATATGACTGTAATATGACTTATTATTTTTCTTAGTGTACAACTTGTTTTCATATTTTATCTTTTCATGTTTAAATAAGTTTTGTAGATGTTTAGTTACATTATTTAATTTTGATTTATTATAATGTGCAGGATACCTTTTGTATAACTGTTAACAATATCTTTTTTATTAATTTGTATAGTTTTATTGTCTTCCTGCTCCACCATGGTAATCACCAATCTGAAATATTATTTTGAACCGATTCTGTGACTGCAGCCATCTCATCATTCAAAATCTGATGTAATATTGTACCCAAACATCACAATTCTTTTTTGTACATAAGATATTCCAATCTACCACTGAAATTTCTTATGTGATAGTGACATAATCCAGTAATCCAAAGCCAAATCTTTTATTTGTACAATAGTGTAACTTTAGTTTTCACAAAGTACAAGTTATTGAATTGTGGTCTTATTTCCCCAAAGGAGCTCCAACCTCCAAATCAGGTATAATATCAGTAATGTTAGTTCCAACTAAATCCAACATGTGTTCCTTCTTGTATTTTCCTTAACAACTTGTGTAAACTTATGAAAAATTAATACTTCTAGAAAATGATTTACCTGTAAAATTAGTAGCACTATATTCATCCCACTTTATACAAGGTTAATTAACATTTCCCATTAGTATCACATTTTTTACCCAAGGTGTGTTTCTAATAGATCAAGAAACTTTTACAGACACTTATATTCATTCCTGGGTTTTGACCAATGAACAACTAAATAGATTATAGACTGCTTGAACTTTAGGATATTGTAGTGCTAAAGTAGATATTGTAGATATTAGCTTAGAAATTGATTATGATTAGAAAATATTTTTGCAGTAAAATCTTCAGGAAACCCACTTTTACTAACAATTACCTTATTTTTTTAAACAACCACCCATAGTTAATGAAGAAAAATATCTCCTAGAGAACAGATGATCAGGACATCATGAGTAACCACAAGTCTTGATACATTCAAACAGGAATACCTTATTCAGTTACTTACGCCATGAGGTTATACTAAGAAACAATTGTCTATTGGTGCAGATACAATTTTAGATTAATATAACCAACAATTTTCTGTAATTGTAAGTTCTGGAATGGCAAAGGTGGATGCAGGGACAAAAGCAAATATCAGCAGGGTTTTAACTTTAGATATAATCATAAACAGTCCAGTTATTAGAAATATTTTGGATTCTAATTGGAAAATGCTACTAGGAAATCAAGACCTAGTGGAAATAATAGGGATGAAACCACATTTTGTCTATAAGTAATCTGAAAATGTAAAAAAAAAAAAAAAAAAATCCAAAGAAACTCTTACTTAGACCTAAAACAAACAAATCTAGTGGACGTTTAAATGTGAGCATTGCAAAACATATAGGTACATTTTGAAAGGTACCCATCTAAAGTCATGAGTCCAAGAGTTTGACACGCAAAGCATACTTTAAGTGCAGTTATCAGGGATTGATTTATATAGCTACATCAGCTTGTGAATCATCCTATGTGGGCATGACCTCCAGAATGTTGTCACAAATAATTACAGAACA
The DNA here is from genome assembly GCF_019279795.1 of Protopterus annectens. NCBI lineage: Eukaryota > Metazoa > Chordata > Ceratodontiformes > Protopteridae > Protopterus > Protopterus annectens. Next base: position 823,251,014 of record NC_056731.1, on the reverse strand, counting down.
TGGCTATACTATTAAAAACAAAAATAGCGACAATGCACTTTATAAGTACACTGTTAATTGTTCTAACTTTAAGAAATTATATATTTTTCTATTAAATCACAAACCAACGGATTCGAGAGAATATACTTTTTAAATAAGCATGAAATGAGAGAGGCTAAATGGCAGCTGTTCTTGTAGGCTGATATGATACAGGGTTAGAACAAGAAAAGTAATATAATTTCTTTTAAGTTCGATAAATTTTAAAATGTATATAATTGTGGTGTATTTTATGGAGTGTGTTATGTGACCTTATAGCATGTGACATTTTACTATTTACGTCACATGTTGAGATGGTCTATATTAATTTGTCAAAATTAATTCCAGCGAATGGCCATTCATTGAACACAAACTAGTGAACGTCCATTCATTAAAGATTCACTTCAGTGAACATTTTCTAAGGGAAGGGAGTTAGTTGGCTAGCATTAGGACATTTGCCCTTTTCCCCCATTGCAGTGTGATTACAGAGTTGGTATATATAAATAGGGGTGGTGTGGGGGGCACAGACTCTCACCTTGGTGGGTTTGATATAACGTAGTTTCTGTTACGGTCAGTGTGGGGGGCAAGTAATTCCCTTCCCTTAGAAAAATGTTCACTAAAGTGAATGTTCAATGAATGACCATTTGCTGGTTTGTGTTTGATGAACAGCCATTTGCTGGAATTAGTTTTTAATGAATTAATATAGACCTCAATGAGATACTTGTTTTACTTCTGATGAAGTCTATTATATGATGAAAGTACTCTGCAAAATAAATTACAGTCTCCATTTCAGTGTGTCCATAAAGGAGTATTTCTTGACTTATTCCAATTTCATACCCTTTTAAAATCTTGCTGTGTGTATATTGCATATTATTGGGTAAAGGACTTAATGTAAGCTGTACAGGTAATCAGCATGAAGAACAACCTTAAGGTCCTTTAACTCACTGGTAAGATTATTAATGAATACTGAGAAAAGGATTGGGAGCAAGGATGGATCCATTAAGGATTCCTGTGCCGACAATGCAAGTCTTTGAGATGAGCTTACCTTTACCACTGCTACCTGTGTTATTGTGGTTGAGAGGAAACATTCAAACCAGTTCAAAGTACTGCCCCCAAAACTAAGAGAATTCAGCTGGTTAGGATGCATTAGATGAGAGACAGTATCAAAACCCAAAGGGTCGCTGTGATATCCAAAGAAGCAGAGTTCGCCAACAGGAAATTTAGTCACTAAAAGTAAATCTGTTGTAGTGTGCCAGTATTGTAGATGTCAAAAGATCCAAGTTGAGAAGAGAAATGGAAGCTATATTTGTCAACATGTTCCATAAGCCATTTATAAACAATCTTTTCAAAAGCTATGGACAGAGTGGATCTTGGTCATAGGTTTTCTAGGGTAGTGGTCCTGGTTTATTTGAGGATACAAATTCTGGTAGTCATTTTACATCCATCAGGTAAGCGAGTAGTTATAACAGACATGCTGTGTCTGTATATTAGCAAGATGGATAGCAATAAAGCCTGAATACATACACATAAAGCAAAAATTCAGTATATTGAATGCTACAGACTCCTTGATGGTAGCTTTTGCAGCAAGTAGCCACTCACTTTCCATAGATCTATTATAAAAATAAAATAGTATTTCAGATTGAGAGGTAATGGCATGATGGGATATTAAAAAGAGGCATAAAGGAAGTGTCCTTAAAATAAATTAGTTAAATTAACTTGCAGTGAGGAAGGATTTTCTGGGAGTCTAACCTTTGAATTAAATGATATTTAAAAATAAAAAAGCCCTTCTTTTCATGTAAAATGTATTTATTTTTAGACTAGAATGTACAGGGCTCTGAAAATAAAGGTTAAAATAGATGAGGATATCAACATGACATTGTATCCTAAACTCAGACAAGCAAACAAAAAAAAAAAAAAAAAAACGGAGATTTGAACCATTAGTTATTATTTTCTTCCAAACCTGCCAGGTATTATTCCCAGCTTTTAGGCTCCCCTTTACCGTTCTAGTAAGCTGGGGCAGTTGTATCCTTTGATACACTCAGTAGGAAAGAATACTTCCTGCATGTGGAGCATAATAATGCTGACTACATTAACTTCTACAATGCCATCCTTAGACTTAACTACTAATGATCAGTCAGTAGTTGATAGGTAATTGGGAAGGGTTTAATTTTATCATCGAGCAGAGGTTGGCAGATAATTAAAATAAGAGGAGGCCTAAATGTCTTAATGAAGTGGAGGGGTCTAATTGGGCAGTGTTCAGTAATATTACTGCTTTGAACATTTCCTTGAAATCATTTTTATTTGCTTTTTAAATCTAGTGAAAGATGGGTTGATTTCCTGATTCCATATTTATTCTGGTGAATTTTTCTGCAAACCAACTAAAATTGTTGTCACAGGGCTTATATGCCAAATCTGATCAGAGGCCCACACAAATGTGATTGATGTCAGTTAAGAATATAAAGCTATGATCAGAGGCCTGTGTTAAGTCAATCAGTATTTCAATCAATATTAGAAGAAAAGTGACAAATAGACATACATAGATCATAGTCACTGTTTGGTTTTACCACCTAACAAAATGTTCAGGAGCCATTTTGGAGGAAAGCTGTTTGTAAACCTATGATGGTATACTGACTACCTTTAGAATATTGTTACAAAGTAGAAGAGATCCAGTCTCACACATTTGCTTGGCTGGACACTTCTCTATACTGAGTAATTTTTGAATAACCAGGGGGCTGTAGGAATCCAGTTGTTGTGTTTCATAATGGAGGTGGCACATATTCATATGATTAATTTTTAGATTATGCTTCAAGAAACTAAAAGAAGTGGTAGAAAGAGGTAGACAGAGAGAGAGAGAGAGAGAGAGAGCGAGAGAAAGATTACTGTTATCTTGAACATTGGTTGAGAGCCTGGACTGATTTCTTTGCCCCCTAAAAGATTATGAGTCTGGCTAAATTCCATTGATGAAATGCTAGAAACGGAGTTAATAGCATCATAGTGCATGGGGTGCAGGAATTACACTCCAATATTCAGAAAACGACAAATCAGTTAAGTAGTATTGTAGTGTGAGACCCTATCTTAACAAATGTTAAGTACTCCCTGCTTAACTTGTTAAGGTCACGTCTCATTCTAGGCAGTGCAATTGGCCAGACAGTAGTAGAATAAAGAACGTATTTTCTTCTGCCTAATGCCCATATGGGTAATGAGCACAAGACTTCCTGTTATAAACATAAAAAGTAGCTAGAATAACAGGATACATGCTTGCATGCATTTTTTGAAGAATACTAAATCTGAAACTCAACATTATTTAGTGACTTTAATCCTCAGAGATTTGTCTGAAAACCAACGATTTTATGAAGAACAGACCAAGCATGCGAACCAAAAATCTGAGCATTCTGCAAAAATCTGAACAGTTGAGAAGCATGATGAGTGTAAACACAAGAGACTGTTACCCCATCTGCCTGACAGCACTTGCTAAGTGGTTTATGGCTTTGAAAGCCAGCAAAACATTTTGCATTTTTATCCCTTTAACTATTAGTACATAGAGAAGATAAAGCACTACAAAGAATTATGATGGAGTCTCCGATCATAATCTTTAACTATGTGTTCTCAATGTGGATGTCAAGATTCACCTCTCAAGCTTTGCTCTTGAACTGAATTTCTTGGCATCCTTCTCGCAAACACATAATACACTGGTTATGATCGGCGACCTGCTCATAATCCTGTATGTGCACCAGCTCTACATCCCAGAGATTTAAGTAGTGTAGGGTGATTTTAGTGCCAACTCTTCAGCATTTGAGACATGCAATCAGTAAGTTATTCATCTTTAACAGCACGTAAACTAATATGTATGTATCAACATTTTAGAGAGTGGTCTGAGAGCTTGTCACTAATATATTGAAGGGATGAAAAGGAAAGAAAAAGCAAGACAGGATTAGAAATAAATGGCTTCTCATGGATTTAGAATGAGACTGGTGAGGGAAGGATAAAGGAAGATGGCTGCGAAAGGACTGGAATCAAGTAGTTGGTACCTAACAGTTTGTGGAATAGAATGTAGGTGGAGAAGAAGGAGCGGATATCATGTCAATAGACTATACATATCAGGTGTGCAGGGATGACTGCGGATGAATTGGGTGAGATTAGTGCCCCACCCAGATTCTCATTCGCAAACAATTGTTAAAGTGAAGAAAGACAAATGAAGAGAGAGAATGGTAGGATTAAAATATTACATCTAAAGGAAACCTCCTGCACGGAGGCAAATGCACGGCTCAAACCAAATTACCAGCAAACCAAAGAATAGAGCCAGCATACTGTGGCCTGAAAAACTTTTATTAATAAATAAACAACAAATGAACAGACCGGTTTTGGCTGGACAATATCACAGTGTGAAGCAAGTAAATCAATCATTGTTTTTTATTTCCACTTACATCACATCAATGACATGATAGGGACACGCCTCTACGATGTACAATGAATTACTTTTAACTAAATTTAAAACAGCCAAATATGATATTATTAATGTATCAGTTTTATATCAGATGTGTACTAATGCAGAGCTGAGATACAGCTACAGACAGATGAATATTGAGTAAAATAGAGCAAATCAATGCACAAGGCCACTAGCAGCTTATCCCCTATATACATGCAAGCATGAAGTTTCAGTTGTGCATACATTCATTAAAATAAAGCTATAATAATCTTTCCTGCTTTGTTGTTTTATAACTCTTTGTCCAGTTAGATAAGCTCAGATTCTTTATGAGGATGGACAAGCCTCTCATGGAAAATTTAAGTTGGGAATTATGTATTGTTTCACAAAAATGCTGACAGACTACTTCTATAAGTAAGAGTTAGCTGATTGTGCAGGAATGGAACAAAGGTCAAATCCATATCAGAGCAAGCCGAAGCACGTAGATATAAAACACAGTGCTTTTCACTTTATTACAAGGCAGACTGAGACAGTAACAATTACTAACACAGAGTGGTGAATGCATACGGTTGACAATTGACTAAAGATGCCAGCCACTGTTGTCGCTATAGGATATTATTTCCATATCCCAGAACAATTCACTCAAAAGGTTTACAACAGGTAGACTCCTTCCTTCATTTATTAAAATACAGGCTGCAATCTCCTCATAACTGTAATCCAGGCTTAGTTTTGGAATAGCTAGACTATCTTCTTCAGTCAGACCTTAGTTAACTATTATGAGTCATTGTTCAGCCCTCACAAGTAGACGGATGTCTCCTGAAGTTAGGAAGAAATGCAAAACATTCCAATAAGTACTTTTAGCAAGACATCCAGTACCTCCCTTGGACTTCTTTTATAAAAGTTTACCCTTTTCACATTCAAGCCAGGATAGTCAGGTGAAGTAATCTCAGTTATGAAAGACCCATACCTTCTGATAGCCATTACTTCAGCCTAGCACATCAAAACTTCCACCCTCTTAATTTTATTTTGTAGCTTAATTTTTTACACAAAGATATAGTTTTCTTGTGGACCACACCCTAATTGCCCCAAAACTGCTCTTGCCCTAATTCTTTTTTTCTTATTTTATAAACACCATTATGGAATTCACAACATTTAAACAATCACATAGGTAAACATACAGTTAAACATGGTTTAGCTGGGTCTTTTTTCCTGCCTTTCCTACAGAGGGATTAGAATAAATGTGGACATGAGATGTAGGACACTTAAGGACAAATAACAAATATATAGTTGATTGCTAACTTTAGCCTTAACTTTGACTTCAGATTTATTTTAGGTGCTTTAAAACAATTCATCAGATACTTATAGGCACATAAATCCAGAAAAATAAATAACAAATAAAAATACAAGTAAGTCTAAATAAAAACAGGAGAAGAAATAAAACTACTCAGAGATTGGTGATAATTCTAAAATAAAATAATCTAGGGTAAACAAATAAAAAAATCATCTCACACCATCAAAGTAATCTTACATAAATGTGTTTTATGGAAACCATGTAAACTGGGCAAGGTAGGGCATTCTGGAAGTGCCTGAAGCACTAGGTCCCAGAGGTGTATGGCTTGATGGGAAAATGAGTAAAGGCTACATGTTTTGAAGTGCAGTTGTTGATCCACCAGCAGTCCCTGGGGGGCTGAACATCAAACTCGGGGGGATGATATGGTACCATAAGCTTCTTTAATTGAAAGGGACCCAAATCATATATAGACAACTAATCTAAAAAAACAAGACTTAAAAGTACTTTGAAACCAAACAGGTAGCCAGTGCATGCTGTGCAGGGCAGTCATAATATACTTCTGTCTGGATGTCTAGTGTATTGTCTTGCTACAGAGTTCTTCTCTACTTGCAAACAGCCCATCTTGGTATCAGGTAGATCCTGAAGGAGGGCATTACAGTAATCAAGGAAGGATGACATCAGGGCATCAACAACTACCAAGAGATGAGCTGTAGTTGGTAGGTAGTTATCCAGAAAATGTTCCTGAGGTGGAAATGGAAAGCTTTGACAGCAACATGTACCATGCCCTGAAATGCCAGCTAACAGTTTAGGATCACTTGTAAAGTACATAACTTGTTGGGGAGCCAGTCGCTCTGTCAGTATCCATTTCTTTGCTGATAGATTGAAAAAAAAAAGTTGTGCCAAAAACAAAATCCTTTCAACAATTGTGGAATGTTCTTTATCTCCTGTTGTTGTACAGCCTTAGAGTGGGAATGTCTAGGTTTGGAGGGTCTTGCCCTCATGCAAAAAAAAAAAAAAATAAAATAAATGCCTCCAAAGTTTGCCAAAAGGTGTTTTGGCCTAATTTATTCAATCTCTCTCCAGTTAAAGAAATGGTTGTTGAAAGATTGACATGATTCCTCTTGTTAAAAGACTCAAGCTTATAACCTCCATAAATTATGTACTGTCTCAAAGTAGCATGAACAGCCATGGCTTCAGTTTCAGAGGTACTGAAGTTCTGCTGATTACACATTATCCATGAATGCATGGCCTCCATGTCTTTAGCAATGGTATACATACTCACTATTTATTCTTGAAGAAAGGAGAAATAGAGCTGGGTGTCATCAGAATACGAATGGTATGCTAGATCCCTCCCTACAATTAGATTTCCTAATGGCAGCATGTGCACCCTGAACAGAAGAAGGCCCGAAATTGAGCCCTGTGGTAATTAGTCATGAGGATATGAGGAAGAAATGTAACTATTCAAAAACCTTTTTGTGCACTGTCAGAGACATATGATGATATAAATTACTGCATGACTGTAGAACAGATGCTGCAGTAAGATCTTAGGTGGCCGATCAAGATGCCATGATAAACGGTGTGTAATTGTGCTGAGAGACCTAGGAGAACATTTGTTGTATAACAATATCAAGTCTCTAGTGATAAGGAGGCCATTAACCACTTGAGTAAGAGCAGTCTCAGTGCTATGGTGCATTCAAAACTCAGACTGAAATGGATCTATGAACTTATTATCTGTGGAATAGGACTTAGCAAATTAACAACCTTCTGAATAACCTTACCAAGGAATGTAGAAGCCAAGACCTAGTGGATAACTGGGACAAAGACATTAAGACTAGCCAAGCCAGTCTTGATGGACAAGGATCCAGATCAGAAGATGTAGACAACAACATTGACATCACAGAAAAGAGATCAATGAAATCAGGAATATCAGACACCATATAAGTGAAAAGGCAAACCACACCTGAAGCAACTGTTAATCCCCTGCATTCAGGTGGAGCAAAACCTGATGCTATAGTGCCATCCTTGCTGGTGAAAAATTGAGTAGCCAGCCAAATTTCAAGGCATATAAAGCTAGATGAGTGGTAAGTTCAGTTGGTCTGCACATCCTGCCAACCTATTCAAAGAGTGTAGCCTGTCGGTTAGCCACTGATGAAATCTCTCTGGACAGGTATGTTGCCTTATAAAGAGTGGCCATGGTCTGGTACAAGGCATAAGATTCATCTAGGACAAGTTTGTCACTTCACAGATCTACAAGCTGTCAGGGATGCTTGGCATTGCAGAAGACATAGCGCATGGCCAAACCATACCTGATGTATTAGCCCCAAGATATGCTTACCCTGTCTCCATCAGAAGGCCATGCTCACAGTCAAATCAAGGCTCATGACTCCTGATGGAGATAGAGTGAACATAGCTTAGGGCTAATATTTCAGGCACCAAGAACAGTGACCTATTGCAGTCAGTGACCAAGGCATGAAAGAGAACAAGCACCATTTTCTAGAAGAGACAAAAGGAGTGTAGAAGTAAAAAAAAAAAAGAGGAGTAATTTAGCTAATAAAATGTATCACACTCAGTTCAAGTCGGTCGCTTCATACCAAAAGTGGTCAAACCATGAGACCAGTTTCACCACCAAGTCTGATGGCTCCATATCCAATGGGAAGATTACACCCAGAGTAATGTCCAAATTTATATGTTGCAGAGGTAATAATATGAGCAAACATAAGGCATTTCATACTGTTACTAAATTCCTTAGCAAGAGCCACCAGTTTATCATCATCTGAGATACTAAAGTTATTAAGCCTAACAACATATTGCTGACCCAAGTTTGAGTAGATAAGGGAACTGGAAAACTCCTATAGTGATGTCTTTATGCAACTGGGTAGACTATATCCTAACACAATTGCTGAACTTCAGATGAGGACATAACTCAAAGTTTGTTTCTGAAACAAAGATAAATTCAAAGGAGATGGCCTTTCCAGAGGCAAACTGAATCAGCTGAAGCCAGGGAGCATACCAAATCACAACTCCACCCAAAGTCCTGCCCCACTGAGGACACTGTGTCATGGAGACCCTATGTGGAACATTGGTCACCAAGTGGGGGTCAAAACTTTCATCAATCCAAGTCTCTTTAGTGAAAGACAGACTGACAATAAGTAACAAGTCAGAGTGGATCCCCAGCTTGATTTTACTTATCTGGCATTAAAGTGACCTGAGCTGTGGCCTCCAAAGGGTGAGTGATAGTTACCTGCTGCTGCTGAAAACCTGGATCTCGGGTATTACATGGGGAAGGGAGTGGCAGCATTTCACCCAAGTGAAGTAATGATGAGACTGATGAACTGCTGAGGTAATGCTCCCAGAAATGCCCATGCTGGCCTCCACAGTACCTGCTCAATGTATACAGTCACCTACAGAACTGAAAGGTATTGCCTCACAGGTCTGGAGAAGTAGATGGGAATAGCACTAAGAGGACTGATTTACTATACTGAAAAAGAGTAGTCAGTTCAGTAGTAATCATAGCTATTCATCATCTAGATCACTCCTCTAGTAGCCTTAGCTATATGGGTTATATCCTGCCAAGGATATAACAGACAACCAGCTTCCAAAGCTTCAGGCCACCTTCCATGTTCCCAAACTGTTAGGTTGCTCAAGCTGTGCTGACTTGGTGCAAAGCCCTTCATTGCTTTACTGCCATCGAAGTGTACACTTCTCTGAGGCCCTTGAGGATTGATGGTCGGCTTGTACTTTCCTTTGCTGTGCAGATAAATTCCCTTTGGGAAAAAAAATCCTTCCATTTTCTTAATTTTTTGATGTTTTATTACTTTTGTCTTTAGGAAAGTTATTTTAAAGCTAGGAGTGTTGAGCTTTTATGGACTGTCTTGAGACATTCAGTTTTTTGAAGTTTTGATGTATTATATTATATAATCTTGGGCAATATTATCATTTTAATAAGTACTAATCTATCCTCAAAAGTAAAAAAAAAACAATCATTCAAGCTTTTAATAAGATGTAACACTTCTTCAATTATTTTTTCAAAATTATTATTAATAATCTTAATTTCATATTGATAGATCTTTATTCTTAAATACTTTAGTTGTTTTCCTTCCCAATTATATTTACCTTTAAATTTACTATTTAATAATTAATTTAACACCAAAGTTTCAGTTTTACTACTATTAAATTTTAGCATCGATACTTCTTGAAAATTTTCAATTTACTTTTCTGTTTCCTCAGTTGAATAATTTAAATCTCCTATAGTTAGTAAAATATCATCTGCAAAAAGTTGTATTTTCGATCGACAGTCCTTGTAAATTGAGAATCCACCATTTTTTTCATTGCTTCTTATGCTATTAGCTAAGGGTTAGATAACTTATACAAATAATAGAGGGGACAATGGACACCCTTGCATTGTGCCTTTGTTTAAAATAAATCCTTGAGAAATGTAAGATTCAATTTTAACATATGCTCTGGAGTCTGTATACAGTTCTTTTAATATTCTAATAATTTTTTTATGGAAATACAAATGCTTCTAAAGTTTTAAACAAATAGTTCCAATCTACAGAATCAAAAGCCATCTCAATGTCTAAGCTAACTAGGGTCAATTTCTTGTTCATTCCTTTTGCTAAGTCTAAGATAGTTACTACCCTTTTTATATTATCATACATTAATCTATTGGTTATAAATCCTGTTTGATCTTTATCAATTATTTTATCTACTATATCTCTTGATATTTTTGCAAAGATCGAAGTATGTATTTTATAATCTACATTTAATAATGAAATAGGTCGATATGAGGAAAATAACTTATTGTCCTTTCCTTCCTTATTTCCTTAACATGAAGGAGCTCAGTGTCTCTCCAGTAAGTGTTTCACAACTGTAAATGCCTATTTATGTTGAATTGTGTTAGACATTTTACAACTGTATATGTTTATGTTGAATTGTGTTAGACATCTAATATGATTTATGCTTTATTATTGGAAGTTACTATGCCATGCTAGCATTTTGTCTGCACCAAGTTGTTTTTAGTATACTAGTATGGACTGTTTGCATAACTGCACCTTGTTCACTAATGTTATTGATGTAATTGTGTTGTATGTAGACAGCTCATACTGGTGTCTAAATTATTTATATATAATTGTGCTGTTACTGGTGGATAGAATCATATTAGACAACCTCGACAGAGTGCTGCTCGCTATATTTTTATCTGTGACTGCATATCTGTCTTGAGGTTTTTCTAACAGATGTGTTTCCAATTGGCTCAGTATCTGCATATACTAGTTGTTGGTTCAATACATTTTCCTGCATATACAGCAGCTATTTGCTCAGTTTGTTTTTTGTAATCTTTCTAATATATCTTTACCATCTCAAAGTGCTTACTCCTCTCTGTACTCTTTTTTTTTCTAGACCTAACACCACTCTTAAGTATTCAACTGTGGTACCACCTTTGTCATTCTTATAAGAAAAGTCTGGGTCTGAACTGTCTGCAAACAGCTACAGTTAACTTTGAGTATGTGTCTACCTGTTTGAGCCAATATTCATTTTCCCCTGGAGAGCACTCTGCTTTGGCTTGTAAGCAGCCCCCCCCCCCCCCCACACACACACACACACTCATCTTCCACTTTCTCTCCTATCCCCTTCTATTAGCAAATAGTATCTATAACTGATCAATACTGTGTGTTTGTTAATTTAAACTGAGACCACAGTAGCCTACTGATACAAGGTTATCCTGTTTTTCCACCTGGCAAATGGTTAAGAAATGACTTACAGTTTCAGAGCAGTCCTTGGTCAATTGTGATTATTTCTTAAACACAAACTTGTCTTTACTTTGGCTCATTAGCAACAGTACAAAGAACTGCCTGCTCACACCCTTGTTCTCCCCTCCCCCTTCCCTGTTTATTTCCTTAAGACAATCCCAAAGTTAATAAATATTACCTGTAGCAGGCACCATTTTTACAACTACAACCACCCTTGTCACTATCATATGTTCATTTATCAGTTAACTCTGTTGCCTGATTGTTTCCAGCCCCCTCATAAGAGCAACTAACAGGGTCTCTACCCGCTTCACTCCCCACCCTGCCCCCTATTGCCTCCCGCCCCCAGTGGCCCCACCTTTATTACACTCACAAACCCCTCCCATCTTTCCAGTAGCCAACCACAGCACTAACCCAATACTACCTCCTCCATCTTTCCACTACTATCACATCTCCTCAACTAACATGTACAAGCATACCTTACCTATGCTCACAGCATGCACTCTCCTTGTATATCTTACATCCTACAAAAGCTCCATCATTCTCCCACTCAACCACTACCACTTTACTACTACTCACACCACCACTCATGTCTCACCCTCACTCAGCTCCCCTCCCACCAACTCAAGAAACATCCCTATGCATCCCCCACATATTCTACCAACTATATTACTCAAGCATAAAGCATCCCTACAACTTTACACAGTAACCCTCCCACCATACCTATTACCCAAAGAGCACAATCATAAAGTTTCCCTTATAAACAAACACATTCAAAAACTGAGAAAACTAATAACCTCATGCATATCTAAACTAGCCCTAAGTGGAGATATCCACCCCAACCCTGGTCTTACCATCTCCAACCCCAATCCTCATAATCAGACTAGAAACCACAACTTCTCCCATATTACAGCCAATAGAAAGCCAAGTGACTTCCTTCTACTAAGCCTAAATATTAGAAGTATATCCAACAAAGTCCATGAACTCCATGCCACCATAGACTTGTACTCCCCAGATATAGTCATCCTGACAGAAACCTGGCTAAAACCTCACATTACCAGTGAGCAAATACTCCCCACAGGTTATGGCATACTAAGAATAGACTGGCTAAATAAGAAAGGAGGCGGTGTAGCTATAATATTTAAACAGCATCTAAACATCCAGATCTTAAAATCATCAGCTCCATAAATAGGCAATGAAGAAATAATATATACCAACCTCAAAATAAACCAAAACAAAATCATTAACATAACTGGATGCTACTTACCACCTGGCCAAAACATCCCTCCACTAGAAAACCTCCTCAGCTGGTCTACCCACCATCTCCCCCAAGAAACTATCATTTTAGGTGATTTCAATATTGACTGGTAATCCTGTTCTGGCAATCATCCAACCCATCATGTAAACCTTCATGGCTTCACCCAACTAGTCCAGTCACCCACCAGGATAAATAAAAACTCCAGCAAGCACACTACCCTGGACTGGATACTTGTCAGTAAGAGCCCCCAGTCATATATAACAGGCTGCTTATCAGATAGCCTCAGTGATCACTCCCCAACATTCCTACTCAAAAAATACCTATACCAAGCTAAACCTGTCATCTACCGTCAAATAGGTTCTGCTGAAAAACTAAACTTTAACCCACCCACGTTCATCTCATCCCTCAAAGAATATAACTGTCATTCTCTAAAGTATCTCAGCCTTGATGTCGCAGTTGAATTTTTTAATACTACCTTCCTGAGCATCCTTAATTACCATGCCCCCATAAGACTTTCCAGAATCAAAGCACAACCCTCCCCATGGCTACAGAAAACCAGTAAGTCAGAAATGAAAAACAGGGATAAAGCCTGGGAGCACTGGCGCAAAACCAAAACCCCCTCAACTAGACAGAAATTCCTAGAACTACGCAACAGAGTCAAAAAGCTAATAAAACAGGACAAATTCCAATACTACCAGTCTGCCCTAGACTCCTCTCAACACAGCCCCAAACAATTCTGGTCCTTTATAAACTCCATCCTCCACCCAGGTAAAGTCAGTACCCCTCCTCCTAACATCCCTCACTCCTCAGAAAATATTGCTACCTCATTCAACACACACTTCACACAAACCATACTATCACTAGCTAAACAACACAACCCCCTCCCCTCCAACCCACACCTTCAACTAGTAATCTCCCCACTGCCTTCTCTTTTTCTCCTGTACCTACCTCCAACATAAAAACTCTTAACAAAACTTAAGCCCACCAGATTAGCAGCAGACAACCTCCCAAGTGAATACCTACAAATCACAGCTGATGCTCTGGCCTACCCAGTATCCATCTTGATTAACCGATCTCTGTCAGAAAGTTACGTTCCCACACTGTGGAAAGTATCACATATAATTCCCCTCCACAAAGGCGGACCCTCCACAGAACTAACCAATTACCACCCCATAGCTATTCTCTCTCCACTCTCCAAAATACTAGAGAGATACATACACTCTCAGGTCTCAGACTACCTCCTTACTAACAACCTCCTTTCCAATACTCAGCATGGTTTCTGACCAAACCATAGCACCACCACTGCCTTACTCTCCTTTACTAACACTATCCTTCAGCATAAAAACAATGGCTATCTCTCCTCTGCTACTTTCCTAGACCTATCTAAAGCATTTGACATGGTCCCACACAAATAACTTATCTCTGTCCTCAATAACCTATCCTTCTCACAATCGGTCACCAACTGGTTTCAGAGTTACCTGTCTGACCACCAACAATCCGTTGTATGGCAGAATGACATATCTCCCCAACTACCTGTCTCCATAGGGGTTCCCCAAAGATCCATCCTTGGACCCCCACTCTTCTCTGTTTTCACCAATAATCTAGCCTCTGCCACCAAACATGGCACACTCATACAATATGCAGATGACTCAACCATCATCTGCTCAGCCCAGTCCCTACCCAAACTGCAAAAATTCACACAGGAAGCCTTTTCCTCTGTTGAAACTTGGTTATCTGATGCCCAGTTAATACTCAACCCAAACAAAACTAAACTACTCATCTTCCAACCCACCAAACATACTCAAAACAACTCTCACTTTAATATCACAGCAAAGAACAACACCACTATATACCCAACTGAACACACCAAATTGCTAGGAGTGGAAATAGACAATAAACTAAAATTTGACATTTGCATATCCTTGACCATAAAAGAAGTCCACAATAAACTAGGAGTGCTATACAGAAATAAGCAACTTCTCACCAAAGCAGCAAAGATTTCAATAGCAAATTCCCACCTTATCTCCACCCTGCTTTATGCCTGTCCAATATATACCAACCTAAGGCAATGCGATTTAAACAAGCTAGAGACCTGCTACAACAAAATCGCCAAATTTGCCACAGGGGCATCCTACCATAGTCACCACTGTCTCTCACTTGCTGAACTGGGCTGGCTTGAACTCCCTCACCTCCTTCAATGGTATCAACTCTCACTTGCCCACAAACTTGTAAATCATCCACTAAATGTCCCAACCCTCCAGAATCTACTCCAACCCTATCGCATCACCAGACCACTAAGATCCAGCAACAAAAATCACTTGCAGATCACTAAAGCCAATAACTCTGCTGGTGAAGCACTATTCTCTTGCACCATAGACAAATTATGGAACTCCCTCCCACCCACAATTACCTCCATACCATCATGCTCTCACTTCAAAACTTTACTAAAAGTGCACATAAAAACATGCTGGCTATGCCCTTGCAACTCCCACTCTAATATCACCCTCCCCATCCAACCACTACCTTTCTTTCCACTCCACTAACTACCTTGATTATAGCAAGCTCAGATGCTCATAAGCCAGTACTTATTATACAGCAGGAACTTCTTCTTGTAACATTTGTTAATGTCTGTTATGTACTTCACAGATAAAGATTCTAGTTGTCTACTGATGTACTATGTTCTTCATCTGTAAATATGTTGTAAGTAATTGCTATGTAAATTGTTAATTGCTATGTAATCCAATGTAACTACTGTCTGTTTATTTTAACTGTGGAGCTTTTCTCCCTGGGCCTCCGCTGAAAATGGACCTACATCCAGTCGGACACTCCTGGTCAACAAATATAAATAAATAAATAAAATAAATAAATTGTGTAAGTATGGGTGAGATTACAGAACATTTCCATGTGGGAGGAATGATTTTGTCACTATCAATTATCCTGAAAATGTCACTCAGTAATTCTAAAATATTTAATAGTAGCAGATTATAGAATTCCATGCTGAAACCATCTAACCCTGGAGTTTTACCATTTCTGCCCTTTTTTAAAAGCTTGTTTAACTTCTATTAAATCAATAGGCTTATTCAGCAGAGATAATTCTTGGTTATTAAGTGCCTTAGTAACATTTTTTTTTAAATACTTTACAATTTTGTAATAATCAGGATGATTATTTTGCCTTTATTAAGATCCTCATGGATTTTCTTTAATATTATTTCTTTTATGTGTGAAGTAAATTTATTAGTGTGAGGATTTTGTATATTACTGATTTGCATTTTTTTGCTTAACAGCTTATTTCTATTAGACTACTCAGTAGAGTCCACTACGGAAGCCAACAAACATGCTAATAAGACAGAGAATAACAGAATGGGAGTGATACCTAAATCTCATGCCTCCAAAATTACCCATCATTTTTTACCTTATCCAGTCAGGAAGCAAGTACATCAGAGAGACCGTTCGAGCAGTTGGGATCGAAGGAAGCAGAAACACTTGGAAGAGAACTTTCAGCAACGGCGACGACAGAGACATTAGACCATTTGTTTTTTAACCGCTCAAGGTTTGTACTGTCTAAATCTGATATTGACCTTCTTAACAGAGGGCTAACATTTATTCCATCGCAAGGCAGTAGCCTGCATGATGTACTCACTAACTTAAGAATGTTTGGGAGGACAGTGGCATTGAAATTGTATTTTAGAGATAAGACCTCAGTCATACAAGAAACATCTGGTGATTTTGCATATTTTAGAAGTAAAAGCACCTTTTCACCATCTTTACCTATGCACATTGAATGTTTTGTAAAACTATGTGAGAGCAATGTTTATGATTACTTTTTTAATGGGAAAAAGAAATGTCTATATTTTAACATGAGTAGTGAAGAGAGAGCTTCACTTAAGTTATTGTCTGATGCCCATACCCTCACCATTAGACCAGCAGATAAAGGGGGAGGAATTGTTTTATTTGATACTGATGAATATGATAGACTCATGTTTAATATGTTGAGTGATAGCAATACATATTTAGAGATTACTAAGGAGAAACTCAAGAATATTTGTAAGGTAGTGGTAGAGTCGCTTTATGATATGCTTATGTGCAGACAAATTAATAAAGAAGTCTATGACTATCTATATAGAGAACATCCTCGGATACCTGTTATCAAAGGACTGCCCAAAATTCATAAAGGCATAGAACCTCCCCCTATGAGACCGATAGTATCGGGTGAGTGTTGGGCAACTGAAAATATATCCGTTTTTTTAGAAAAGACATTAAAACCGCTGGTTAATGAAGTCCCTACAATACTGAAAGACACCTATCAGTTATTAGAGTCCTTAGAACAACTGGGGATCAGGTTACAGAAAGGTATGCATCTGTTAATAACATTAGATGTTCGGAATCTATTTACTTCTATTCCGAATGAACAGGGTATTCAGGCAATTAGGGAACTTATTCAGTCTAGAGGTAAGTTTAGCAGAGATAAGCAAACACTTATTTGCCAGCTACTTGATATAGTACTATCTTATAATGTGTTCTCTTATGGAAAGTCACTTTACCATCAGAAGTGGGGTGTGGCCATGGGTACTCCATGTGCCAACACCTATGCAAATTTAGTAGTTTTCCACTGGGAAAAAGAGTTTCTATTTAACCACACATTGTTTGAGAAAGTAGTATTGTACAAAAGATTTGTAGATGATGTCCTTATTGTTTGGGAGGGGACTGAAGAGGAATTTAGGTCTTTTTTGACCTATCTTGAAAGTACAACTGATTTCTTGAGATTCACCATGGAAGCCTCCCATGAAGAAATTCACTTCTTAGATGTAAGCCTGAGCATTAAGGAAGATACACTGGTTTCCACCCTTTATAGAAAGGCGTGCTGGAAGAATACTTTATTAAGTTTTGACAGCATGCACCCGAGACATATTTTTTCGAGGATTGTTGAAGTCAATTCATTAGGATAAATAGGTTATGTAAGGATAGGCTTGTAAAGTTAGAACAAGTGGAACTAATGGAAAGCTTGTTTTGTGAGAGAGGCTATGTTAGGATAAATAGGTTATGTAAGGATAAGCTTGTAAAGTTAGAACAAGTGGAACTAATGGAAAGCTTGTTTCGTGAGAGAGGCTATGACATTGGAAAGGAAAAAAAGTTGAAAGGAAAAAAATTTGGAAAACAAAAAGTTTTTTAGACTAAATACTAAGTCAGAAATGAAAACAGGGATAAAGCCTGGGAGGACTGGCGCAAAACCAAAACCCCTCAACTAGACAGAAATTCCTAGAACTACGCAATAGAGTCAAAAAGCTAATAAAACAGGACAAATTCCAATACTACCAGTCTGCCCTAGACTCCTCTCAACACAGCCCCAAGCAATTCTGGTCCTCCATAAACTCCATCCTCCACCCAGGTAAAGTCAGTACCTCTCCTCCTAACATCCCTCACTTCTCAGAAAATATTGCTACCTCATTCAACACACACTTCACACAAACCATACTATCACTAGCTAAACAACACAACCCCCCTCCCCTCCAACCCACACCTTCAACTAGTAATCTCCCCACTGCCTTCTCTTTTTCTCCTGTACCTACCTCCAACATAAAAAAACTCTTAACAAAACTTAAGCCCACCAGATTAGCAGCAGACAACCTCCCAAGTGAATACCTACAAATCGCAGCTGATGCTCTGGCCTACCCAGTATCCATCTTGATTAACCGATCTCTGTCAGAAAGTTACGTTCCCACACTGTGGAAAGTATCACGTATAATTCCCCTCCACAAAGGCGGGCCATCCACAGAACTAACCAATTACCACCCCATAGCTATTCTCTCTCCACTCTCCAAAATACTAGAGAGATACATACACTCTCAGGTCTCAGACTACCTCCTTACTAACAACCTCCTTTCCAATACTCAGCATGATTTCTGACCAAACCATAGCACCACCACTGCCTTACTCTCCTTTACTAACACTATCCTTCAGCATAAAAACAATGGCTTTCTCTCCTCTGCTACTTTCCTAGACCAATCTAAAGCATTTGACATGGTCCCACACAAACAACTTATCTCTGTCCTCAATAACCTATCCTTCTCACAATCGGTCACCAACTGGTTTCAGAGTTACCTGTCTGACCACCAACAATCCGTCGTATGGCAGAATGACATATCTCCCCAACTACCTGTCTCCATAGGGGTTCCCCAAGGATCCATCCTTGGACCCCTACTCTTCTCTGTTTTCACCAATAATCTAGCCTCTGCCACCAAACATGACACACTCATACAATACGCAGATGACTCAACCATCATCTGCTCAGCCCAGTCCCTACCCAAACTGCAAAAAGTCACACAGGAAGCCTTTTCCTCTGTTGAAACTTGGTTATCCGATGCCCAATTAATACTCAACCCAAACAAAACTAAACAACTCATCTTCCAACCCACCAAACATACTCAAAACAACTCTCACTTTAACATCACAGCAAAAGACAACACCACTATATACCCAACTGAACACACCAAATTGCTAGGAGTGGAAATAGACAATAAACTAAAATTTGACATTTGCATATCCTTGACCATAAAAAAAGTCCACAATAAACTAGGAGTGCTATACAGAAATAAGCAACTTCTCATCAAAGCAGCAAAGATTTCAATAGCAAATTCCCACCTTATCTCCACCCTACTTTATGCCTGTCCAATATATACCAACCTAAGACAATGCGATTTAAACAAGCTAGAGACCTGCTACAACAAAATCACCAAATTTGCCACAGGGGCATCCTACCATAGTCACCACTGTCTCTCACTTGCTGAACTGGCCTGGCTTGAACTCCCTCACCTCCTTCAATGGTATCAACTCTTACTTGCCCACAAACTAGTAAATCATCCACTAAATGTCCCATCCCTCCAGAATCTACTCCAACCCTATCGCATCACCAGACCACTAAGATCCAGCAACAAAAATCACTTGCAGATCACTAAAGCCAATAACTCTGCTAGTGAAGCACTATTCTCTTGCACCATAGCCAAATTATGGAACTCCCTCCCACCCACAATTACCTCCATACCATC
This sequence comes from Protopterus annectens, assembly GCF_019279795.1. Classification (NCBI taxonomy): domain Eukaryota; kingdom Metazoa; phylum Chordata; order Ceratodontiformes; family Protopteridae; genus Protopterus; species Protopterus annectens. The sequence continues at coordinate 823,231,240 of NC_056731.1, read as the reverse complement.
ATGCACCCACTTCAAAACTTTACTATAAGCGCACCTGAAAACATGCTGGCTATGCCCTTGCAACTCCCACTCTAATATCACCCTCCCCATCCAACCACTACCTTTCTTTCCACTCCACTAACTACCTTGATTATAGCAAGCTCAGATGCTCATAAGCCAGTACTTATTATACAGCAGGAACTTCTTCTTGTAACATTTGTTAATGTCTGTTATGTACTTCACAGATAAAGATTCTAGTTGTCTACTGATGTACTATGTTCTTCATCTGTAAATATGTTGTAAGTAATTGCTATGTAAATCGTTAATCGCTATGTAATCCAATGTAACTACTGTCTGTTATTTTAACTGTGGAGCTTTTCTCCCCGGGCCTCCACTGCAAATGGACATACGTCCAGTCGGACACTCACGGTCAACAAATATAAATAAATAAATAAAATAAATAAATTGTGTAAGTATGGGTGAGATTACAGAACATTTCCATGTGGGAGGAATGATTTTGTCACTATCAATTATCTTGAAAATGTCACTCAGTAATTCTAAAATATTTAATAGTAGCAGATTATAGAATTCCATGCTGAAACTATCTAACCCTGGAGTTTTACCATTTCTGCCCTTTTTTAAAAGCTTGCTTAACTTCTATTAAAGCAATAGGCTTATTCAACAGAGATAATTCTTGGTTATTAAGTGCCTTAGTAACATTTTTTTTTAAATACTTTACAATTTTGTAATAATCAAGATGATTATTTTACCTTTATTAAGATCCTCATGGATTTTTTTTAATATTATTTCTTTTATGTGTGAAGTAAATTTATTAGTGTGAGGATTTTGTATATTTTTGATTTGCATTTTTTTGCTTAACAGCTTATTTCTATTAGATAATCTATGTAGAGTTTTGAAGTCATTGCATAACTGTTTAATTTTATTTTTTCTAAAGCTATCTCCACTTTATGCATTAAAACTGTTTAATATTTTGTCATTATTTTTCTTTAATGGCTTCAGTACTACTTCATTTCATTGTTTGTGTTCAAACCTCACTTTGTGTATTTCATCTTGTATTTCTAATAACGTTTATGCCACTCTTTCATTTTATTACTAGACCCTCTTCTCTTTTTATCTTTAATATACATTTTTAAGGAGTATCATTTTACTAACCTGACCATTATCATTCAAAGATAAAAAAAATGTTGATTTGATCCTTAAGGTAACTCTTAAATTCTTTTAATTTCATCATGTGTACTGGGATTCTATAAATAATATGAAATGCCCTTATATCCATTAATACAGTAATACTTAAGGCATTATGATCAGATAATGGACAAGAATAGTTTTAAAATAATTCACTTTATTAAGTAAATATATAAGGCATAAATCCTATCAATTCTAGTTTGTGTCCCATACCCATAAGAATAACGAGTGAAGAACAATTACTTATCTTCTGCTTTTACTATTAAATCAATTATTTTGCTAATCCATCTTAGTGCTTTAGCTGATGCCAGTATTTTAGCTTTCTTCTGTTCACTTGTATATTCTATACTAGATATGCAATTAAATCCTCTTCCAAAATTAAACTACCCTTCTAATGACTTTGTAGTAAGTTTAAGTGATCTTTAGCCACTCTTGCACATATTCCAGGGATCCAGTAAAAAATATCTAGTGTATAGCATCTGCCATCATATTTAATTATTACAAATGTATACATTCCTTTTGGATCATTAATGAATTCCATGACCTTAGGCATTACAGTAGATTTTCTCCAAAGTACAGCAGTTTCTCTCCTCTTTTAGTTAAGAGAACCAGATGATAGCATTTCATAGCCTAAGTTATTTAACTATTGTATATCTTTATCTATCAAGTGAGTCTCTTGCAAGAATATAATGTCTCTTCTATTTAATTTTAGATATATTGTTAATGATTTCCTTCTGTTGCCATTATTTAATCCATTTACATTAATAGATAATAGATTAAAACTATCCATACTGTGTATTTAAATAGATTTTTTTAAATATAACATTTAGCCACCATATTAATTATATACAAGACTCTAATGCATTCCTCCAACACTATCTTAATATTCCAAATTTTTTGAATTCTTCCTTTCTACAAACTAAACTACTAAAACTCATAATAAAAAATCTGACAAGTCTGCAACCATAACTGCATATACTGCTAATAAAACACAACCTACCATGGAGACCAAAATTCCTTGTTTGTCTATTGAATAGACAAGCTACTATACTATCTCCCTACCTACCAATACCTTTAAATTCATCAAAAACTAGCCAAAAGCTACCACGACTTACAAATAATTAATATAATATTATATATACATCAAACATAATAAGAGACTATTAATTTAGTTATATATTTTGCATCTATTGATCCTTCTTGTAAATTCATTTCTGATAAAAGAAAGAGGGTTTCTTTTTTTTTTCCTGAAGAGATTCAAGATTCTGAATCTGAACAGGAAGATGCAAGGAAGGATACATTTTCCCCTCGTATTTCTGATTCCGATTCAGACAATAACTCAGTTTCTGATTCTCCCTGTGGGGGTCTCTCTTTCTTTGAAACTATTGCTAGAATTTGCTAGTGTTTTTAGTTAGAGAACACTGAGGTGTCATCGTCTCTCAGAAAATACTATGAGTAGTTACAGAAGAATTTTGCAGAACCTACACGCATTCCCCCTGTTCTGTCTGATTTAGAGGATGTATGTGTTACTGCCTGTAATTTTCCTGATGGTTAACCAGCTGCCCCTAAAGAGGCAGACAGGATATATAAAGTTCCTTAGTCTTTTAAATGTTTATACACTATTCTCAAACCTGACCCAGCAACTTTAGCATTAGTTGATCCCACTGCTGCTAAACATTTAGTCTGTCCCAATCCTAAGCTTTCTGATGAGGATGTGAAAATATTGATGGGTATGGGAAAAAAACTGTATACTTTTGCAGCTTTGAACTTAGTCAGTTCCAATCCTAATCTTTGTGATGAGGATGGGAAAATATTGATGGGTATGGGAAAAAAAACTATATACTTTTGCGGCTTTGATTTTCAGAATTTTGAACTGTCAGGCTCATATGTTAAAAGTTTGTTCTGACAACCTGTGAAAGAAAGAGGAATGTTTTATCTGCAGTTTCTTCTTGTGGGGACAATCTACTTTAAATAACTTGGTTTCTTCTATTGCACAGATCACTACTCATTGTTTACAGTGTGTGTTTGACTCTGTTGATACTTTTTCCAGGACTGTGGCCACTGGTACTGTTTTGATGAGGTTTGCATGTCTGCATTCTCAGAATCACCCAGATGATGTTAAAAAAGATTTTAAATTCTCCTTTGGATAGAGATTTAGTGTTTGGTCCCACTGCTGCAAAGGTGATCAAAAAGTGTGATGAAAGGGGGAAGCTGATCCATGGAATCTCTAAGATTTCTCAACCCTCCTTTTCTAATTTTTCCTAGGGATTTTCTAGCTCCTCATCCAGTTTTGGCAAAAAACAGAATAAACAGTCATGACAGAATGCAGGTAAATAGACGTTTAAGAAGATTGGCAAGGGGGACTTCCAAAAAAAAGTCTCAAACCTCCCAAAACCAAGGACAGTCCAACAAGTCTGAATGACTGTTCTAGAGACCTTGTGAACACCTCCCACCAAGGCCCTTTTTTCCCCAGAAAGTTTAAATCTCTGTTTTTCTCTTTGACAATATATAGTTTCAGAAAAATGGGTTCTGAAAATCATTCATCAAGGTTACAGATGACAGACCGAAGAAATTCCTCCTTTTTAGGGGACATTCCTCATCTGCAAATCAGACTCTTTTGTTTCCACCAGTTCTTTATCACATGCTCTCCCAGGGAATGATAGAATCAGTTCTGCCTTCCTAGGTGGGGAAGTGTTTTTCTTCATGGAAGTTCCTAGTACTAAAGAAAGAAAATTCTTTGATACCAGTTCTAGATCTTTCTTTCCTAAACTTGTTTGTGATAGTGCCCAAATTCAAAATGATGTTACTTCACAACATGCTACCTATTCTTCCCTTTTCAAGTTTCCTGGCAACAATAGACTTAAAAGATGTTTAGTTTTACATCCCTATTCATCCAGACTTTAGGTGTTTCTTTAAGTTTTGTGGGTTTGGATTATATTATCAGTTCTCTGCCCTACACTTTGGACTATGCACTGTCCCAAGAGTGCTCACAAAGTATCTAGCTCCAGTTATAGCTCATTGCAAGCTACATGATATCCATAGTTTTCCTTATTTAGACAACTTACTTGTCTCTGCAGAGTTTTTTTCAAAGTATTTTTAATCTGCCTCTTGGTGAGAGGTCTCTTACACAAGCTGAGATTTCAAGAGAATGTTCAAAAGTCTTTATTGATTCCTTCACACAGGGTTGTGTTCTTGGGATATCAGCTGGTTTCCTCAGTACAAAGAGCTTTGCTTCCACAGGAAAAAATAAATCTTTATCTAGATTTATTTCTAAGGTTTCCACTCAGACTTCAATCACTGTGAGGGCATACCATAGCATTTTCAGTCTCATGGTATCTGTGGCAAGACTTCATATGAGAAAGATACAGTGCTATCTGAAAGCTCTTTGATCTGAGCATGAACACCCTTTTTCTTTTTAAAGTCCAGTGCTGGAGTTTGTCAGAAAAGAAATCTTTATGTAAACAACAAATATCCTTAAATCAAGGTCTTTCATCCCCCTGGCTACAAAAAAACACTCACTACAGATGCTTCTGACTTTGCTTGGAGAACAGTTTCAGGCAGGAACAAAGTGCAAGGTGTGTGGTACACCAAGGGCAAATGCAAGCACATCGGTATAAAAGAGATGCTTGCCCTGATCAAGGAACTCAACTCTCTGACTCATCTCTGGTCCCTGGCACCTCTTCAAGTTGTTGCAGACAATACCACAGTCATGTGAAGCATCAATAAGAAAGGGGGAACCAGGTTATATCCCCTTTGAAGACAAGTTTGGTTAGGTTGGGATATAGCTTCACAGCACAGTCTCACTCTACAGGTATATTCTGTCAGAGGAAAGTTGTGTGGTAGAGAAGCTGAGCAAGACCAGAGCAGAACCTCATGAATGGAAACTAGATCAGGGAGTCTTCCTTGATTTGATCCACATGTGGGGAGTTCCTCAAGTAGACCCCATTATCTCCTCTCTGAACAATCACCTGGCAAGATTCTGTTCCAGGACTCCATGCAAGAAGGCCTGCAAGATAGATTCCTTTTTATTTCCTTGGACAAGAATGTTTCTATATGCTTTTCACCCTTTAAATTAATACCCATGGTACTTCGGAAGATTCAGAAGGAATCCCCCAAGATCATTGTGCTGACTCCCCTCTGACCCAGGCAAACATGGTTTCTTCCTTCTTTAGTCATGGCCAGGGGCAACTACCACAAGCATCTTCACAGACTGGATCTACTCACACAAGAACTGGGGTGTTTGATGCACCAAACATCAATCATCTTCAACTGACTGCCTGGATCATAGGGTCTTAATTCCTTTTAGGCACCAATTTACTAAAGATGTGAAGCAGGTACTAATAGAGGCAAGAAAGCCTGCTACTAGAAAATCATATATTTGCAAATGGAAAAGGTTTTGTAGTTGATGACAACAACATAACTAACACCCATTCATGGCTAGTTTTTATCTGGTTCTATAATATTTGTGTGAGTTACTATCCTATGGCCTTTCTTATTCCTGTATCAAGGTTAATTTATAAGCCATTTCAGCACATCTGCCCACTGATCCTCCTCTTTCATGCAGTCTCATGTCAAAATGTTCTTGAAAGGAATTTTGCATAAGAGGCCTCTAAGAAAACTAGTGGCCCTTCCTTGGGATCATAATATTGTGTTAGAGAAGCTAACACTTGCTCCATTTGAACCAGATAATCTGGTTGACTTGAAGTTCTTAACAAGAAAGACAGTGCTATTGATTGCTCTGACCTCTACAAGAAGGGTATCTGAGTTGCAAACTTTTATTGTGAGTCAACCCTACCTCATTTTTCATAGTGATAGGAATTCTTCTAGAACTAATTATTCTTTTATGCCTAAAGTGATATGCAAGTTTACTATACACCAAACTATCCATCTCCACATTTTCTCTCCTGAAACTAAAAGTGAGGGAGAAAGGACACTCTATACCTTGGATGTCCACAGACAACTTGGGTACTATCTTGATAGAACTAAATCTTTCAGATCTTTGAATCAACTGTTCATTTCTTGTGAAGCTAAGAAGAAGGGACAAACTGTGTCAAAACAGACTATTTCCAAATGGTTGTCTAAGGCCATTACCTTCTGTTATACTCACCATAACAAAACTATTTCAGGCAGAGTAAGGGTCCACTTTACCATTGCCTTGGCTTTATCTATGGCTTTTTGGAAAGGGTTGAATTTTAGAAGTATTCTAGAAATTATTTAGTCCTCTGTACATACTTTTACAAAGCATTATAAGCTTAATTCCTTCTTTAGGTCCAGATCAAGCTTTGCTAGGACCATTCTCCATGGACTTATTGACTCTTCTCTCTCCACCTCCCAAATGTAGTAAGCTAAGATAATCTACCAATATAGCTAAGGTTACTGCAGCTGTGATCAATATGATGAATATAGTACAGTTGTGTAAATAAACTTAGCCCAACAGTAGATGTTGAAATTATCACTACTGCAGTAGCAACTCCCTCCCTCCATCCCCCTTGTTTTTTGATATGTTTTTTATTCCAGGGTATGAACATTTATTTGTTATTGTTCCTAATATTCCTCTATCAGGACTCATCCTTCTTCTCTCTGCTGGTAGGAAAGCTCTGAAGGGCTTTGTGTCTGAAACTTGTCTTTTAGCCAGCTCAGCTCAAGCTGCTTGACTGTTTGGTTATGTGGAAGGTGCCCTGAATCTTTGGAGTCGGGCTGGTTGCTATATCCTTGGCAGTTTATAACCAGTATAGCTAAGGCTACTACATCAGTGATAGTTTGCACATCTACTGTTATGTGAAGTTTACTTATACAACTGTACTTTATGGTATAGAATAAACCAAATTAGGATTAAGGTAACAGATAAAATTGCAAAACAAAAAAGTTAAGTTGATTGCCAAATCTACTGAAAAGTGAAATGATTAGCAGCCAGAAAGACCAGTATTCAACTTCTGAGCCCTAATAATAGCCTCTGTAATCAGCACAGATGCAAAAAAAAAAAAAAAAAAAAACCCACAAAAGCTGGTAACCAACCAAAAAAAAAATTCTAGTATAACTCATTCAAATGTTGATGAGGTAACAAATGCAGGCCATGCAAAACTTTAGCAAAAATTGATGTTCCAGTATGAAACTCAAAGGATGCTGTAAAACATGCCTCTCAACCTCTTAGTTCAAGGAATTTGGACAAAGCCAAAAATAATGAGTGAACAAAGGCCAAAAAATACAGACAGATTTTGAATATTGCTCTTATACACTTAAAAACATGATATAATAACAGGTTTTGTATCAGCATGCATTTTCTAAAGAATATGAAGTCTGAAACACCGTCTGTAATTATTTAGTGACTTCAATCAGTTGAGGAACAACGTGTAAAAGGTCTGCAAAATGGACAATAACAAGTCCAAAAACTTCCCAGTGATTGGTAAATCCATAGCAAATGACCCTTTTAGAAGGACTGTAAATCTCTTCAAACTGTCCAAAGTGTCATCCCATGAAAATTGAGCTACATAAACTGCAAAAACAACTATTTTCTAAAAGAAAATGTTCAGCTTTGTAAACAACTACAGCAAAGTGGCAATTCTGTAAACTGTAGGTTGCCAGAATAAATGCTGAACTGAAGTTTAAACTTCAACCATTGAACATCAGATCACTTAATTCCAGGGTGTGTGGCTGAGATGCGACTAGGTAGTAGCACTTTTCTCCTGCTCTGCTTCTACATATATTTCTGACAGGAAATTATATTTCTAAACAATTCTAAACAACTTAATTGAGTGAAGTTTGATAAATCTTGCAGTGCTTGAGGATTGTATCAAAGAATGTTTTACATATTCCATTATTTTCCTGTCAAATGTGTCATGGGAAATATTCATCACTGTATCCAGCCTTATAATGAGTCATACAAAGGTAACTTCACTAGATTCTGTACTTAAAAAGAGATTCATTCAGTGCTAACTTTCAAGAATTATCACTTAAGACAGATAAATTTGTCACCAAAATTGAGGATTTTAAACAGAAATGTTCCAAAAAAAATGGAATAAATCAATGAAACTCTGCAGCTGCAGAAGACCCAGATATCAGGTATCGTAGATTCTTTTAATGGCATAGAAGGAAGACTGAATAAGGATGAAAACAATGTTGAATTCCTGTTAAAGAAAAATACTCTTCTCCTAGCCAAAATTGATGACCTCGAAAACAGATCTCGCAGGAATAGCATCCATATATTTGGATTTCCTAAAAGAACTGGAGGTAATAATATGATTTTTTTTATCTTCCTGGCTCCCTAAAATTTTAGACTTACCAGAAGCACTTTCATTTGGACTAGAGAGAGCATGTAGATCCTTAGTTACATCTAAAAACAACACTTCTCCAAGGTCTATTATTCTTAAATTTTTGCTCTCAAGATAAATAAATTGTTCTTAAGACTGCCTCGTCTAAATCATCACTAAAAACAGATGGATGTAACATTCATTTTGACAATGACCATTCTGCAGCAGTAATATCCAAGAGAAAACAATTTCTTCCTTTCATTAGAGAACTTATGAAGAAACAAATATTAAGTGCATCTACTGTTTCCTGCCAGAATAAAGATTTTCCTTTCAGATGAAACTAAACTCTTTGAAGATCTGGACCCTGCACCGTCATATCTAAAACTTAATAAAATATTAGAACAAACACAAGATATGGATTGGTCAATTACGTCCTTGAAGAGACAATCAGAGAAAAATGGATGGAAGGTAAATGAAAAGAAGAAGAAATTAAGAGACAAATGACTGGGCTCTTAATTTATATATTAAGAAAATAACAAAGTGCTAAAGATTGCTTTCATCTTATATAAATATGGCTGTTCATTATCTTTGTATTTTTTTAAAACAATACTGGAAAAGATCTCATATGCATCTGTAGATCAGAGTGTATGTGCTGTATCTTTAAGAAGCATATCAAGGACTGAGCGTACATATATAAATACCGGGCATGTGCTATTCCCAGTGCCATTTTGAGAGTGCAGCCAGAGAGTGAGCATGTATGATTGCAGTAGTTAGTTTGTTTATAAGTTACTTAAATTAAAGTCAGTTAACCTCTATTGTGATGTGTTTGTATATAATAAAGCTGCTTGAACAGAATGCACAAAGACTATTCTATCGTGTCCAAAGTAGGAGAGCAACATGGTGTCAGAACCAGGGTTTCAGAGATTGATATTCAGAGCCATGAAGTGCAGAGATCACAGTGAAGGTAAACTAAGAGAAACGAGCACGAAAACGAGCCAGAAAGGAATCAAAGGTAATGAGAATACACACAAACTCTTTATTTTATAAAAAAGATGAAATGGAGCATTACAAGGGCACAAACCATATTATTAAGCAAGAGGGAGGCACAAAGGGTTTATTAGCTAAGGGGAATGTTTAAAATAAAGACATTTGATGAAAGGATTATCAGAAAAGCAAAATTAGTATGTTTTAAGGCAAAACGGGCATGTTTAGAGTAAAACAAACACAAAAAAAAAAGTACAGTGGGCATGAAAAGAGATTAAACAAGCAAAATGAATGTAATGAGGGCAAAAAGGGCACATTAAGCCAAGGCAACTGCATGTTTTTTGGCAAAGTGCTGTGTTTTGGCATAACCATGACTTTGTATTGTATTAAGGGCATAATTAGAGTTATCTGAAGTATCTCAAAGTGTGTAAAAGTGCTTACAGTGTGTGCTTAGTACTGTGCATGTATTCTGAAGAGTTTATATGTGTGCAAAGTGCAACTAATTTGTGAAGTGTAGTCAAAGTATAGCCATTTCAAAAAGTTTCTTGTGCTGGGTGTGTCTATTTGCAAAGTGTTGCCATTACAGAGTGTTTCTTGCACTGCAAAGAATTGCTTAGCAAGGTATCACCATTTTGGGGAAATTTCAGTGTGCTGTGTACAGTTATTCGCAAAGTGCCATTACTTCGAAATGTTATTGACTCTGAGCTCCACTTGCCCAGTTCATTCATATTGTGCAGTTATTTGATATATTTCTCATACTGATAAGAGGTGATTTCTTGCAATACAGTAATTCCAAGAATATTACAGTGCCCAAGAAACTTATTTTACAAAGTTCAGTTACACAGAGGTTTATTGTGCTACTGGGCAAAGTTGCAAATGCTGGTATAAATTTCTGGCATATGTGTATATGTATGTGTATGTGTATGGGCCGGATTCACGAAGGCTAACACGGAGTCTAAGAGTAGTGTAAGACTCCATGTAGCCTTCGCGATCCAGGAACAGCCCAAAGTCCGTGTAAGAGTTAGTCTAACATGGCTCTTACACGGAGTGGGCGTGGCTAAGCTAATCAGCCCACTTGCAGCCGAATAGCATGCAAATGAGGCTGATTAGCGATCCAGGAAGCCAAGAACAGCCCGTGTAAGAGCCGTGTTAGCTGCAGAAATGTACTCAGTTGACAACTGAGTACGTTTCTGCAAACACGCAATGGAGCCATGTCAGCTCCAAATAAAGGGTGCATATGTTATAGGCAGCATGCCAATGGCCAAATATGTGGCCATTGGCAATGCAACCATGCAAAAATGTGAAAATATATATTTTTTTTTCGGCAATTGCCGATGTAAACCAAGCGCAGCCCATAAGCGGGCTGCGCTGCATAAAACATGAAAACGAAGGTTTTAAACCTACAAATGTAGGTTTTATGCAATATATGGAATGTCAATGGAGGGACCAGCATAGGAAAACCAACATGGCCACCGTGTAGTGGTTGCCAAGGGGGGAAGCCAAGTGTAAGAGATGTAACTAAGCATTAGTAGGCAATCTGATGCAAATTAGGGTAAGGATACTGAATACCACTGTCACATAGTAAATGAGCACAGTCTGAGTAGTGTAAGAGTTACAGAAGCCGGAGGAACAGAGTAGGAGATAGGTGACATCACAGGGGGGAATGGTAGAAAGGGATAGAAGTCATTGGAAGGTAGAGTTACATGACAGATGTCAGAGAGATATCAAGGGAGGAGGTGTGCCCCCAAGTAAACATGAGAAAGCCAAGAAATGGAAGGTGTACACTGTTGCCTACACCAAGGTTTCTTGTTGGACGTGTATGCGCGTGCGCCGTGAAGCCAGTAAGGCGGTGTGCGAGTAAGGCGCGCGTGTAAGGCAGTGTGCGCGCGTGTAAGGCAGTGTGCGCGCGTGTAAGGCAGACTAAGCATGTGGGAGCGTGTTGGGAGCTGTTTAACACCGTTTGCACAGGCATGCACGCGTTTAAAACTGAATAAGCAGATTTTGAACTGTGTAAGTGTGTGTGCGCGCGTGTAAGCCACTGTGAGCGTGTTTCTGCTGGTTTGCACACAGCCCCACCCTGAGGAAACAGAAAGGAAAAAGGAAACAACAGATGTACTAGGAAGTTAGCAGGGAATACTGCTGGAGCTAGCAGGTGAAAACAATTAGATGCAGGCAATTACACAGGCAGAATACTAGGCCAGCCCAGCACTTAAAACTTTGCAAACAGCAGTGTAGAATGTTTCTCTCAAGAGACACTGCAAGACAGGAGTTAAGTTATCAGAAGTGAAAACTGAAAAAGCTGAACTCAGAGCAGAAATGTTAGGGGCTGCCATAGCTGTCATAATGAGACATAGGCGACTTGCTGAGGGTGGTGACAATGCAGATGGTGCCAGGCAACCCGCAGTGAGGAGACGGAGAAGAGTGTACAGGCCCAGGGTCACCTACCACGGGTTACATGAGCTGGAGATAGTAGAGCACTATAGAGTGGACAGAGACCTCCTGCAGCAAATAGTGGAGCTGTGCAGGCCACGCCTCACACACAGAACCAACAGAGGGGAACCCATCCCAGTGGAAACCAAGGTATGTGTTGGCCTAAGAATACTAGCAACAGGTACCTTCCAGAGACCAACAGGCGATATGATGGGGATATCACAGGCATCAGCTTCCAGGGTACTGCACCAGTTCCTGGATGCCATGTCAGCACATGTCGGTGATCATGTATACTTCCCCAATGCCCGTGAGGTATTGGCCAGCAACATGCGTCTCTTCCAGCAAATAGCGGAATACCCTGAGGTACTGGGTGCCATAGACTGCACGCACATACGCATCAAAGTACCAGCAGGAGAGCGGGGTAGGGCCTACATAAACCGCAAGGGCTTCCCCTCCATCAACTGCCAGGTCGTGTGTGATGCCCAGGGCATAATAATGAATGTGTGTGCCGGCTGTCCTGGGAGCTACCATGATTCCCACATCTGGCATTTGACGCAGCTGTACCAGACATTTGCCAATGGGGACATCCCACACGGACACCTAGTGGGGGATGCAGGATATGCACTGGAGCCGTGGCTGATGACACCCATCAGAAATGCACACACACCTGAACAGGAACGCCATAATGAGGCACACTCACAAACACGTAATGTAATAGAGCGTGTGTTTAGGCTGCTCAAGTCACGGTTCCGGTGTCTGGACACATCTGGTGGAGCCTTGCAGTACACACCAACTACATGTACCCAAATTGTCATGGTATGTGCTATGCTACATAATATGATCTTGCGAAAACAGCTGCAGCAGGATCACCATAGGGCTGGGCCAAACAGCCCCCCACCATCGCCAAGGCCACCACAGGCACAGCGTGACTCAGAGGAGGAACAACCTGAGCCTGCCCCAGTAGGCAGAAGGAGGCGTGCCCAGTATGCCCTGGCTTTGGCAAAGAGGCAACGCATAGCACATACATTGGCTCAGTAGGAACCTTGGGAATGATACCCCTCTCCGACTCACCATATAGTAACAGGGATGCCTAATGTGACACAACCTGCTCACAAACATGTACAGGGAAGTGTAATATGTGCATCCGACAGAGGTAGCCCTGCAGCACCACCTGAGGCATGAATGCTGTGTGTCAAGTAATGTAACACCAAGTACCATATGCACACCTGAGGACCCCATCTAACATCCTACCCTCAACAAGCAGCATGCCACAACAGGACAACGAGATGATGAAGTGCAACAATTACCAAAGTAATGCAGGTAGGCAAAGGGGACGAACCGTGTGCCAGTCTGGGATGACGTGCTGAGCATGACATGATGCACCACCTGCCAGGACTGGCATGCACCTATCAGTGCAGGCCATATGGATACTGGCAAAGGCTGTTGTCATGCACAGTGTGCCCTGAATAGGAAGGCGCAAAACACAAACCTATCGCCATAGGTACCAGAAGGGATAAGAATCAGATAAGGGATAAGGTCAAACAGCAAGATGCATGCAGACTAAGCCCACCCAGTATGGAGAATGTTGATAACTGTGCTGTAACAGAATACTGAGGCAAGGCTCACAACAGCACCCTAACACTACCAGGTTACACCTCATACTGTGCTGTACATCCTCAACACTTGGAACAAGCTACAAAAGGAGGGCGACCAGCAAGAATTGTCAAGGATAACCACATCCCCATGTTGGTACCACCACAAAAAGCAGCATGGACTAGCCATGCTCAAGTAACAGTGGCTAAAACCGCCCACCAGTGTATAGCCTGCTACAGAGTACTGGCCCAACACCAGGAACTGCATGGCCCATGCTGGAATACATGAATATATCAAGTCCTCCAAACCACATTATTTTGGGTGACTGCAAATACCCAGACACATAGACTGGGAGCATTATACCAGCTGCAACAGTGTAGGACAAAAGGTCATTGAATCCACAAACCAAAAGGCCCAGGAACAACGTAGCACACCCACAAGAGGGCAAGCATACTGGATGTGATAATCAGCAACATGGAGTGCAGGATGTCAAGATGAGAAGTGTATTGCACACTGGTAACACCAGACCATATAGTAATCACACTGGATATACAAATCCTGACCACAGTCCCTGTCCGGAAATCACAGTGGAAAACATGTGCTAAGCATTATTTGCACACCTCCAAAATGATGTGGAATCCATGAAAGGTCCGTGCAGGTGCAAAATATGGGCCACGCCTCAGAACCTGTAAGACAGCCATTCCATGAACACCGCCAGGAATGCTTGGATTATGCAGTCCCAAATTAAAACAAGACACAGTGCCTAAATCTGGCATGGTGGACACCAGCCATAACCAAAACATGCAAGAGAAAGAGGAAGCTACTACATGATAGAGCAAGCATGAACAATGACGTAATTACTGATCAGTAGTATGGCAATATAATCTGTCCACACATGCAATCCAGTAAGGCCAGGCACAACAAGTGGAATCTGTGAATCCTGAGGCAATGTTACACCTGCCCCAAGTACACAGACAACCACCAACTCCACCCAAGCAATACAAATATATGTGAGAGATGCAACCATCCATCCAAACTGGAGGCAGAGCTCCCCCAACTCAGTACACCCAAAACAAGTCAGTAGGAGAAGGTAACCACACACACCACAAACACATACCCACATAGACCTATCACAACTGCAAACCAAACACATAAACACAGAAATACATTCCCGGAGGCAGAAATCACACACACAGCACACCAACAGAGGCCAATAAAGCAGACACCCAATGAAACAGCCTCCAAACATAGCACATGCAACACATAGCACACAAAGCTGGTGTGCCAAACAGTCACAGGCCAGAAGGAGAAACAACATGCCTGATACAGTTGTAATAGGTGACTCCATAGTCAGACACACTGCTGTCCCACAGCAGACTGAACAAAGGAAAGTGTACAGTAAGCTGCCTGTAGGCGCCACAATATGCCACATAACAGAAATATGAAGGTCACTCCAAAGCAAACAGAAATATGATGCAGTCATAGTCCATGCTGGTGTGAATGACCCGAGATGTACTGCCCTAGACTACATGTAAAGAGACACAGATGAGCTATCCGATTATGTAGTCCAGACTGGTATGACACTCACCGTTTGCAGCAACCTACCCTTACCAAGAATAATGCCACAGTAGAAACATGGAATGATCAGTCATAGCAAGTAGCACACTTACTGGTGTCAGTCCAAGGGGATCCAATGTCTGTCAGCTTGGGATGTCATGCTTGACAAGCCATGCAGCTGCCCTTGGGATGGCCTGCACCATTACCCTGGGCGTCTGAATAGTGGATAAGGCCTTGGACACCTCCACACAGCCTTTTGTAGGCAAGGCTGAAAAGACTGACCCACCACCCGAGAAAACATAAGTGGGAAGAAACATAAGGGAAATGCTGACTGATGCCAGATGTGTACACCCCAATATGCATGCTCGAGGCCATCCCCAGAATAGAGAACATCGATGTCTGTGCAGTGACAGAAACCTGCTGCAAGGCTCCTGACAGCACACCAGCACTACCAGGTTATACCATGTACCATGTGTCATGGCCCCAAAACCTGGAACACTACATAAAAGGAGGTGAGTAACCATAGGCAGCACAGACACCCATACGTCCAGGTAACTGACAATGCACAAGGCAGTGGAGTTCACCCACGTGCAACTAACTGTAGGCAAGACTGCTGTGCAGTCTGTAGTATGCTACAGACCGCACTCTCACACACAATAACCCCCCCCCCAACCGTCCTGAAGACACTGGACAGTATGAATTCCCCACCAAATACCAAACAAGGTACCACGAAATACCACATAGGTGGTAAACCATTATGTATGGAAGGAGTAACCAGGGACCAAGGGACACAAGTGAACAGTAACCTGTTATGTGACACCCACATTGCCAATGTGGCTAGGAAGACTGTCTACATGTGACACTGTATTAGGAAAGGAGTCACATCTATGGCAACAGAGGTCACTGTGCCCCTATACTTTATCCCAATCACACCCATAATCCAGTACAATGCCTCATATGGGATCTACCTTACCTGACACCTGCAGCAGTTAGGAAGACTGCAAAGGTACCTCACCAAGAGGATAAAGTGTCATACATATATGTCATATGCTGCTAGGCTGTAGACACCCCAGCTGACTCCAGTCGCAGACTGCCCACACAGAGGCATTGCATGCCTGTTGTAGGAGGCCATGCCCAACACAGGAGTAATGGACATGCTCCACCCCAGACAACACATATCCATTGGAGCTGCGAGAGTGAGAGATGTCAACCCCAACACATAATGAAATAGGATGTGCCGGTGGGACAGATACATAATCCAGAGGCTCCACACACCCTGGACCAGAATCCCACCCCATGTTAGGCAGAGCCCTCACTGACACTGTTCAACAGGAATCTTGCCAAGTGGATGGATGATTGTAGAGTTACAGTGGGGGTCTTCACTGTGTCATGTCCAGACAGAGGCACAGCTAAGCAAATAATACATGGCCATAATATCCAGATAGCAAGGGTTCTCAAAAGCCACACACACTCTGGCTAGCCTAACAAATGCCCAGGGTGGATAGCCTAGTATGAACCTATGAACCTATGTAGATACAAATTGTACAGGACATGAAGGATAATCCCAAGGCTTACACAACTGATGGTAGGAGCCATGTTGTGAATTCACAGATATGCCCTGAATCACACAAATACCACAAACACACACACATATTGCCAACATACATCCCGTCAGGTGCAGTGCAAACCCCCACACCTCCACGTATGCAGAATATCTATCCCAGCAGACTGCTGGCCCCCTGACATAGCAGATGCTGAGGTAACAGACAACATCTCCAAAGCAAAACACACAGCAGCAATGGTATGAGATGGTGACCTGGGCGTAGTGCAACATGGAGTCTAAGATGAATGGAATGCCAAACCACACTACTGCTCAATGTCAGCCGTACCACAGAATATGTACCCAAAGAGCAGTGTACAACAACAGTGGTCCTTCTCAACAAAGGTGTTGCCTGAATGGATACTGAACAGTACTACCCCAGAATCCTGTGAAGCCCAGATTGCACAGCTATGGAAAGGAGCAGCATGTACCACAGACATATGGATGTTGGGGACCTACTGACACCGGACCCAACCCAGTGTGGCCTCCTCAAGTGCAGATCCTGCCCCTAACCATGTTGGACTCAATTGAAACAGTCATTAAGGTCATTGATGAGGGCAATGTGCTCCACACAGTGTATCAGGACCTTGCAAAGGCTTCTATACAATACCCTACATGTTCAGTATAGATAGGCTCACCAGTGTAAATATAAACCCACATGTCAGTAGAGGGGTTGCAAACCAGACCAAGGACAGAACAGACATGGTCAGACATGCTTCAGCCATGTCAGACTACAAACCAGATATAACTGGCATCCCACAAGGCTTGGACCTGGTATCTCCCTCGTCTGGTATATATGTCCCATAGGTACAGGCAAACATGGAAGGACTGTGTCCTAACATGTTTGCAGAGGACTACAAACTGCTCACCACATATGATCCACCAGCTGACACATGCATCCCACAAAAGGGCCACATAGAAACAGACAACTGGTGCCATAGCAATGTCAGCAAGCTAAGTGCAGAAATGTGTATAGTCAACCCCCGTGGATATACAGTAAGTGCCCACCAATTACCACATAGGTGTTAACCCATTATGTAGTTAACATGTAATGAGAGACCTGGGGACACAGGGTGATAGATATCCTGCACTGGACAAACATGTGCTGTAGTGTTTACAGAAACATACCATATACCCACCTAATCATGAAGGCTGTCAGATCTACATAAGGGAGGTCATTGTGGCTCTGCAGTCCTCCTGCATCAGTGGTACAATCGACTACAATAGCCCCTGTGGGATGTACCTCAGCAGACACCTCCATCAACTGTAAAGTCCCCAACAGTACCTCATCAGGAGTATCAATCAGCCTACACACATGCCATGTGTTGCCTGTGTTGCTGGCATCAATAAAAATGCTGCACATAGTACAATCTGAATGGCAGTGAGCTATGCACATGACAGACCTGAACCCCAGCACTGACTTACATAGGACAGGCTGTACTGTGTGATCCATAACACAGAAGCCACTCCCACCCATGAGTGAACCCTCAGCACAGGCTACCCATAGAGTCACTTATCAATCTTCCTCAATAGGAATCCTGATGGGTGGACGGGAGATGGTAGGTTTATCTTGGGTATCACTGTCATGTCACAGGTAGACAGAGGCACAGTATACTAACCATGACATATGTCATGGAAAACTCCCCTTACAATGTGTGTTGAAGGACAAACACACTCTCCAACTTGCATTAGCCATGGACTAGGGCACATCGCTAGTGTTTGCAATTGTACACCTATGTTGTGGGATACACTAACAATGTTGGGCAAGCCTGGTGTAAGTAGTGCATATCTGAACAGAATGCAACATGGTCAGATGTACACAACTGGCCCCAACCAGGCTGCTGTGCCCACGATCAAAATGTAAAGCAGTGATAGCAGTAAAGCCCAGGTTACTGTCCACCACAGTCAAAGTACTGCCAGTACACTATACAGTACTACAGTGTTAGGTCAGTGTGAAAGGATGTTGACGACTGCATGCAAAGTATCCCATGCAAACACTGCAGGCACAGTATAATCCTGTTGTGTTCACACACAAAGCAGTTGTACAGTAACTACACAACATGACACACAACCCACAACCATGAGCGGGTGATAGTTTGTGAAGTTCACACACATCCACAAATGTGGTGGGCTGCAGAGTCCAACATATGGAATGCTCACACTGGGCATGCTCACACACTTTGACAACATGCCATGGGAAGGCTGAACTGGGCATGCTCACACACTTAGTTTGTGAAGATCACACACATCCACAAATGTGGTGGTCTGCAGAGTCCAACATATGGAATAATCACACTGGGCATGCTCACACACTTTGACAACATGCCATGGGAAGCCTGAACTGGGCATGCTCACACACTTAGTCCAAATCTTGGTTTAGCAGTGGGACACACATATCTGGTATTGTTATGTGTTATGCCAGGAACCAACCACATTACAGCAGTCTGACCAGTGCACACAGTTAAATGACTACAGAGACATACGTGATATAGTGGATCCCTCCCATATGCAAACAGTTTCCACAGATGCAGAGGTTGTTCATACCAACAGGGAATGCTATGGCAATAAAGATATGCAAACAGTCTATCAGCAACAAATAATGTGCATTTGACAATTAAACATAATGGTGTAGAGGTCAACACTAGGCTGTTTGCCCTAGGGAATGACAGCTTAGCCATAGTGTGCTTGGTGTTTGCTTCCCCACAGGATGCACATTCCCCTTTCCAAACACAGATGATGTCAGCATCCTAGAAGTACAGCAGGAAAAATAAAATTTCCCAGTAATCCGAATAGCACGCTCCGCTAATGCGTCCGTCTCAAGTGTCATGACATAGTTAGATAGGGGTTCAAATCCAACAAGTGCTCAGTGTGTGTGTGTGTTTGTTTGTGTGTGAGGTTGGTGTGTGTGTAAGTCTGTGTGAGGGAAATGTCCCTTTTGGCAAATAGGAAAAGACAGTACAGGATGCACATTCCCTTTCTAAACACCGATGATGTCAGCACCCTATAAGTAGAGCAGGAGAAAGGAAGCCTCCCAGTAATGGGAATAGCATGCTCTGCTAATGCGTCCGTCTCAAGTGTCATAACATAGCTAGATAGGGGTTTGATTCCTGTGAATGGCAAGTGTGTGTGTTTGTCTGAGGGGGGTTAGTGTGTGCTGGAAAAGTCCCTTTTGGAAACTGGGTGAACAGACTACAGGATGCCCCTCCCCTTTGCTAAACACTGCTGATGTCAGCACCCTATAAGTAGAGCAGGAGAAAGAAAACCTCCCAGTAATGCGAATAGTGCGCTCTGCTAATGCGTCCGTCTCAAGTGTCATAACATAACTAGGTAGGGGTTTGATTCCTGTGAATGGCAAGTGTGTGTGTTTGTCTGAGGGGGGTTAGTGTGTGCTGGAAATGTCCCTTATGGAAACTGGGTGAACAGACTACAGGATGCCCCTCCCCTTTGCTAAACACTGCTGATGTCAGCACCCTATAAGTAGAGCAGGAGAAAGGAAACCGCCCAGTAATGCAAATAGCGCTCTGCTAATCGTCCGTCTCAAGTGTCATAACATAACTAGGTAGGGGTTTGATTCCTGTGAATGGCAAGTGTGTGTGTTTGTCTGAGGGGGGTTAGTGTGTGCTGGAAATGTCCCTTTGGAAACTGGGTGAACAGACTACAGGATGCCCCTCCCTTTGCTAAACACTGCTGATGTCAGCACCCTATAAGTAGAGCAGGAGAAAGGAAACCTCCCAGTAATGCGAATAGCGGCGCTCTGCTAATGCGTCCGTCTCAAGTGTCATAACATAACTAGGTAGGGGTTTGATTCCTGTGAATGGAAAGTGTGTGTGTTTGTCTGAGGGGGGTTAGTGTGTGCTGGAAATGTCCCTTTTGGAAACTGGGTGAACAGACTACAGGATGCCCCTCCCCTTTGCTAAACACTGCTGATGTCAGCACCCTATAAGTAGAGCAGGAGAAAGGAAACCTCCCAGTAATGGGAATAGCGCGCTCTGCTAATGCGTCCGTCTCAAGTGTCATAACATAGTTAGATAGGGGTTTGATTCCTGTGAATGGCAAGTGTGTGTGTTTGTCTGAGGGGGGTTAGTGTGTGCTGGAAATGTCCCTTTTGGAAACTGGGTGAACAGACTACAGGATGCCCCTCCCCTTTGCTAAACACTGCTGATGTCAGCACCCTATAAGTAGAGCAGGAGAAAGGAAACCTCCCAGTAATGCGAATAGCGCTCTGCTAATCGTCCGTCTCAAGTGTCATAACATAACTAGGTAGGGGTTTGATTCCTGTGAATGGCAAGTGTGTGTGTTTGTCTGAGGGGGGTTAGTGTGTGCTGGAAATCCCCCTTTTGGAAACTGGGTGAACACACTACAGCATGCCCCTCCCTTTGCTAAACACTGCTGATGTCAGCACCCTATAAGTAGAGCAGGAGAAAGGAAACCTCCCAGTAATGCAAATAGCGCACTCTGCTAATGCGTCCGTCTCAAGTGTCATAACATAACTAGGTAGGGGTTTGATTCCTGTGAATGGCAAGTGTGTGTGTTTGTCTGAGGGGGGTTAGTGTGTGCTGGAAATGTCCCTTTGGAAACTGGGTGAACAGACTACAGGATGCCCCTCCCTTTGCTAAACACTGCTGATGTCAGCACCCTATAAGTAGAGCAGGAGAAAGGAAACCTCCCAGTAATGCGAATAGCGCTCTGCTAATGCGTCCGTCTCAAGTGTCATAACATAACTAGGTAGGGTTTGATTCCTGTGAATGGCAAGTGTGTGTGTTTGTCTGAGGGGGGTTAGTGTGTGCTGGAAATGTCCCTTTTGGAAACTGGGTGAACAGACTACAGGATGCCCCTCTCCTTTGCTAAACACTGCTGATGTCAGCACCCTATAAGTAGAGCAGGAGAAAGGAAACCTCCCAGTAATGCGAATAGCGCGCTCTGCTAATGCGTCCGTCTCAAGTGTCATAACATAACTAGGTAGGGGTTTGATTACTGTGAATGGCAAGTGTGTGTGTTTGTCTGAGGGGGGTTAGTGTGTGCTGGAAATGTCCCTTTTGGAAACTGGGTGAACAGACTACAGGATGCCCCTCCCCTTTGCTAAACACTGCTGATGTCAGCACCCTATAAGTAGAGCAGGAGAAAGGAAACCACCCAGTAATGCGAATAACGCGCTCCGCTAATGCGTCCGTCTCAAGTGTCATAACATAGCTAGGTAGGGGTTTGATTCCTGTGAATGGAAAGTGTGTGTGTCTGTGTGAGGGGGGTTAGTGTGTGAGGGAAGTGTCCCTTTTGGCAAATAGGATAGGACACTACAGGATGCCCATTCCCTTTTCTAAACACTGATGATGTCAGCACCCTATAAGTAGAGCAGGAGAAAAAAAACCTCCCAGTAATGCAAATAGCATGCTCAGCTAATGCGCCTGTCTCACGTGTCATAACAGTCAGATAGGGGTTTGAATCCTGCAATTGGCAAGTGTGTGTTTTTGGCTGAGGGGGGTTAGTGTGTGTGGGGACAATGTCCCTTTTGGTAACTAGGTGAACAGACTACAGGATGCACATTCCCCTTCTACACACTGTTCAGCAGATGGCCATGGCTCTGGCACAAGTTGTCTGTTGCTATGATGCCCCTTTGGAAGATGCTTGTGTCAGCTGGGGAGTCGATTATGGTGTCCAGTTTGCAGTCATCTGCATATTTGGACAGCCACAGTTCATCCGTGTTGGCCTGTACCTCCAATAAATATGTACTTAACAAGAGGGTCCCAGGACTGAGCCTTCTGGGACACAACCTGTAACTGTTATGGGGTCTGGCATGGCTCCAGCAATGCTAACCATGTGGGTTCTGTTCTTGAGCCACTGTGCAATCCATCTAGTGACATAGGGGCTCATATTTAAGCTGGTGAGCTTCCTAGAATGCCCAAGTGGGGTATTGTTGCGAAGGCGTTTGCAAGGTCCAGGTAGGCTGTGTGAACCACCTTCCCTCGGCAATGGCCTTGGTGACTGTAGCAAAGAAATCAACCGGTTACACCGGTAGTGCTGGTGTGCTCTCAGTAGCCCTGAACCAGGCATCTGTTACTGCACACATATCGATGTTTCCCATGCAAAGGAGTGTTTTGGGTGCATGCATCTGGAGGTTTAGACATCTGGCGTTGGGTAGCATTGCTCTTAGTGTCTTATCCCTTGTGATACCTATGAAGGTGGGTTTGTCATGTGAGCCCTGCCTAACATAGGCACTATGGGGTAGCAAGAGGCTTTGCCAATATCTGATAGGCCAGGGGTGACAGGTGCAGGCTGTCCCTAGCAAAGCAGGTAGTTCAACAGGAGATGGATGTGTGAAGGTGTAGTGCCTGTGACTACTTAGCAGTAGCATATATGACTGCTCACGTGGACACATGTCAGGCAGGTCATATGCACTGTGTCACAGTCAATGTACATGTGAACAGGTCAAACAGTGGCAACCTCTCAAGTGGGACATGGCCATACATATAGTAGGCTACACAGATGGCACTAGGAGTCCACAGAAGCTCTATAACTATGCATTGCAGGTGTGATCGGTATTCCAGGGTAATTGCAAGCAAACATGCATGCAAACAAAGGTACAGTGAACAGGGCTCCATGTAGTCCATTGTACAACAAACAAGCTGTACCAGTTCCATAAGGTAACACTGCACATATGCAGGCGCTATGCACATGTACATGGAAATACACTGGTCAGATGGCCAGGGTCCAGTCTCAGTGCACACAAGTGTACGGAACATGCATGTACTGTCAGGATGTACAATAACTGGATATAAACCCATGTGCCCATACCTGCAGTAATACACATGTCAAATAACAGACACCGATCCTTCTCTCAGTGGTGCCATACTTAGTAGGATGTATGCTCCTGGCCTGCCACCACAGTATCCCTGACATATATGGGGACTCTCCCTCCTGTGACAGTTCGTTATGTGTGTTGGTGCTGTCTAGCATGGTATGAGGTGTGTGCATGCAGTGCTAGTGTGCACCTGTGTGTCCTGTACCAGTTGTGTAGTTCTGCACACATATCAACATCCTCACACATCTGCATTGCAGAGTCTAGTGTGGCCAACATGCCACTTGCAATTTACATGTCCATCATTGTGTATTACTACATTCATTACCCATCACCTGTGCTACCTATGTATGTAGGCTGCTGTTGACATCATTACCACTAGTATGCCAACATGTGCAGATGATACACTATGGTACTTACCATGGGTGTAGACAACAGGACATGACAATCACACAAATACTGCATCAGGCATGCTGTGATATACCCACAATTCAATCAGCACACAGTACTGTTCACAACATGATACTATTACTACACATCTATGTGGTCACCCTGTGCATCAGCAACATGTTAACCTGTACCTGCACAGTTGTTACAGACTGCAGGAGGTGGCACAGTTTCATCATATGCACAGGGTGTGAACTTGGTATGCCTGGGTCAGCCACCCATACCACCAATTGACATGTATGTGTATGTGTGTTGGTGAGGGACAGCAGTAGAAGGTGGGGCAGTGTTGATGCAGTGTGTGCGTGTATGCGGTAGCCCTAGGTGTTGTTATTTTGCATGTGTGTATGGATGCACACAGTTCCACCTCATGGCTGCCATATACTGGTGTTTGTGGACAGCCACAGACTGTACCTGCCAGGTCATACAGATCAGTGTCTCTGGCCACGGACATGGTACCTGTGCCTTGCAGGGGTGCTACGGACCGTATCCGGTACCAACCCAGACTGGGTACTGTCATCAGAAGCAGGTGTTCGCTGACTGGACACAGAGCCCTGTCGGCCCTGGCCAGAGCCACGTGCACGTGGTCTCCTGGGGCGGTCTGATGACAGCACAGACCCAGCATTGCTGGGGCTGCTGCTGGCACTACGAGGCGCAGCGCCCTGTTGTCGTCCACGCCGACTGCCAGCTGCTGCTGTTGCTGGCATACGGCCACGTCGACGACACAACCGCCCACCATCACCCTGGCTCATGGACATGTAGTTGTGGAGCCGGTGTAATATGTCCCCACAACGTCTGTCTACGACGTCGGTGAAATCACGGATGGCGGCCGCAATGTCACGCATACCGTCGGTCATGGCTGTGCGACATGCTGTCAGCTCCCTCAGACCCTGTCTGGTGTACCGTTCCATACGTGATTGTGCCTGCATGACAGTCCGAAACATAGCTGAGGTTGTAAGTCCTCTGTGGGCACGTCTGCCAGGGGCAGTACGCCCATGGATGCTCCCACGAGAACCCCTGGACATCTGTCTGTGTGGTACCATCTCTGGGCCATGCCCATGGCTGCTGTGTGGGGAAGTATGTGCCGCAGATACCACATTACCCTGGTCAATGCCCACTGTATGCTGTCCATCACCTAGGGACAGTGGTGACAAGGGGTGTATTGGCAGGATAACTGTCTTGCATGGATGGTGTCGACAGCTGTGTACTGTCAATTGGCTGACCAATGGTGGACCCTGGCATACCGTCCTGTGCCACTACACCAATGTCATCAGTAGCAGTACCCACGGCACCTGACTCAGGTTCCCTGCTAGATAAGACCAGAGCAGCAATAGAACCTGTGGGAAGGAAACAGGAAACACAGTTTACAATGTCTTCACACTGCCAGCGATGCACACATGCACAGGTGCACACATGCACACATGCACACATGCACATGCACACATGCACACATGCACAGGTGCACACATGCACACATGCACACATGCACACATGCACACATGCACACATGCACAGGTGCACACATGCACACATGCACACATGCACACATGCACACATGCACACATGCACACATGCACAGGTGCACACATGCACACATGCACACATGCACACATGCACAGGTGCACACATGCACACATGCACACATGCACAGGTGCACACATGCACACATGCACACATGCACACATGCACACATGCACTTGCACATGCACACATGCACACTTGCACACATGCACACTTGCACACATGCACACATGCACACAGTTTCACACAATTGAACAGTACTCAGTATGCGTGATATTGACACACAGACACAGACACACCTACATGCATACAAGGGGCACCACTAAGTGTGCCAAAAGGTACTATTACTACCAACATCTTTACAGGTAAAGTAAATAGACACTCACCAGCATGGATAGGCTGCAATGCAGTGATACCGGAGGGTCCTGCAGACAGGAGGAAACTAATGTTAGTGGGCACAACTGTGCCAATATTACTGAGTATGATACAGGTCAGGAGTACCACAGTCACCTTTCAAAGGTCTGCAGCTAATATTGCGGATATCACACTTGCACATTATATACTATGGTTGCAGCTACAAACAAAGGACACACCACACACATGCATTAACTACCAGTGTACACAACAGTCAACTACACATGTGACATATTACCTGCACGTTCAGTGTCCTGCTGCTGTCGGCTCCAGCCTCCATCATGACGCATGTCTGCTGCTGTTGTTGTTGCAGGTGGACTGGAGCCACTACACTCAGGAGCAGTCCCTCCAGTCTGGTGAGTGGGGATGTGTAGCCACCCCACCACCTGTGGCGACCTGTTGCCTGTGGATATCTGGCCTGACGCTGACGGACATGTCTAATCAAATCACTGCAGTGATGTCGTACCTGCTCATATGTCCTATTATGCATGCCTATATCATTTACCCGACGGACAAGGTCCTGCCACAGTGCAGCCCTCACCTGCTGATTCTGGCTGGTGCGGGAAAAGAGTGTTGCATAGTCCCGCACCAGGCTCTGGTGTATCTCCTCATCCTCAGCCACGGAGTAGGTTGCATGTCTTGGGTGGGCCATGTACCTGGGAATAAAGATAACATGGTATCAGCAATCTATGTTGGCAGACCTTGGCACACATACTACACATGCTACTTGACTGTCATGATACCACATATCACACATATGTAGCAGCTGTCTGTCTATTGGTGGATACACATGTAGATGGCCAGGTATCAGTGCTCGGCCAGCAACTGTTGTACAGTACCTGCCAGGCTCCACGACATACTACTGGACACCAGCAGTCAGAACACCAATTCAGGTGAGGTGCACCTCCTCACTCTGTGTGTTTGTGTCTAGGTACTGTATGGCGTACATCGGCGACTACTGTGGGCTGACAACACCCTGCTTGCCCTGGATATACATATCCCACCTCCACCACCAGCACAGATGGCTACAGTGCACAACATTACAGATACAGGCGTTACACTTTGTAACACTGATATGGTATCCTTACAGCCCACTGGGCCAGTGTCAGAGACAACACACAATGCTGACCCCTACACAATTGCTTTCTACAGACATCTCCAAGACCGCATGGCTCATGCATTCCCATATATGTCCAGGACACTGTCCACAAAGGGACAGCATCCTGTCCGCGAACCCCAGCCATATACTGATTGTATTACACTTGATGTAAGCTACTACGAGACAGAGCATCAGTCTCTGAAGGGAGGGTATGTCTGAGCAGCACTGGTAAGGATCTATTTCCCATCACACTGACTACATGGGCAATGTTGAGTGGGACGTCAAGCGTGATACTGCAGATGACCAGGAGGCCTACCTGACCTATTTAGCGACCTGGTCAGGAACCATCCTCTATGCCCATGGGTAGTACACTACACATATTTCACCTACACCACAGCTAGACGACATTGTGGCGGACAGGGTCAGTGCAGGTGTCACCCGCCTCCTGTATTAAGGCATGGTTATCCCTGCTGACCCTAACCTCAAGGTCATCACAGTTATCCAGGTGAGAGACACCCACAGGTGAGCAGAATACATGACATGGACGGGACCTGCTGGTATCCCCAGTTGCATGCTACATACCCTCTGACAGGCGCTAAACACACATATAGAGGTGCTATGTTACACTACCTTGACTACAGGGTATGTACCTGTACACTGGCGCACAGCACCAGTGGTTCCACTCCATGCAGGAGGCACCTCACCATACCAATACAATACAACACAATACATGACATTGTAATACAATACTATACAATATGCTAATGCCCCGTGTCTACAGCAGCGTACTGTTCTGCTAACCTGACAATTGTGACACATGTGGTGTGATGGTACCTGCTGCCGTCACACAGTTACACAGGGTGACACATATGGCATATTACCTATCTGAGTGACATGCAGCAGGGGTATGTGTGACATGTACACATGGGGAGTCTCGCATTGTAACACTGTGTGGTTTGTTGCAGGGTGTGTCCTGTCTGTGAGTCTGAACCGTACCACACATGTGCACTAAATTGCAGTGGCACAGACGACACACAGCAGACAGGTAGGTTGTGGATGGTGGGCGGTGGTACAATGCCTGTTGGACATCTGTCATGGGTGTGACCTCCATATGTGCATCTGGGGGTGGTAACCTGTATGTGGGCGGCATATGTGTACTCTGTGGTGTTGACAGTCACTGTGCAATGGTACTGTGTTTGGGTGCATTGTCACCGTGTTGTACATGTCACTGTGTCCTTCTACATATCTGTTGCTGTCGTGTGAGGTCCATACCATGGCATACATTACGTGCTGTGGTACACCGACCTACATGTCCATGCCTGACTGACCATGTGTGCGGACACATACCATGTGCAGCTATTCCAGGGATAGTGTGCCACTGTGACTATCATTGGGGCCACTATTGTACACATGTCTGACCCTGACCACCCCTGACACATGCAGTGGTGGGCGGACACTCATTTATA
Organism: Protopterus annectens; assembly: GCF_019279795.1. Classification (NCBI taxonomy): domain Eukaryota; kingdom Metazoa; phylum Chordata; order Ceratodontiformes; family Protopteridae; genus Protopterus; species Protopterus annectens. Next base: position 823,202,907 of record NC_056731.1, on the reverse strand, counting down.
TGGTGGTTACCTGTGTAGGTGATCTGGACTGTGGTATGATACTCCGGATGTGACACTGGTGTTCACTCCGTGCCTTTGTCACCAGGCACCAGTTGCAATACATCTGTACACATGTGCCTCACTCCAGCTCTGTATACATCTCTCTCACTCTCTCTATACATATATCTATGTATTAAGATATGTCTATATGTCTATTTCTATATACATGTACATATGTGTGTATACATTTGCACATATATATATATTGATGTACATATTCTGCTGTAGATGTGGGGGGGGGCGCAGAGGGGGTGTGGGCGACAGGGGGGGGGCAGGCTGTGTTGCAGGTCAGCATATACAATCATACCTGTAGGTGGTCAGATCAGTCTGTCTATGTATATGTATCTACATATATCTATCTCTGCATGTGTGCATTACATAGATATGTCGCTACAATATTCTATCAGCATCTGTCTATGTAGTCCTACATCTCTCTCTCTCTATGTATGTATACATATATGCATATCATATGTATATATATACATATAAGATATATACACATACATATGTTGACATAACTACATAGCCATATGTTGGACAGGTATGTCAGCATATATGTCTACCTTACTGTATACACACACTAACATACTGCTAAACATACATAGCTGTGTAATCTAATTAGTACATGGCAGTACAACCTACAATCAAACGACATATATATGTGCACATAGATGCTCACACATACAACTGTATGTACAGCCTTCACTGATAGGTGCTGTATATCCCCTGCCCATTACACATCTTCATATACATATGGATACAGCCCAATAACACATATGGAGGGTTCACAGTATGTACACCTTGATAGTATTACTTTACAGTACCTGTGTTTGTCACAGCTGTGTCTGCGAATGTCTGTCTCTCTGTCCTGCTGCTCCGATTCACAGTTGCAGCTTCCAGGTAGCTGTTGCTGGGGATTGCTGTCTGTCTGCTTAGTTGCAGTCTAGTTCTGGGTGTGGTTCTCCCTCTCTCTCTCTCTCTCTCTCTCTCTCTGTCTCTCTGTCTCTCTTTCTCTCTCCAGGTGCAATGTAATTATTGCATGCGTGGACATGGAATACAGCATACTTTTGTAGGTATCTGCATATGCCCATGTGATGGCCTCTGCACCAATTGTTAGCCAGCATTTGCTAATTGCATGCAGCCTGTTGTGTACTGATTGCAGTTCTCACTGTGATTTCAGAACTGTGCTATAAAAGGGTGTGTGAAATAGGCGTAGCCCTTTCAGATGTTAATGGCAGGGACCATGCTGTTATGCTGTGGACAACATTCTGTGAGTGTAAAGGTTGGTATCTCTAATTTTACTCGGTGGGTTGTGGGTTAACATTCCTCCATTCATTTCTCCAGTTTCCTGTACTGACTGTGTATGTACACTAACAACTACTACTATTGTTGATGTGTGCATGTGTGTGTGTGTGCTTTCCTTTCACCTTTGCTTGCACTCTGTTGCTACGTCTTCAATAGTTGCCCTTTACTGTCAGTACTGGTGTGCCTGCTAGGTGTCTTGACTGTTGTGTGCTGCTGTAGCTTTCCTATTTCCCATGTACATTCACACCCTGGAATGCTTGCTATATCTGCTAGGGTGTTACAGCATGCAGTGTGGTCTGGCCATGGTGTGGGCCTTGACATCTATTAGCATATGTGGGTATGCTGCTGAGCAGGCCCCAGAGGCTTTCAGGTTCACCAGTTATGTGCCTCATGGAATGGTACATATCAGTGGGGTGCACCCATTAATATGTCTGGTATGCTGCAGTTGTGACTGTGGGTTAGCATGAGCATAGGTATTACTACACTTTTTCTGCCATGCGAGTGGTGAATACTTTCCGGACTCCATAGTTACCATTGCATGTGTTACACCTTTCTGCCTACTGTTTGTACATTTCACATGGGGTCTGTGGGGCATCCCTGTAAGACATTCACTGTTGCTATGTCTAGGTTCTTAACTATTCAAATATGGTGGTGTTGGACCCGTCATGTGTACAGATATTTGCAGGCTGTCCACATTTCTGCTTCATAATTTGGTCAATATCTCATGCACACCTTTATCTGGCAAGTCAGTCTGGGCTCAAGTCAGAATATGGTGACAAACATTCAAGTTCCAGACTGCATACCCTTCCAAACATCCCACAAGGTGTAGACCCTGTTACTTTCTGAACTGTCTGCATTTGTTGTAACTTTATTTGTAATGTGTCCCTGGTTTTGGGCCTTTGCTCCACATATTTTATTACTTGGTCCGGATGTGTTCCTGTAAGAGGTTGTGGGGTATGGGCAGTGCTTATCCTGCTGTGAGTATGTGTGTGTCTTGCAAGGTGCTATGGTGACATTATTACTTACTAGCTTCCAACTAGCATGGCTGTTTCTGTTCACACACTACTATTATGGAAATCCACCAGTTTTGTTTGTGATTCTAAATGTCATGCTTTGTGTACTACACATCTATATTCCCTTTACATTCATTCCTACTGTTAAATGATATATTTACTTTAGCACAGTGTTTCTATGTAAGAGTCATGGCTTAGTGGTAAGTCATGCAGACTATAGTTGCCAGGGTTCGGGACTCACAGTGGGATTTTATTTTTCTTTTGAACTGAGTACAGGACCTGTCAATCAAAGTGACTAAGGCACTTTTAAGCAGTTGTAACCGGGTTAGCGCTGGTTTGCTGGAGCTCACGCATGCGCACTGGCGGTTAGCTCCACGCTGGCGCACACCCGCTTACAACCCCTTAAACGTGCTTACTCTTGCGCACACCCGCGCTATTTTCTTTGAAAGAAAAGAAAACGGGGAGACAGGAAAGTGGTGAAAAGGGGTCACAAAGAGGGTAAGACAGTAGGGAAACAAGCTTGGGATGTGCAGGAGGGATGTAGGTAAGGCCCATAGCTGCCCATTTCTTCAGCAGCAACAGCTGTGCATATGTATGTAATCTGGTGTGACATTTGAAACCTTCCACGCCTGAGAGAGGTGTCAGGACAACAATAATACCTGTTGTACAGCCAATTGGAATTGATGGGTTCCATGTCCAGTAGACATGTGTGCGGAATGGGCAGCTATGTATGGGGCGTAATTTTTGTGGGTACAGAGTGCCGTTTTTTTTTTTTTTTCAGGTGAGAGTGGTATGTCAGGTGAAGGTAGTCGGTACAGCTGGGGAGGTAGGTTGGGTAGGTTAACAGACAAGACAAACAAGACGCATACAGGGCGGTGTATGACACGTGTGGGGGTTACACAAATGACGGGACGGAGGTTCGGATGTCCAGAGCCCATGAGCCCACAGATGGCAACAGTGGAACTGATATCCCCACCCATAGGCAGTTGCCACTGTTCCTTCACTGCCCAGGACGGGCTGTGCTGGGGGCTGTGTAGGCGGGGCAACGGGCAAGCCCGTTGCGCCACCCGTGCCTCGAGCTGGCGTGGGGCTCGAGGACAGAGTCCCGAATCTCCCACGCACCACAGTCCGGACGCTTCGGAGGGTGTGTGGTGGATCTCCTCCGGCCCCACTTGCAGAGGCGAGCCCCGTCCCTGCAGCGCTTCCACCCGCAGGTGGCACAGGGCCACCGGAGGAGGGTCTGGACTCGGCACTCATGCCAGGTGCACTCGCCAGCTGAGGTGGGAGAGGTGGGTCCGCCGGAACCCGCCTTCCCTGTCGTTCTATGTTTTGCATTATGTCATAACAGTTTGGGTTAGTGACATATAAATACCATTCACAGTTAGTTTTAACAGCATGCATTAGTATTCCCATTAACCACACACCCAGTTATTCACACCATTGAACAGCGTGCATAGCACATGCATAATTTCAACAGTAATACACAGTCCAACAACATGCAGGGTTGGTTGATGGCAACAGGCCATCAGGTGTGGATGTATGAACAGGGCGGATGCATCAACAGACATGCAGATATATATGACCCAACAGGACAGATGTCCAGGGGTGGTAATTGTGATTGCACATACCATTTTCCCGTGGAATGGGTTATAGATGGTTAGAGGGTGGGGTAAATCAGACATATTATTAACACCTTCGAATACAACCACATATGCTGTACATTTATAATAGCTACAGTTATATACACACTACTGTTCTGACTACAGTGTCCTATATGTGAACTACTTAACCTTGCAGATGGGACTGTTACTGCAACATAAGTCTACATTTTATTGCTGTTCATACACAAGTCATATCGAAATTTGTGCAGATACATCTCCTGTTAACTGTTCTTTCTATAACTGTAGACAGGTGTGGATGTTTGGGATATCAGACAGTCATCCTATCTGCATATTTCAGACTGGGAGCAGCATATCCAGATTTTGGTGTACACATTCCACATGCAGCAACACTTTGAACAGATGTTTCTGTTTGGTTTTGGGTCTCACATGCATTTAATTATGTCCTGACTGCAGTATACTTTATTCAGGGGTTATTACTACTGTAGTGCTGTATTCCTGACACTTTCTCACACTCTCTCACTTGCTTTCATGTTACTATTCAGACTGGTACTTCTAGGCTTTATTGACATGTTTTAACAGAAATTATTGCAGTTCTTTCCAGCACTCTCACTTCTGTCATGTTTCAGTATTTCCACAAATATACATCTCACACAGGTGGATTCATCCTCTTCTGCAGCTATACTTTACCTGCTGCTGTTTGTGTACTATTTTCTTACAGGCAGGGCAGTTTTATTTACAAATATGTGTTGGACAGTCTCATGATTAGTTTCATCTTACAGGCTGGGAACTGTTGTAATCAGGCAATACTTGCATAAACTTTCACACTCTGTGAGTTGCAGATTTAATTCCTTCCTGGCTACACTGCACTCTTATGCTAACTGTCATACATTTATATATCTTTACAGTTACTAGTAGTGGATTACTGACCTGCCTGGTGGCGCAACCGCACCAGCCTATCAGCATAGGCTCTGAGGTTCGCAGAACGGACACCTGCAGCTGTAATATAAATGAAGTAATATTGGAATACACATCTCCATGATTTCAGGTAGTTTAACTTTCTACAAACATAATTAATTTATACTTACTCAGTGGTGGGGCGTTGGGTGATTGCCGGGCCTCCTGGATCCAACGGTTCAGTTGGTCCTGCTTACGTCTCTTCAGGTCCGCATGGTGGTGACGGACCTGCTCACCTGTCCTAGGAATTCCTGTGGCACTGGTGAGTTCATGAGCCAACTGGTCCCACGCCTCAGCCTTGTACGCTCCCCAGAGGACCTGGCCCTGCATGAGTTGGGCCTCATGGTTATGGACTAGGAGCCAGGCCATGTACCTGGACTCCTCAACACCCCACCTCTGCACTCGGAAGCGACTACCCTCACCTACACCTGACATTCTAACTGCAGGTCTGTTCTACAATCGTTTATGCTGTGTATTCCCGCTTATGGGGCTTATATAGTCCATTTTTCCCGCACATATCTGTGATTGGCCAGTTTGGAATTGTATCAACTTCAGTAAACCTGCATTGTCATGCTGTAGTTTGTATTCATTCCTATATATGAGCTGATATTGCATTTCTATGAACTGCTGTCATGGCTTAGTGGTTCTGTACCTTGACTATGGTGTATAGTATCCTGGGTTCGAACCTGGCCACTGCTTTTTATTTTCAGGACTGTCTAGACATGTTGAGGGGTGTGTCTGTGTAAAGGCATTTTGGATACGGCTTGCTCACCGTTGCCCGTCGGTTAGCTTGTTGCGCTGCGCAGCTCAGCGCAAAACGGGTACCGTTTAACACTGATTTGGCTATTGGCATGCATATGCCGCTTAGCGCAATTAGGGCACATATATTTAGCGTGGTAAACCACTGCTCGGCTACAGGCACTCATTTTGCACCAGTTAAACCTATGCTTATCTACGGGCACATAATCTCACTCTGTTGAACTGTAGCTCAGCTATGGGCATATAAGGCAGTTTATATTCATTTCTTGGCTCACATTTATTCAATATAAATAGGCTATTACATTGCATTTTACATATATTCTGGTTTTATGTGTACATATATGTGTCAGAGACTTGTTTCATGCTTATTTTGAGAAAAAAAATTTGTGTTGTGGGGGCTCGAACCATGGATGCCTGCTCTGCAGCCGGCATCTCTACCGCTTCGCTATTGCTTTCTGGCTTATTTTGCATATGTAGTTCTTATCTGCTTTCACGCTGACTGCTAACTGTAGCTGCGCTTACGGGCACGCCTGGCACACGAAGCACTCACAGTTAAACATCTTTACAATTTAAAAAAAATATTAAATGTACATTGATATTTCTTTTATGTTTAATAGTCTGTAGGGGCATGTGTTGTGTTGTGTTTATTCACATTTCCATGGACTCTGTTGTGGGTGTGTACTTTGGACACTTTTAGACTTCTGGGGGCGTGTCCACTTGCAGGGCTCAGCCTACGGACACGCCCCTACTGTCTTACACGGCGTGTTGACTTGGTGTGATTCAGCATGCTCTCATGAATATGCAGAGCATGCTGACATCACTCAGTTTAACTGCAGCCTCCGTGTAAGAGTTATAACTTTTACACGGAGGCTTCGTGAATCCTGGGGTATGTGTTCAGGCTTATTTGCAAAACCCTTCACTGTTTTGTGTTAATATGGCAGATGGATTTCAAAAGCCCTTACCACTTGTATTTGATCAGAATATTGCAGACAACTGGAGAATATTTGAGCAAGAGTAAGATATTTTTATACAAGCAGCTTATTCAGATAAAGATGCATGCACCAAGGCAGTTGTTGTTGTGTCTTTCGGCTTTTCCCGGTTAGGGGTCGCCACAGCGGAACTCCGGTCCGCTAATGATTGGTAGTTGATTTTTATGTGCCGAGTTACCAGCCCTGACGCACAACCTTCAACGAAGGTACGCCCATTCACGCACATCTCCACGCAGAAGACGCTCTAGCTGAGAATCGAACCGGACAGTGTCTTACTGTGAGGTGACAATGCTACCGCAGCACCATTGCACCAAGGCAGTAATTTTGCTAAACCTAGCTGGGTCAGAGGCCATAGAAAGAAAGTGTTCATTTGTGTATGCAAGAGCAGTGTATGAGGGAGAAGGTGAAACTCATATTGTTGTACAGGCTGAATCAAGGGAAGACCCCGAGTGTCTGAAATGCAAGTTCAGATATATGTGTAACCCCCAGACAAATATTACATTAGAGAGGCATTTGTTTTACATGAGAGATCAGAAACCAGGGGAAACTTTTGCAGCTTATATAAATGACCTGAGAAACAAAGCCAAAATTGTCGGTTTGGTGACTTAAAAGATGAGTTAATAAAGGACAGGCTCATGTGTGGTATTAATAGTCCTGCTGTGAGAAAGGTTTTGCTTTGTGACAGTCATTTAACATTGAGTAAAGCCGTTGAGATTTGCCAAATCCATGAGGCGACAGAAAAACACACAGGTATGCTTGTGAGTGACAAGAACATGGTTTCAGCAGGCTCCAGAGGAAATGTAGATAGCATGCAACACATGGCAAACAGAAGTAGGCCTAAGCACATGGCAGGCAACAGCCCCTGGTGATTCACCGGGGAAACCACGTAGCTTTCCAGCAAGTTCTAACACTAGTTCAGTTCTTCGGTGCAGTACAAGCATGAATTAACAAACCCAAGTCTAGCTTTATTGTTAACTTTCACAATTGTGGTGTCAATCATGAATCTAAAAGAGAGAAATGCTTAATGTTTGGACAGCAATGTCACAAGTGTAAAAATTGGAACCACTTTCAAAAGTTTTGCAAATCAAGTAAACCCCACACAGTTGTAAAGAAAGGTCACACAAAAAAGCAAGTTGATCAGGTGGACTGCAATTCTGCTTTCTATGTAGATGGTGTGCCAGTAACTGGTGAAAGAGGTGATGCAGTGAATTTAGTAGTAAAAAATGAAGTGTTTTGTACAGTCCAGATCAATGGCAAATCCACAGAGCTTAAAGTAGACACTGGTTCAAAGTGTAATGTTATATCAGCAGACACATTTGCTAAAGTGAGAACTAATGGGCAACTCATTGTGGCCAGTAGTGCAACACTTGTTGCTTATGGAGGTGAAGAAATTCAAACTGAAGGCTCAGTGATGCTTTCATGTTATTTGGTCAAGAAGTGTTACAGCTTGTTATTCTATGTAGCTTGAAAACCAGTACAGTCTTTATTGGGTGTCAAAGATAGTTTGAGAAAGAATATGCTTTCTTTTAACAAAGAAGTTCATCACATAAGTGTATCTCCTAGTTCTAATTTTTCTGAAGCCATTTTCTCAGAATATGCTGATGTTTTCAATGACAAGTTGAGCAAACTTCCAGTTGTGTATTCCATGAAGTTAGACCCAGAGGCCACTCCAGTCAGAAGAGTTCCGATAGCTATGCAAGATAAAGTTAAGGTTCAGTTGAATAAAATGGTGCAGCAAGGTGTGATTTGTCCAGTTACAGAACCAACTGAATGGGTGTCTATGGTAGCAGCTCACAAAAAAGGCTCAGATGAAATCAGAATATGTACTGACCCAAGAGATTTGAACAAAGCATTAAAGAGACCATATAATCCAATGTGTACAGTCGAAGAGGTTGCAGCTCTAATACTGAATGCCACTGTTTCTTCTGTTTTGGATGTAAAAAGATCATTTTGGCAAGTGATGCTTGATAGCAGATCCTCATTACTAACCCCTTTTGGTACCCTGTTTGGCAGATACAGATTCCTAAGGATGCCATTTGGAATAAATTCTTCAAGTGAAGTCTTCCAGCGTGCAATGGAGCAAATTTTTTTCGGGATATCCTTGTGCCTTAATAGCAGATGATTTATTGGTTGGAGGCAATGGTGAAGCAGAGCATGACAGAAACCTAAAGATAGTTCTAGACAGAGCATGTGAAGTGAACTTGAAGCTCAATCTTCTGAAGTGCAAATTCAGACTACCAGAAGTTACATACGTAGGTCATTTATTTACCAGTACTGACTTGAGACCAGACCCGACTAAACAAGCCGCTATTCTTGAGATGTCAGCACCAGATAATATTCAGCTCTACAGCATTTCCTAGGCATGATCAACTATTTAGGCAAATTTATACCAGATTTCAGTGAGTTGACAGCACCTTTAAGGGAGCTGATGCACCAAAATGTTGCATGGTCATGGTTAGAACAACACCAAAAGGCATTTGAAGACCTTAAGCAGAAAATTGCCACCCCACTTACATTAAAATACTATGATGTGAATAAATCAGTTACACTTTCCTGTGATACTTGAAAATTTGGTGCTGGTGCAGTTATACTTCAAGAGGGTAGACCAGTAGCCTATGCATCTAGAACACTTACCCAAACTGAAACTGAATATGCTCAAACTGAGAAAGAACTTTTGGCAATTGTATTTCCATGTTCCAAGTTTCATGATTATATTTATAGTTGAGCTATTCAGATTGAAATTGACCATCAACCTCTAGTTACTATTCTAAAGAAGCCTATGCATTCAGCTCCAGTGAGATTACAAAGAATGATGCTCAAATTGCAAAAGTACAACTTCAAAATGGTCTATATGAAAGGCAAACTAGTCTATCTGGCTGATACCTTATCCAGATTGCCCAGAAATATGACAGAACAGCTTGATGCAGAGAATTTTGACTTTGACGTGATGGGAGTGCATCATTTTTCTACCACTAGGCTTGGTGAGTTGAGAGATCATACAAAGACTGATCTGATTTTGCAAACGTTCATTCACTACATTAATGTTGAATGGCCATCAAAGCAATCTAGTGTACCACCTGAAGTGCAAACCTATTTTCCTTTCAGAGATGAAATGTTGATGGAAGATGGCTTTATTTTCAAAGGTTCTAAAATTGTTGTTTTTGCTTCCTTACAGCAAGAATATATCCAGAATTTGCAGTGTGGTCACCCAGGTTCCACATCCACTAAGAGAAGAGCGAGAGAGCTAGTATTTTGGCCTTCACTACTGAAAGACATTGATAAAGTGCTTTCTTTTTGTTCAGTATGCAATAGTACTAGACTGCATTTGCAAAGAGAACCACTTCAGCTAAGTCAAGTTCCTGAACTACCTTGGTCGACACTAGCCACTGATATCTTCAAGTGAGACAGTCAACACTACTTGGTATTGGTAGGCTCTTTTTCTAATTGGTTTGAGATGGACTTACTACCTAACCTGCAATCCACTACTGTTATTACCAAGCTGAAACATCATTTCTCAGTCCATGGTAGTCCATACAAAGTTATTTCTGACAATGGTACTCAGTTTACTAGTCAGTTGTTTCAGAAATTTGCAAAAGAATGGACTTTGTACATGTTACTAGCAGTCCTGAATATTCACAGTCAAATGGACTAGCTGAATATGCAGTGCAGAGTGCAAAGTAATTATTTGAAAGGTCAAAGTGTGACAATACCGATGTGTTTTTGAATTTACTTAATCTCAGAAATATACCCCATGATGATATACTTGGCTTACTTGCTCAAAGACTTCTATCCAGGCAAACCAGAACGACATTACCTATTAGTTTCTGTTTATTGAGGCCTAAAGCTAAGAACAACAGAACCATCAAGGCTCAGTTATTCAAGAAACATTCTATCCAGAAGTCCAGTTATGATAAATTGAGCAGAATTCTTCATCTGTTGAGGGAAGGAGAGACAGTGAGAATACAAACAGTGAAAGGTTTTGACCGGATTGGTCAAGTTACAGGCATATATGCCGAGCCGAGATCCTACCTTGTAGAATCTGAGGGTGTGGAGTACAGGAGAAATTGCAGGTATCTTCTTCCTGTACCAGAATCATCATCACAGCATTGCTCCTGTGATGCAGACTCTAGATTTCAGAGTGAACCAGACGTTGTTCCTATCCCAGAGTGTGTTTCAACCTCTACTTCCATTCCTGAAGATGTTCCAAATACTTCTAAGGCTGAACATTCTGTAGAGACGGCTCCAGTTGCTAAACCTAAATCCCAGTTTTATGTCACATGATATGGTTGAATATCCAGGCCGAGTGTGAAATGCACAGCAACATGGACATAACTGTATATATGTACCTAGTCTTGTATAATTGCATGACAAAGAACTGTTTGTAATATCTGCATGCCAAATAGATTCATAACGTTGCATGATATATTTTCAAAGAGGGAAAATGTAGATCAGGGTATATGTGCTGTGTCTTTAAGAAGCATATGAGGACTGAATGTGCACATTTAAATACCGGGCACATGCTATTCCCAGTACCATTTTGAGAGTGCAGGCAGAGAGTGAGCATGTATGATTCCAGTAGTTAGTTTGTATATAAGTTACTAAAGTTAAAGTCAGTTAACTTCTATTGTGATGTGTTTGTAAAAAATAAAGCTGCTTGAACAGAACCCACAAAGACTCTTCTATTGTGTCCAAAGTAGGACAGCAACACATCTATAACATAAACAGAAGTTAGAAACTCAACAAGAAGCCTGCTATTACAAGGTAACCTAACAATTTTATGTTACACTTGCCTATTTTATAACAGACCAATACTTTCTTGATATGTTATAACAAAATATTGGGTCTTTTTTAGTATCATTTCTTATTTAAATGAGGCATATAGCCCCTAATTTACACAGTGGTGTTGCATTCACAGTTGGTTACCATTAAGCTAATACATGCTTTGTGTCTGTGTGTCAGTCGCAGTTGCACTGAGTTTGATTACATTAGTTTACATATCTAAGTCTCTAAGTTGTCTTATTCCCATAAATGGGAAATTATTTACTAAAAAGGGGCTTGTGCTTCAAGTGGCATTTCATGTTTTAAAAGTGAAAATGCCTTACGGGGGGATAAATAGACAAACGTTTTATGAATGTAGATATGGCCCTGCCTGACTATAATTTAGTGAAAGATTTGAGGAGTAGTTTTACCACTACTAATAGTATAACCTGGAAGTTGTTAACCTTATTAGTGCATGGGCTTTGATAATGTGTAGCTGTTATGCCTTAACAGATGAATTGTGATGTGTTTGTTGTTGGGGGAGGGGAATAATTCCATTCTCTGTGGATACGTCATGTTATAGTTCACAAATGAAGGGGCTGTGATGCTTGGAATAGATTTAAAATAATCCCTCCTTATAGATTTGTTATATGTGTTCCTTAGCCTTGATAATGAGATGACACACTGTCAGAGAATTACAGAAACATGTTGCCTGGTCACAACATGTATTCATAAAAAGTAGAAGTAAAGTTTTTTTCTCTCTAATGCTTGTGCTTTCTCATCTTACTTAAACACTTGAAGCTTTCTCTGGTAAACAGTTTAAACTTTGTGAAGTTTCCTGCCATGCAAAAAATCAGGGCTGTTAACAGCTTTAATTTTGATTGGTGGACAGCTTTAGAAGGTTAATTTAAATAATAGGTTGAGTCTGGGGCAGCCGTGGTGATGCAGCAGTTAGCGCTGTCGCCTCACAGCAAGAGGTGCTCCAGTTTCCTCCCACAACCCAAAGACATGCTGTAGGTGGATTGGACACTCTAAATTGGCCCTAGGCGTGAGTGCATGTGTGTGCGTTCTGTGGAAGGTTGGACACTGGGCTGGCAACTTGACACTGTAAAACTCCACTGCCAATCATGAGCGGACAGGTGATCCGCTGTGGTGACCCCTAACCGGGAAAAGCTGAAAGAAAAAGAAGAAGGTGGAATCTATGAATAATGCATTAGCTGAAATGTCACTATGTTCTCAGTTGAACAAAGTCAATGACACCATAAGATTGTGAATGAGGAATACAGTAAGACACTTTGTGATGTCCCGACTTTGGGTCAGTAATCAAGGAGCCTTAATCCTTACCACTGACACTGGAGAGGGACATTCACTTGGAATACAAATGGATACACTCAGTATTTCCAGATGCAGACCTCTCTGCATCAAGCACAATTTTCCTTAAGAGCACACAGGGGGACACAGTCAGCCTGGGATCTGGACTTCTCTATCTGTCTCCCTCCAGGTCCCCAATAAGACTCCCCACTGGCACAACCTCAGAGTTAAGTCCTCAGCTGAATGCCCAAGCTAAGTCCTCCACCACTCTCTTTGTGAAAGCAATGCTTTGTGTCCCTGCTGCAAGTAGCTGACACACCAGTGGCAGCTGGTGACTTCAAATTAAAGGAGGGGTCCAGGAGACAGCTGAATGGGTGAGGCCAATGGGAAGGGGTGTGGCCAACTAGAAAGTGGGTGGGGCTATGCTCAAAACCACAACAACTGGAACTTTAATTAAATACGCTGCCCTGGGTGCCAAACAGTCATTACGAGAGTCCAATCAAGACAAAATGAAGTGTAGAAGAAAAAAATATTTCAATGCATTGGCTACATGACAACTTACTTAATATCCAGATGGAAACAGGTTGTGAGGCATGAAAAAATAAATTACTTTTTAAATACGTTACTGGAATGCCAGTCAAACTCAAGCATAAAAAAACAAGCAGCACTCAACTCAAACCACTACTCCTTGCACTGCAGTTCTAATTATAATTTATATTCAGCTTTATAAAATTACCAAGTAACATGCTGAAAGTAGCAATCTCTGTGATACCCCACTTGTAAAATGTTTCTTATCCAAAAGACCTGCTGCCTGACACAACTATCTACTTGTTTCATGGGGAAGACATGATCAAAGTAAAAAATGAACAGCAAACAAGAAACAAGCTCAAGATAAATTGCTTAAAGGATTCCTGCACAAGTTATGGACCACACATGATAGATTGGCATTCTGTTTAGTTTACGGGTAAGCCTGCAAAGATGACTGCAAGTTTCCAACAAAAGATGACTGCAAGTTTCCAACAAATGTAATGAGCTTCTGAAAATACTGTAATCCTGTCCTTTTATTACAAATACTGTCATATGCATTTCAATACCCAAGGCTTATACATTATCTAGTTATACAAATATTCTCGGCATGGCAACAACAAAAAGGCTTTCAATGCTGGTAATTCTTTAACAGTATGCTTATTAAAGCTTACTTGCATCTTACAATCTCCGACAAGCTTACCTGGTGGTCATTAAATCATTGCTACTTAAACAGAGCAACAGGGCACTGTGACAGCATGCATTTCCTGAATAATAAGAAGCATAAATCAACAGTATAAAAATATGACAGAAAACCAGAACATTCTGCAAAATCAAGGACAGATGAAAAGCCACGGTCGTACTTGTGGTCTACCTTTGATAGGGGAATTCTCTGCACACTTACACTGCATAACTGCTCCTTGCCTTCTTTGGACACATCCAGAGCCACTACAATGGGGAGTGGGGTGCAACAAGTATGTCACAATTTAAAATGTCTCTGGCTGACAGTGATGGCTCTGATACTCATACCTCTCAACTTCAGAGCAAGAAATCTGGACAAAGCCATACATAGAACTAGAAGTGGGACACAGGCCCAAAAATAAGGACAATTTTTAAATATTGCTCTTATTAACTTAGATAACAGAACAGTAGTAGGTCTTGCATTAGTATGAATTTTCTGAAGGGTATGAAATCTGAAACTCAAATGTCTGTCATTATTTTCTAACTTCAATCTTTAATGATTTGCCACTAATTTGCCAGAAAACCACAGTTTTACAGACCAAAATGTGATGCAAAAATATAAAGTTGCCACACAATACAGCTGGGAACCTGTCAAAAAAGGGACACCTTTTTAATATTAACACTGTTAACTTGAGCAGCTAACAAAATAGGAGCATCTACATGCATTTCTGAAATAAAAGTAATCTATAACTCTAATCATTACAGTTATATATAATTGTAAATCCTCCACGTTTTCTTCCAAAATTGCCATTTTGAGGTGGGATTGTTAGGGGAGAGCAACATTTTGAGCCAAAATTGGGGACAATGGAGAGGTTTGGATATTCCTAATTCTACAAAGTGATTTGCACATACCTCTCAACCTCTTAATGCAGGAAATCTGGACAAGGCCAAATATATTGGGGGAACATACAAACACTACTAAAAATTGCTCTTGTATAAACTTAAGACAGTTGATAGAATAACAGGTCTTGCATTAGCATGCATTTTTCTGAAGGTTATGACATCTGAAACTCAATGTCTGTCATTTAGTGACTTCATTCCTAAATGATTTGCTAGAAAACCACAAATTTTATGAGGAACAAACCAAAAATAAGAAGCAAATATCTATTCATTCTGCAAACATATGGACAACTGAGAGGTATAGTTCAACTGGGGCTGTCTGAGTTTGCTACCCTCCCTCCCTCCCACAAAATCATGGTCGAATGGAGCCCCCCCCCTGCAGCCATTCCAATGTCCCATTCCTTGGTTATTTTGCCCCATTTACCATAAACACTGTAATGTGCATACTGCTTTACTTCTGTGATGATTTAGATTTCATTTGAAAGTTTTATTTTGCATTTTACAGCACAAACCCTAATAGATATCTGTTAAACAAAGCAATGCAGTCTCACAATGAAAATAGACTTAGCATTAAAACTTCTCTGCCCTTGAAACTCACATCATTGAAACATCATTGAAACCCACATTCAAAGAAAATACATTTTGCCAGTGGCAGATAAAGATTAACTCTG
The DNA here is from genome assembly GCF_019279795.1 of Protopterus annectens. NCBI lineage: Eukaryota > Metazoa > Chordata > Ceratodontiformes > Protopteridae > Protopterus > Protopterus annectens. The sequence goes on along the minus strand of NC_056731.1, from coordinate 823,187,380 downwards.
GGCTGTTTTCAAAATCATAGGCCCCTTGAACAGGAAACATACACATGCTCTTTGATACACCTTCCTGACTGTATTACATTATATTCCTTGTACAATACAATACAGTTGTTAGAGGGCATTTTAAATTTATTGTTTTGAACATTTTTCCAGTAAACAATGAAACAAAATGCATACACCAATGACAAAACTGCCCAATTCAGAACATTTCCATCATAAAAAGTCTACTCAACCTTCTATAGTTCACCAGTATCAGTAAATATGCACAATCTTTGAAGTAGTAAAATCCACATTAAAGAAATCTGTAACTAATAAAGAGGTTGCTGCTAGAAAACAACTTTATATGTCATTGTTTCAGCTACAAATAAAGTGCCTCTTGCCCTTGAAGAATAAATTGCCTATGTTGCATGCATTAAAAAAATGATAAGCTAGTAATACCGCAATAGAGAATGGATAGCAAACTGATAGGTTCATAGTTACTAGGTATCTTTGCCAAAAAGGACTGCAGCATCCACCCTCTTTACAACACAGTATAGTATCAGCAATGCATCTACCTACTGTGGGAGTAGAACCCACAGCCTTTTACATCAAAAGCAAATACACTACGTGTTGTGCTATTAACACTGTAATTGTGCTTAGCATCAGCAGCACTAAACTTTTGTTCCCCTGCAGCTCTCAGCTTCTTGTAAAATCTACTCGACACTCAGCTGTATCTCTGAACTTTGCAGCACAAGAAATCTGGAAAAAGCCAAAATTTATTGGGGGGGGGGGAACAAAAGTTCAAAAACAAGGGACACATTTTAAACATTGCTTGTATAATGTTGGAAAGTTGCTAGAATAAAATGCTGTGTTACCACCATACATTTCACTGCCACGTCTTGAACCCAGGGGACCCTGTGCAAAACAGTCAGAGCAACATACCACTATGCGAAATCAGCTGTTTTGTGAAAGAGGAAGATGGAAACTTAAATGGCTACCATTTAGTGAATTCAGTTCTCACCATAGCACAACTGTCAACCTCTTAGCACAAAACACCTGAACAAAGCCAATAATGGGTGAATACAGAACCCAAACATTCAGTGAATTCAGTTCTCACCATAGCTCTCAACCTATTGGCAAAAAACACCTGGACAAAGCCAGTAATGGGGGAATATAGCCCCCAAACATATTCAGTGAATTCAGTTCTTACCATAGCTCTCAACCTTAGCACAAAACCTGGATGAAGCCAATAATGGGGGAATACAGTCCCAAAAATAGGCACAAATTTCAAATATCCATCTTATACACTTAGAAAATTGCTAGAATAAAAGCTTTTGTGTTACCATGCGCTTTCTGAAGAATATGAAGTCTGATATTCAAATGTGTCATTTTTAACATTTGTTAACCAGGAAAGTCTGACTTGGAACAAAAGCTAATTTTTAGCAGAGGCCCAGGGAGAAACACTCCAGACCGACACATGTCTTTGTAAGATGGGAGGACACAAAAGCAGGGAGGGCATACAGACTCCACACAGAAGGTAAGGCACCCCAGCCAAGAATCAAACCAGAGAACATGTAGCTGTCAGGCAGAAATGCTACCACTGCACCAATGCACTACTGGCTTTGGAAGGACATGAAAATATAGAAACCACAGATTTTATGAGGAACAATCAGAACAAGTATGAGGGAAAAATCTGCAACATGTTTACAAATGGTGGTGGGTAGGGAATTCAGGCTCTTCCCACCTAGGTGCAGGGTTCAAGCCTTATTCTCTACCCACCACCATGTAGCACTTGGGGCATTTTACACACACACACCCCTACAGGCATTTTTGGAGTAGCACTAATTCACCTATAGCATGTCGCTGGGGAGTATTTATAAAAGCAAATTAACAGAAAATAGCTGAACTTCCCGAAGTAGTTTATTTTTCTTTCAGGAAAGATGGCATATGCATTCAATGTGAGTCACAACCAACTTCTGGAGTGACCCTATGGACAGCCAGAGGTATCCACAGAGTTTTAAGACAAGGGGGGGGGGGTGGAAAGAAGGTTACTAGGTCTTTTTTATCTAGCTAATAATTACAAATGTTTCATAGCTCTTGGTTAGGTTCTCTATGGTTACTAAAAAGGGCTCTGGGTCAACATTCATTGATAACACTATAAACAGACCACTGGTTTACTATTGCCACAGTAAGTTATTAAATATCCTGGAGTTATAACAAATGTTAATACTACTGCAACATAAAAAGTAAACATACCAATGCCACTCTATAGTAAAATGGACTATGCAGATTTATTGCACTGACTGGAAATTACTGGCTCTAATAAAACATGAATTAAGTGAAGGTATTGCACTGATAGTTATATTTTTATCTGCAACAAATGGCTTTATTGTCAGAGGTGTTTATATGGCATGCCATTTGTATAACTAGGTTATTTATTACTTTCACTTTTGGTAAATTAATCTTGGATTCCATTATCTATTCTTGTTCTCCACTTGAATATCTTATCGTTGCCCCTTAGACAGGTAAATGCATACATTACAGTATTATTTAAATGCATCTGTCACATGTTTTATTTGTTTTGTTGGCCAAAAGGCTATCCTGTCTTCACTGTGTGAAAACAGTTTCTGCAGAGAAGATGACATTTCCTTACTTTACTAGGTAATTTGTGTATTCCGTGATGTATGCCATAATAACTGCATATAATTAGTTCACGGAGCACTACATATGATGTGTGCTCATGCTGCATTTGAAAAAAGCAATTTACCTAGAAATTCTTGTAGCACTTTTTGTTTTTTTTACCTCTTAATTTTGAGAGCCAAGCTATAGTTTGGTCGCATTCGAATCATTCATACTGTCTTTACTAATTGTCATTGTGATGAAACAACACAAATGAGTCACATTCAGAAATGCTTGCCTGACTGACCATGTTATTTTATTGATTCTGAGCTAAGCCTGTATAATTGTTCTGGTTAAGGCATCACATCTGCAGAGGAACAGTAATTCAACTCTCACACATACATACATACATGCATACACACTCAGAAACACACACACACACACACACACACACACACACACACACACACACACACACACACACACACACACACATACACACACACACACACACACACACACACACACACACACACACACACACCCTACCTGGTTAGATGTAGATCCCTTCATTGTAGCAGCATTAAATACACAGCCGTTGGAGCACTGCAAGCCTGCCCGCCTGCGCACTACGTCCGTTGGAGCATTAAATCCACCGCAAGATGTTCTTCCCCCGACGAGACTCCCAGCCTGCCGACGTTGCAGTCCGAGTCCGATCCCTTTCCAGCGACAATCTATGCAGTTACAACTGCATAGACTTCTGGGATCTCTGCTCTTGAATGTTTCCTAATCCAGACTGCTGCTGAGACAGTCTGTGCATGCTCCAGACTGTCTCAGCAGTAGTCTGGATATCGGAAATGCTGCTAGTGCACATGAGCGGGTCCACTATTTGCGATCGTTTTTTTATTTTCTTCTTTTTCTATTTTCTTTTCTTTTCTTTTTTACAGCTGGGGGGCTGCAGTCCGGCAGTCCAATAGCACGGGCCGCCCCTGTGACACACACACAAACACACACACATGCGCGCACACACGCACACACGCACACACACACACACACACACACACACACACACACACACACACACACACACACACACACACACACACACACTTTGAGATTTGATTTGCAGGCACACACACACACACACACACACACACACACACACACACACACACACACACACACACACACACACACACATACACCTGGGAAAAGCTGGCACAGGTTTATTAGCTATGCCACTTCTGCCCAGACTGTAAGGTAGTTATCACTGCCACCAGTCATTACAAAACCAGCTACCAAACGCTCTTACAAGGGTACCCAATTATACTGAGTGAAATCAATATTAAAACGAATGGTAGTTTGACCAGCAACAAGACTTTCAGGGATGGCCAGACTTATATCCAAATAAATATATGCAAATATTCTCAAAACTTAAATATTTTTCTAAAAGGAACAGCCACATTGAGAATTTTAAATATATTTAATAATGAATAATAAAAGAACATGAAAATACTAAATATCTATTTACAGTAAATGCCAGAGTTTAAAAAACAGGAAATATTAAAATAACAGAGCTGGAAAGATTCACATAGTTACAGGAAAAAAACAATACTTAACCATTCTCACTATATTTTCCTAACTGATATAGAGAAATTACTATCCATGGTCACTTACTAGCACAAGGCAAGATGAAGTGGGTGAGTGGTCCTTGTTGTCAGAGCCAAGACAGAATGCAGAATGCTGAGAGCAATCTCCTACTAATATCTAAATATTATTTCTGGCTTACAGAATGACATCACATACATCTGGTCATCTGACTCTGTTTCATGCACTATCCCACATCACTAGAAGCTGCCAGGATTTTAGCACCTATATGTTAACATACCCACAGATACATATTTGCTCAGATCTGCTGCTGTTCCTGGAAATCATAAAACCATTTTAACACTTCTACTCCTACCAACTATTCTCTAGCACAGACATTGCATCTCTGGCTCCATTAAAAACTGTGGGATAACATCTTTATGGCTTAACTCATAAAGTAATTAATTTCAGATATATTTTAAAGTTTGCTGCAGCTGAATTGTGATTAACCTCTGCTCTTCCATATCCTCTCTTGAAACATATACATTTAATTAATTTACAATAATGCATGTACATTTATTTTCTTTCCCGCAGGGCACACTATTGATACATTTTAATACAAGCAGCTTTACAAATACATTTTTCAACGCAAGCGTCTGCACAAATCAGTTTGATATACAAATGACATATGATTCTTTACAAAATTCCAGCTAGCTGTGGTGGCATTTGTTACACATCCACTGCCCTACTTCTCCTGGCATGGCTGGCAGTACCTCCTACTGTCAAACACTTAAACTCTGATTTCTGACTAACTTAAAGTTAAAATCTAAGTTATATTGTCATGTTAAGACATCATAGCTTAGTAATATAATTCACTGTGCTATAGTAGGTTTCCAAAAGTTTAGTTTTTCTCTTTGTAGATGATTATGTAAACCAAATATTTGGTGAATGTTATATTTACATTAGGTTCTGTCAGAAGTGTTGCTCTTTATCATATAATAAAGAAAACAAAATAATGCTGCATGTACTTTGATATATTCTTGAGTATATTTCTTGAAGACTATATTTGAATATACATATTAAGATGTTTCATAGAAGCATTACATTAATAGTGACACAAACATATATATGACATTGGCAACCTTTTTATTAGAAGCTTGATGTTAATATTATGAGTATATTATCATTACACTTGACATTATCATATACAAAACAAAGAAAGAAACAAACCTTATGTTTAAAAGTGATGACATAAGATGTGTTAGCTTATTATAGTAAACTGATGAGCACAAATAGCAATACATTATTCTTTAAATGTTTCATGACATCTGTTTATCTATTATTATTATTGCATTTTCACTGAATGAAAACAGATGATTTGGGAAGGAAATTGATCTTTTTGTGAGGCACATAAAAGGAATCTTTTACTGCAGTGCAGAAGTTTCTCACCTTTCCAAAATAACAGTAGAGGAGATTCAAGATTGTATATAGTTATTGAACAATAATAAGACATTTTATTTATCTCTCAGTGTTTTAATGAACATATAAAAATGAGAAATATGCAAGTTAAACAACACATTTGGGACATATAATACTTCTCTTATTTTTCACACATATATATCAGTTTTAAAGGATACAGACTTGTTTTCACTTTGCTGTTAATGACAATTTTATTTAATTGAAGCAGCGGGGTTTGTGCTTTTTAGAATAGTAGATGGTGAGTTTGCTTGGATGGTTAGACTATTCAACCAGGGAGTGTTAGACTCCATGAGGGGTTTGAACGATTTTAAAAGTAAGTGTTTAGTTACATTAAAAGTTGTTTTTTTGTGGGTGTCCACAATAACAATTATTATGTATCTAATTAAACTTTTAAGTATTAATATCAGTATGGCTATTAATTAAAGTTCTTTAAAAAAAAGAGATATTATACAGGGTCCATATAATTAATTTTTAAGAGCGTTACATCTACACTGTTGACCTGCATGACAAATGACATTTATTAATTGTATTTCCATAAATGTTAATGGATTGAATAACGATTGCAATAGGGGTAGTCTAAACAAATATTTGAAGTTTTTTAGCTGTCAAGTTTTTTTTTTACAAGAAACACACCTATTAACAGAAGATAAAGACAGACTTAATACTAAATATTACTCTACATTATCTAGTTCACAATATAATCAAAAATAGAGGTGTGCTATATTATTCAAAAATTCTTTGCCTATGCCTAAAATCATTGATATATATATATATATATATATATATATATATATATATATATATATATATATATAGAGAGAGAGAGAGAGATGATAATGATATGCTTTGTTTTGTTACCATAGAATATAATAAGAAGATATTAACCCTTATTAACTTATACTGGATTCCTGGAATGGGAATTAAAAATGTTGAACAACTTCTAGAACAAGTAATTCAAATTTCAAAAGGCAGTATCATACTAGCAGGAGATTTTAATTGTATATTTTCACCAAAGGATACTAATACAAGAGGTAAATGGAAAATACAGGCATCAGCAAATGCACTGTTAAAGTTCATCTTAGGGACATAAATTATTTCTCAGATCCAGAATCACTTTGGTTTACTCATTACTCACATAGACTTAGAACACAATCCGGAATTGATAGAGTATATGTCTTCAGTGAGTTGATAGATAAACTAGGCAAAGTTAAAGTGGTATTTTGCCCACTTTCAGGTCACAATGCAATCACTTTTCAGCTGTTTTTAAAATCTAACAATAACATTAAGATCGGGAGGATACCAGCATATATAACTTGCTTAAAGGATTTTAAGGACTTTTTTTATTAAAGAAATTCCTTCTTTTATAGAAATTAACAATACAGGATATATTTCAGAATTCTATCTATGGGATGCACTAAAAGCACTTCTTTTTGCTAGTTTCACCGACTGACTATCAATAAAGAAAAAAACAGTGGGACAAAGAACTGTATGACATAAATGGAAAACTTGACAAATTAAAACTGGAAAATCAGACAGGTAATAATAACATAGAAGAGATTAATAATCTACATAATCAGTATTTGGACATTTTAAATCATAAAACCAGGATTAATCTAGAAAAGTATGGATAATTAATTTCTCTATTAACCCAAAATTTATGCATAAGTTAGCTAACAGAACAAAATTGCTTATTAACTCTAACCATATAAAGGAGATTTATTCACATAAGAGAAAAGGAAAAGTGACAGAAATAGAATATATTTTAAAATAATTTAGAAATTATTACAATAAAATCAATCAGTATAATGTAATAGACTCAGAAGGGATAATCAAAACTTTTATCAAAAATATAAAAAATATATTATCTGATGACCAAGTGAAATTAATTGTAAACATGTCCTAATGTCTGAAATTCAAACTCAAATTAACAAATTAAAACCTAACAAAGCACCAACTAATGATGGAATTATACCATAACTCTACATGTTGCTACCTAAAGAAGTGTTAAATATATTCCACAAAGTGTTTTCTATAGTTAGACTTAACAAATGTTCCTCCTTCCTGGAAATATACGCTTATCTTCCCAATTTTAAAAACTAATAAAGAAACAACTGAATGCTGTTTGTACATATCAGTTTCACTTTTAAATGTAGACTATAAGTTATTCTTGGCAATTCATGCTAATAGATTAAAATATATTCTACCTTCCATGATTAATGAGGATCAAACTGGGTTTATTCTAGATAGAAATACTTAAGATAATATCAAAAGAATAATCACAATAATTGACTATGTAACCAAAACAAAAGAGAATCTAACATGAGTCTAGACATTAATAATGCTTTTGACTCTGTGAATTGAAAATACCTTTTGTTAGTGTTAGAAGAATGTAATTTTTCATGTAATTTTATACATCTTATAAATCTTCTTTATGACAATTGTTTTGTATACGTTAAAATAAGTACTTTTACTTCTGATTAAATACAAATTGTGAAGGCAACTTAACATGGATGTCCTCTTTCACCCTTGATTTTCCCTATAATTATGGAACCTTTTGCTAATTTATTAGGTCAAATTTAGGCATAAAACGGCTTTAGCATAAATGCGAATTTGGTTTCTAAAATCCAATTATTTGCTGATGACATTCTCTGACATTGAGTGACAGTGATAGTTCCCTTTCTGCTGTTTTTAAGGCAATGGATGTCTTCCAAAAAATCTGGTCTCTTCTTTAATGATAACAAAACAAAAATACTACCCATAAATGCCAATGTTGATAGGATAAATGATAGATTTACTAAATACATTGTCAAAGAGAGAAAATGAACTATTTAGGGATAGTTATAACAGATAACATTAATAATATAATAAGTTGCAATTATACTAACAGCATAATTAGTCTAAAGAATCTAATAAATAAATGCAACATTTTTTTCTTCACAGTGGAAGAGAGACTATCTATAATCAGAATGATTATTTTACCAGAAATATTTTATGTTATTCAGTCATTATCTTTACTTCCATCTAAAACATGTATTAAATAATTTAATACATTCATTTTAAAATTTCTTTGAATCCCAACAAACCAAGAATTGCTTGAAATCATCATATAAGGAACTGGACAGCAGGAGGGACCGGACTATCAGATCTAGAATTATATTCTTTATCATGAGGGAAAGGTACTCACAATAGAGGAGAGTGTGTTGAGTAGATGGAAAGAGTATTTTGAGAGGCTGATGAATGAAGAGAATGAGAGCGAGAGAGAAGGTTGGATGATGTGGGGATGGTGAATCAGGAAGTGAAACAGATTAGCAAGGAGGAAGTAAGGGCAGCTATGAAGAGGATGAAGAATGGAAAGGCTGTTGGCCCAGATGACATACCAATGGAAGCATGGAGGTGCTTAGGAGAAATGGCAGTGGAATTTCTAACTAGATTGTTTAATGAAATTTTGGAAAGTCAGAGGATGCCTGAGGAGTGGAGAAAAAGTGTTTTGGTACCTATCTTTAAGAATAAGGGTGATGTGCAGAGCTGCAGTAACTACAGAGGGATAAAACTGATCAGTCACAGCTTGAAGTTATGGGAAAGAGTAGTAGAAGCTAGGTTAAGAAGGGAGGTGATGATTAGTGATCAGCAGTATGGTTTCATGCCAGGAAAGAGCACTACAGATGCAATGTTTGCTCTGAGAGTGTTATTGGAGAAATACAGAGAAGGTCAGAAGGAGTTGCATTGTGTCTTTGTAGACTTGGAGAAAGCATATGACAGGGTGCCTAGAGAAGAGTTGTGGTATTGTATGAGGAAGTCGGGAGTGGCAGAGAAGTATGTAAGAGTGGTACAGGATATGTATGAGGGTAGTGTGACAGTGGTAAGGACTGCAGTGGGAGTGACAGATCCATTTAAGGTGGAGGTGGGATTACATCAAGGATCAGCTCTGAGCCCTTTCTTATTTGCAGTGGTGATGGACAGGTTGACAGATGAGATCAGACAGGAGGTCCCGTGGACTATGAGGTTTGCAGATGACATTGTGATCTGTAGTGAGAGTAGGAATCAGGTTGAAGAGACTCTGGAGAGGTGGAGATATGCTCTAGAGAGCAGAGGAATGAAGGTCAGCAGGGCTAAGACAGAATATATGTGTGTAAATGAGAGGGAGGGTAGAGGAATGGTGAGGATGCAGGGAGTAGAGTTGGTAAAGGTGGACGAGTTTAAGTACTTGGGATCAACAGTTCAGAGTAATGGTGAATGTGGAAGAGAGGTGAAGAAGAGAGTACAGGCAGGGTGGAATGGGTGGATAAGAGTGTCAGGAGTGATTTGTGACAGACGGGTACCAGTAAGAGTGAAAGGGAAGGTCTACAAGAGGGTAGTGAGACCAGCTATGTTATATGGGTTGGAGACAGTGGCACTGACACAAAGGCAGGAGTCAGAGCTGGATGTGGCAGAGTTAAAGATGTTAAGATTTTCACTCGGTGTGACTAGGATGGATAGGATTAGGAATCAGTATATTAGAGGTTCAGCTTATGTTGGACAGTTTGGAGACAAAGCAAGAGAGATGAGATTGCGTTGGTTTGGACATGTGCTGAGGAGGGATGATGTATATATTGGGAAAAAGATGATAAGGATGGAGCTGCCAGGTAAGAGGAAAAGAGGAAGGCCTAAGATAAGGTTTATGGACGTGGTGAGAGAGGACATGCAGGCGGTTGGTGTGACAGAGCAAGATGCAGAGGATAGGAAGAAATGGAAAGAGATGATCCACTGCGGCGACCCCTAACGAGAAAAGCCAAAAGAGGATGATGATCATCAATTATAAAAACAATATCACTTTGGATAAATAATATTTACACATCCAGGTGGAAAGAGTTTCTAAGATGCATTTTCATAAAATTTCAACATGAACATAAACTCTGTTCATAATCTTATACTACACGATAGTTTGCATTGGTTGCTAAAATATTACTTTTCAAGAATGAGACACCAGATCACTGACTTTTATTTTATTTCTATTATATCAAGTACCTTTAGAAACTTAACTTATAGAAATCCAACATATAAGGGATGTTTTTTTCTCTTCTTTTCCCAATAGCATACACTCAAAATAGCATTTTCACTTCAAAGTTAGAAACTGATTATATTTAAAGAAAAAATTCTGATATGTTGGTTTTAGTTAATGAATAATAAAAAAATGGATTCTGTTGATTAAATCATAAGTAAATATGATTTATGCAAAAATATATGTGGTTGAATGTACAATCTTGCAGACAATATGCATAAGGTAAATTTAAGTTAATACAACCAAGGGTAAGAGATCTTATCCCAAAATTAGTTGATTTTTTTAATATTATTAATACAACAAAACACACTGGGAGAGGGTTTCTTATACAAATTATATAGAGTGGTGAGGACATAAAAAGTTGATTGACAATTATTGGAACTATTTTACTCACCTTAATAATAGACCTCCAGATGAAGAGGATAAAAATCATTTTAATATCTTCTAAACATACAACTTCTTTTCTTAGATGGAAACCTTTTATTTGGAAATTCTTGTATAGCTCTTTCTTCACACCTCATAAAATAAAATTAATGTTTAAAAAGAAGTAAGTTTGTTTGAGATGTAAAGAGATGTAAACAGGAGCTTAAAGCAGATTGGCAAAACGTGTTCTTTGATTGTGTTGTACTTACACCTTATTGGAATAACATTAATATTCTTTACAGGCTTTATTTGGGACAGTTTTGTTTTATCTAAATCATTAATTCTTTTTAATACCTTCTTATGATGTGAGGTATTGCCAGCTATGCCAGGAGAAGTACGGCAGTGGATGTGTAACATATACCAGCACAGCTAGCTGGGATTTTGTAAAGAATTATATGTCATTTGTATATGAAACTGATTTGTACAGATGCTTGTATTGACAAATGTATTTGTAAACCTGCTTGTGTTAAAAAAATGTATCAACAGTGTGCCCTGCTGGGCAGAAAAGAAATGTACATGCATTATTGTAACTGTTTAAATGTATATATTGTAACAGAGGATGCTTGAAGAGAAGAGGTTAATCTCAATCCACCTGACTTTGAGAAATAGTAAGAAAATTAAATTACTGGGCCTATGCCATAAAGATGTTATCACACAGTTTTCAATGAAGCCAGAGATGCAATGTCTGTAAGAAGCATGGTTTGCTAGTCTCTGTAGGAGGAGTAGAAGTTTATAATTTGTTTTATGACTTCCAGAAGCTGCACAACATCTGTGTAATGCTCTTGTGTGTGCATTATTGATATGTAGGTGCTAAATCCTGGCAGTTTCTAGCAATGAGGGTTGCATGGGAATCAGATGACCAGATGTATGTGGTGTCATTCTGTACAGAAATAATATTTTAATATTAGGTGAGACAGAAATATCAGAGCAGTCTGTTTCTTAGAACCTGACATAGAAGGATCCATCCCCTACTTCATCTTGCCTTGCTTTATTAAGTGGGTAGGTACAATGACTCTCTAGATCAGTCAGAAAAATATAGTGAAAATAGTTAAGTATTGTTTTTCTGTAAGTGTGTGAATCTTTCCAGCTGTTTTGTTTTATTTTCCAAACGTTTGTGTGTGTGTGAAAATCAAATCTCACAGTGTGTGTGTGTGTGTGTGTGTGTGTGTGTGTGTGTGTGTGTGTGTGTGTGTGTGTGTGTGTGTGTAAGCTACTTGGAGCAGGGACATGAAGTACTGGTTTCACAGAGGAGGTGCTGGAGGACTTGGCTTGGGCACTCAGCTGAGGACTTAACCCTATAGCTGTGTTACTGGGGAGCCTTACTGGGGCTCTGGAGGGAGACAGATATAAAGAAATCCAGACTCTGGGCTGACTGTGTTCCCTGTGTCCTCTTAAGGGAAATTGTGCTTGATGCAGTGACGTCTGCATCTGGTAATACGGAGTGTATCCATTTATATTCCATATGAATGTCCCTCTCCAGTATCAGTAGTGAGGATTCAGGCTTCTTGATTACTGGCCCAGGGTGGGGAAGTCACAACCCCTATTCATGTTTGTGCTAAAAGAATGAAATACCCTCTTTTATGGTCCATGTTATCAATTGTGAGGAAAGTTAGAACCAATAATTGTAGGGATGAAGCTACACCGTCCTTCAAATAATTCACAAATATTAAACACTGCAACGGCAGGGATCCACACCACGAAAATCTTTATTTAGATAATTATACACGATTGAGCGCTTTCTTCCCTGCTACCAGGGATTTCATCAGAATCTACATCCATTCCCATTTTCCCCTATAAATACTTGAATTACCTCATGATGTCACAAACTACTAAATTGATTGGTGAATTTAAAGTGCTAAGTGCATTAAAAACATGTTAAAAACCATATAAATACCATATAACTATACACACTTAAAAAAACTAGTAAAAACTTATAGAATACAATTAATTCCATATGTTCCCATAAAACATTCATTTTCATTTTGTGAATTCCACTTTTCTATTTAATATAGGCTTTATTGTAATGATTTCATTTAAGCCTGGGGGGTAGGCTTGCTTGTAATCTTATTTGCCATTTGATTTCTCTTTCTTCTATGTATGTTCTGTAGTCCCCACCCCTTGGATTTTTTGAAACCTTTTCTAAAATTGTAAATCTAAAATCTTTGCAGCCATGAGAACTACTATGTATGAAAGGGTTAAAATTCGTCCCAACAAGGTTTTTTTATTGCACCAATACTATTATAGAATTAAAACTGTTCCTGAGAAAGTTAAATCTGGCCTACATGTTTCATGACAGAACTAAAATTGAAAGAAAAGGAAAAAATAATACTTTGGAACCTAGCAATAAAAGTGTGTATAATCCACCTTTAGACCCAACCTTAAATGTCTTAGAAAAAGCAATTATGGAAGACATTTATAAATTAAAAAGTAAGGAGAAGCCTACCTTAGTTAATAGAAATTTGACTTACAAGCAAAATGAAGTTCTGCAAAGTCTTAAGAAAGATAAAACTATAAGAGTTATGCGACCGGACAAAGGAGGAGGGATGGTTTTCTTTGACACACTGGAATACTCCCAAAAAATCTTTGAAATGTTGAACGACCCAGAG
>NC_056731.1:822925980-823165980 GCF_019279795.1 Protopterus annectens | reverse complement strand
AGCATGTCCTATTTATTTCAGTGCTGAGGTTCAAGTCTCTCGAGCGCGTAGCTCGATGGGATTTGGATTTTCTGAGGTGCAGCATGTCCATTAATTCGGGTTGGACATGGCTTTATACGTCAGGCACAGATCGCCTCTGAACAGGCGGTATGCCACTGAGTAGAGCTGGAGTTTCTTTAACCGGGCAGCATATGGCATCTGTTTGAGCCCTTTGATCCTCTTGGTGAGGTACTTTTGGGGTCTTTCCAGTTGCTGCAGGTGTCTGGTAAGGTACATCCCAAAAGGGGCATTGTACTCAATTATGGGCCTGATGAGGAATGAGTAAAGAGGCACGATGACCTTCCCTGATCTAGATGTGAATCCCTTCATGATTAGGTGGGCTATATAAAATGTTTTTCTAACCACTTTGGCCACGTGGTTGTCAAATGAGAGATTGCTATCAATTTGGGTCCCCAGGTCCCTAATGACTTCTTCTGTACTTAATGGATTACCACCTATGTGGTAATTTTTGGGCACTTTGTTTTTGCCAAAGGGGATGACTATACACTTTTTGGCATTTAGCTTGAGGCCATGGCTCTGGCACCAGTTGTCTGTTTCTATGAGGCCCTTTTGGAGGATGCTTGTGTCGGCTGGAGAGTTGATTATGGTCAGCCACAGTCCTTCCGTGTTGGCCTGTACCACCGAGAAATATATACCGAAAAAGAGAGGTCCCAGGACTGAGCCTTGTGGGACGCCACTTGTAACTAGTTTGGAGTCTGACATGGCTCCAGCAATTCTAACCATGTGGGTTCTGTCCTTGAGCCAGTTTGCAACCCATCTAGTGACATAGGGGTTTATATTTAAGCTGGTGAGCTTATCTATAATGCCCAAGTGGGGTATTGTATCGAAGGCTTTTGCGAGGTCCAGGTAGGCTGTGTGGACCACCTTCCCCTCGTCAATGGCCTTGGTGACTGTTTCAAAGAAATCGACCAGGTTTAAGAGGCAGGATCTGCCCTTAACAAAGCCAAACTAGGTAGGATCCAGTGTCTGTAGGTCCCCAATATCTTTATTTATGAGGTCCATGATGATCCCTTCCATAGCTTTGCAGACCAAGCTAGTCACGTTTATGGGGCGATAGTTTCCAGGATCCGTTGAGGCACCACCTTTGTGGAGAGGGACCACTGTTGCTGTATGCCACTCTTTGGGTACATATCCTGTAGTAAGGCTAAGACTGAACAGTAGTTTAATGTTTGGGTTTAGCTCTTCTTGGAGTTCATGTAGGACGCAGCCCGGGACACCATCTGGTCCCATTGATGCTGTGTTTTTTGCTTTGGAGAGGTCGGCTCTTACCTGTGCATCTGAGATGTCAGGGGCAGCACTCTGTTGGGATAGATATTTGCCCTTTGGTGGGAGAGGGGAGAAGTTTGCGCTGAACCTGTCAGCTAGGATGTTGGCAATGTCTGTGGGTTTGGTGTATTTTTTGTCATTTTGGACTAATTCTGAGCATATCTGGGAATTCCCACGCAGGTTCCTAACATAACTAAAGAAAGCCTTGTGATTATCCTTAGTGTCCTGTGCAATTTTTCTCTCGAAGCTGGCCTTAGACGATTTTATGAGTGCCTGTAGTTTTTTGCTAATACTGATCAGAGATGCCTTCCCTTTTTGGGATTTTGCTCTATCATGTAGTAGCTTCCTCCTTCTATTGTATAGTATGTTTATGGCTTGGGTCCACCAGACAGGACGTCTGCCTTTGGAGGATTGGGTCTTGGTTTTATTTGGGATTGCATGATCCATGCATTCCTGAAGGTGTTCATAGAATGCATTTATAAAGGATTCTGCGGTCTGGGCCGTATTTTCCACAGGCTCGGGGGCTTTGAAGGATTTCGCCTCAGTTTTGAGGCGTGTGAAATTTGCTTTAGAGAAGTTTTTCACTGTGGTTTTTTGGGCAGGGGGTGGGGTCGGATGTGAATATCCAGTGAGATTAGTTTATGGTCTGATCTTACCAGTGAGGGATACACTTCTGGTCTGGAGCATAGTGTCCCCATGTTGGTGATGATCAGGTCCAGTATGTTTTCCCCTCTTGTGGGAGTGGTAACAAGTTGTTCCATAGCATTTGAGTTTATAAATTCTAGGAACCTTTGGGCTAGGGTGTTGGAGCTAGAGTAATGCTCCCAGTCTATGTTTGGGTAGTTGAAGTCACCCAATATAATGGTGTTTGGAGAGACCTTCATATTTTCCAGTATTCTCAGGAAGGCCAAGTGGGGTTCCTGTATTTGGGAGGGTGGTCTGTAGCAGGCTATAAACTGGAAGGCAGTTTTACCCACAGTTAGTTGCACATGGATAGTCTCTGATGCTTCGTGCTGTGCCACCAACCTGGAGGTGTGGGTATCTTTGACGAATATTGATACTCCCCCTCCTTTTGTGGTTCAGTCCAAGTTTTGGGGCCGAAAAGCATGGTATGAGGTATAACCTGGTAGTGCTGGGGTGCTCTCGGGAGCCTTGAACCAGGTTTCTGTTACTGCACAGATATCGATGTTCTCCATGCTAAGGAGAGTTTCGAGTGCGTGCATCTTGAGGTTTAGACTTCTGGCGTTGAGTAGCATTACTCTTAGTTTTTTATCCCTTGTGATACCTATGGAGGTGGGTTTGTCTTTTGAGCTTTGCCTAAAACAGGCACTATGGGGGTAGCAAGAGCCTTTGCCAATATCCGAAAGCCCAGGGGTGACAGGTGCAAGCCGTCCCTAGCGAAGCATCGTGGCTTGTCGAGCATGTCATCCCAGGCTGACAGGCATTGGATCCCCTTTGAATGACACCAACACTTAAGCCAATTGTTGAAATTGATCATCTTGTCTTCATATTGTGGCATCATTCTTGGTGAGGGTAAGATGCTACTCAAGGTCAGGGTCATACCGGCCTGGGCTACATGCTCAGAGAGCTCCTCTATGTCTCTTTTCATGTAGTCCAGGGAGGTACGTCTCAGGTTATTCACACCAGCATGGACAATGACTGAGTCATATTTGTACTTGCCTTGGAGTGACCTGAGTGCTTGTGTTATGTGGCGGATCCTAGCGCCCGACAGGCAGCTCACCCTGACCTTCTCCTTGTTCAGCCTGGTGAGCGGGACGTCAGTGTGCCTGACGATAGAGTCACCTATTACAAGTGTATCAGGTGTGTTGTTTAGCCTTAAGGGCTGTAACTGTTCGGCACACTGGCTTTGTGAGCTATGTGTTGCACGTGTTTTGTTTTGGGGTAGCGGTTGCTTGGGTGTCTGCTTTGGAGGTCTCTGCTGCTTAGGCAGATTTTTATTTAGAGCCTCCGAGTATGTTTTTGTGTGTTTATGTGTTTGGTTTGTTGTCGTGGTAGGTCTATGTGAGACTGGAATTGTAGTGAGTGTGGTTTCCTTCTCTTCCTGACTGGTTATGCCAGTACTGAGTTGAGAGAGCTTAGCCTCTAGTTTGGCTATATGGTTGCATCTCTCACATGTGTTGGAATTTGTTGGGAGGAGGAGAGGGTTGTCTGTGTACATGAGGCAGTTGTAACATTGCCTCAGGATTCCCAGATTCACCAGTTGGACCAGAGAGGAGATTGACAACTGACCTTTGGACATGCTAGAATAGTATTGGGAATTCCTTTATAATTGAAAAAAAGGGCCAATGGGGCTAAGGAGATCAATAACTAACAAAGTAGTTGCTGCTGGCAAACAACTTTACATTTTGGTGTTTAATGTACAAATCCATTGCCTGCTACCCTTGAAGAATAAATTGCCATACTACATTTACAAAAAAATGGTAAGCTGATAATATTGCAGTAGGGAATGGCTGTCAGACTGAGAACAGGTCCATAGTTATTAGAAATCACATCCAAAGGAGACACACTCAGGAGTGCAGCACCCCCATCCCCCCTTAAAGGGCACTGCAACATCAATATCAGCGCTCCATCTACACGGTGTGGAAGTAGAAGTTGTAGCCTTTTGTGACAGAGAAAAGTATGCTACCTGTTGTACTACTAACACTGCTTTCAAATTTTATAGCACAAGCACTGATGATGGACAGTTGTTAAACAAATCACTAGCACAGTGAAAACAGACTTAGCAAGAGCAGCAGTAAACTTCTCTTCCCTTGAAATTCATAGTTCCTTGAGAATGCACTGAAACTCACAATTCCTTAAAAATGCACTGAAACTCAAAATTCCTTGAAAATGCATTAAAAGTCACATTTCCTTGAAAATGTATCACTGATGACAGTCTGGTAGTTGGTGTGGAGGATTCAGGCTCTTCTCTCCTGTAATCAAGATACAGGGTTTGAGCCTGAACAAGTTAACCAAACTGGCATTCCTAACTGGGGAATTTTGCACACACACACACACACACACACACACACACACACACACACACACACACACACACACACACACACACACACACACCAAAAGCAGGTCTGTAGTAAGATGCTTCCAACATTTAATTGCAAGTGTGTATTACTAAAGACACATGCAAAGTGCATCCTGCATGCATCCTGAATCCTTAAAGAAGAAATATAAGTTTTTTAATTTGTTTAAATTAAATGTTGTAGCATTCCCTCCACCCCCAGCCCAAGCCAGTGGGCCCTAGGCAACTGCCTAGGTCACCTAGTGCTGGATCTGGCTCTGCTCTAACCCCCTCATCCAGTTCTGGCAAAAAACAAAATAAACAGTCTCAACAAAATGCAGGTAAATAGATGTTTAAGAAGAAATGGCAAGAGGTTCCAAAAAGAATTCAGAAACTCTAAACCAAAGATAGTCAAACAAGTCAAAATGACAATTTAAAGGACCTTGTACCCTCTCCCACTCTGGCAGTCTTTTTCCCTTCCAGAAAGTCTGAATCTGTACTTTTTCATTGGCAACTGATAGTCACAAACAAATGGATTCTGGAGATTCTTCATCAAGGTTACAGGCAGCAATGGGAAGTAATTCCTCCTTTCCAGGAGGTAATCACTCATCCACTGGACCAGAGTCTTTTATTTCCACCTGTCCTTCATCAAATGCTGTCCCAGGGAGTGATAGAACCAGTTTCTCCTTCCCAGGTGGGAAAAGATTTTTATTCAAGGATGTTTTAGTGCCAAAGAAAGAAAATGCTCTGAGACAACTTCTGGATCTTGCTTTCTTAAATGTGTTTCTGATAGTGCCCAAGTTCAAAATGTTGTCACTTCACAACCTCTTACCTGTTCTTCCTCATTCAAATTTCCTAGTAACTCTAAATTTAAAAGATAACAAAACAAAAATGAATTTGACTGGCATACATGAACTTCATGCTAAGAATGCTGGTTTATTGAATGTTAATACACAAGGTACAGCTAAACACTATCCCCAGGATTCACAAAGCCTCCATGTAAGATTTATAACTCTTACACGGAGGCTGCAGTTAAACGGAGTGATGTCAGCATGCTCTGCATATTCATGAGAGCATGCTGAATCACACCTAAGTCTAACACGGTCCGTGTAAGACAGTAGGGGGCGTGTCCGTAGGCTGAGCCCTGCAAGCGGACATGCCCCCAGAAGTGTAAAAGTGCCCAAAGTAGACACCCACAACTGAGTCCACGGAAATGTGAATAAACACAACACAACACATGCCCCTACAGACTATTAAACATAAAAGAAATATAAATGAACATGTCATATTTTTTTTAAATTGTAAAGATGTTTAACCGTGAGTGCGCTCATTTGCGCGGGCGTGCCCGTAGTGCAGCTACAGTTAGCAGTCAGTGGGAAAGCATATAAGAACTAAATATGCAAAATAAGCCAGGAAGCAATAGCGTAGCGGTAGAGATGTCGGCTGAAGAGCAGGCATTCATGGTTCGAGCCCCCACAACACCAATTTTTTTTTTCAAAATAAGCAGGAAATGAGTCCCTGACAAATATGTACACATAAAACCCCAATATATGTAAAATGTAATGAAATAGCCCATTTATATTGAAGAAATGTGAGGTAACAAATGAATAAAAAATGCCAGATGTGCCCATAGCTGAGCTACAGTTTAACAGGGTGAGTGTATGTGCCCGTAGATAAGCAGTGGTTTAACTGGTGCAAAATGAGTGCCCGTAGCTGAGCAGTGGTTTAACATGCTAAATATATGTGCCCCTAACTGAGCTGAGCGTAATATGCGTGCCGATAGCCAAATGAGGCTTAAACCAGTGTACCCCGTTTGCGCGGAGCTGCGCACCGCGCAAACAAGCTAACTGACGGGCAACGTTGAGCAAGCCGTATCAAAACTGCCTTTACACAGACACACCCCTCAGCATGTCTAGACAGTCATGAAAAATGAAAAGCAGTGGCCAGGTTCGAACCCAGGATACTATACACCATAGTCAAGGTACAGAACTACTAAGCCATGACAGAAGTACCTAAAAATGCAATAATAGCTCATATATAGGAGTGAATACAAACTAGAGCATGACAATGCAGGTTTACTGAAGTTGACACAATTCCAAAATGGCCAATCACAGATATGTGCGGGAAAAACGGACTATATAAGCCCCATAGGCGGGAATACACAGCATAAACGATTGTAGAACAGACCTGCAGGCAGAATGTCAGGAGTAGGAGAGGGTAGTCACTTTCGAGCGCAGAGGTGGGGTGTTGAGGAGTCCAGGTACATGGCCTGGCTCCTAGTCCACAATCATGAGGCCCAACTCATGCAGGGCCAGGTCTTCTGGGGAGCGTACAGGGCTGAGGCGTGGGACCGGTTGGCTCATGAACTCACCAGTGCCACAGGGATTCCAAGGACAGGTGAGCAGGTCCGTCACCACCATGCGGACCTGAAGAGACGCAAGCAGGACCAACTGAACCTTTGGATCCAGGAGGCCCGGCAAACACCCAACGCCCCACCACTGAGTAAGTAACATTTAATTATGTATGTAAAAAGTTAAACTAGCTGATATTATGGAGATGTGTATTCCAATATTACTTCATTTATATTACAGCTGCAGGTGTCCGTTCTGCGAACCGCAGAGCCTATGGCGATAGGCTGGTGCGGTTGCGCCACCAGGCAGGTCGGTAATCCACTACCAGTAACTGTAAAGAAATATCAAAGTATGACAGTCAGCATAAGAGTGCAGTGTAGTCAGTAAGGAATAAAATCTGCAAGTAACAGTGTGAAAGTGTATGAAAGTATTGCTTGATCACAATAGTTTGCAGCCTGTAAGTGTAAGCTAAACATGAAACTGTGCTGACATATATCCTGAAATAAAAATGCCCTGCCTGTAAGAAAATAGTACACAACCTGCAGCAGGCTGAAAAGTATAGCTGCAGAAGATGATAAATCACATGTGTGAAATATATCCCTGTGGAAATACTGAAACATGACAGAAGTGAGACTGCTGGAAAGGATTGTAATAACTACTGTTAAAACATGTCAATAAAGCCTAGATGTACCATCCTGAATAGTAAAATGAAAGCAAGTGAGAGAGTGTGAGAAAGTGCCATGAATCCAGCAATACAGTAGTAATAACCCCTGAATAAAGTATACTGCAGTCAAGACAGAATGAAATGCATGTGAGATTCAAAACCAAACAGCTAAATCTGTTCAAAGTGTTGCTGCATCTGGAATGTGTATCCCAAAATCAGGATATGTTGCTCTCAGTCTGCAATATGCAGATAGGATGTTTGTCTGATATACCATACATCCACACTTGTCTACAGCCATATAAAGCCAATGTACCCTAGATGTAGCTGAACAAAGCTAGATATGAATGTGTATGAAGAACCATAGAATGTATATTGATGTTGCATTAACAGTCCTATCACCAAGTTGAAATAGTTAACATATAGGAAACTGTAGTTAGAACAGTAGTGTGTATATAACTGTAGCTATTAGAAATGTACAGCATATGTATTGTTATCCGAAGGTGTTAATATTACTTTCTTCACCCCAACCTATAACTACATATAACCCATTCCACGTGAAAATGGTACGTGCAATCACAATTAACACCCCTGGACATTTGTCCTGTTGGGTCATATATATTTGCATGTCTGTTGATGCATCTGCCCTGTTCATACATCCACACCTGATGGCCTGTTGCCATCAATTAACCCTGCATGTTGTTGGACTGTGTATTTCTGTTCAAATTATGCATGTGTTATGCACGCTGTTCAATGGTGTGAATATCTGGGTGTTTGGTTAATGGGAATACTAATGCATGCTGTTACAACTAATTGTGAATGGTATTATATGTCACTAACCCAAACTGTCATGACATAATGCAAAACATAGAACGACAGGGAAGGCGGGTTCCAGCGGACCCACCTCTCCCACCTCAGCTGGCAAGTGCACCTGGCACTAGTGCCGAGTCCGGACCCTCCTCCGGTGGCCCTGTGCCACCTGCGGGTGGAAGCGCTGCAGGGGATGGGGCTCGCCCCCCCTCTGCAAGTGTGGCTGGAGGAGATCCACCACTCACCCTCCGTAACGTCCGGACTGTGGTGCGTAGGGAGATTCGGGACTCTGTCCTCGAGCCCCTACGCCAGCTCGAGGCACGGGTGGCGCAACTAACGGGCATGCCCGTTGCCCGCCTACACAGCCCCAGCACAGCCCGTCCTGGGCAGTGAAGGAACAGTGGCAACTGCCTATGGGTGGGGATATCAGTTCCACTGTTGCCATCTGTGGGCTCATGGGCTCTGGATATCCAAACCTCCGTCCCCGTCAATTGTGTAACCCCCCCACATGTCATACACCGCCCTGTATGCGTCTTGTTTGTCTTGTCTGTTAACCTACCCAACCTACCTCCCCAGCTGTACCGACTACCTTCACCTGACATACCACTCTCACCTGAAAAAAAAAAAAAAGGGCACTCTGTACCCACATAAAATTATGCCCCATATATAGCTGCCCATTCCGCACACATGTCTACTGGCCATGGAACCTATCAATTCAATTGGCTGTACAACAAGTATTATTGTTGTCCTGACACCTCTCTCAGGGTGGAAGGTTTCAAATGTCACACCAAATTACATACATATGCACAGCTGTTGCTGATGAAGAAATGGGCAGCTATGGGCCTTACCTACATCCCTCCTGCACATCCCAAGCTTGTTTCCCTACTGTCTTACCCTCTTTGTGACCCCTTTTTCACCACTTTCCTGTCTCCCCATTTTTCTTTTCTTTCAAGGAAAATAGCGCGGGTGTGCGCAAGAGTAAGCACGTCTAAGTGGTTGTAATCAGGTGTGCGCTTGTGTGCGTGGAGCTAACCGCCAGTGTGCATGCGTGAGCTCCGCGCAAACCAGCGCTAGCCCGGTTACAACTGCTTAAAAGTACCTTAGTCACTTTGATTGACAGGTCCTGTACTCAGTTCAAAAGAAAAATAAAATCCCACTGTGAGTCCCGAACCCAGGACCTTGGCAACTGTAGTCTGCATGACTTACCACTAAGCCATGACTCTTTTATAAAAACATTGTGCTAAAGTAAATATATCATGTAACAGTAGGAATGAATGTAAAGGGAATATAGATGTGTAGTACACAAAGCATGACATTTAGAATCACAAACAAAACTGGTGGATTTCCATAATAGTACTGTGTGAACAGAAACAGCCATGCTAGTTGGAAGCTAGTAGGTAATAATGTCACCATAGCACCTTGCAAGACACACACATACTCACAGCAGGATAAGCACTGCCCATACCCCACAACCTCTTACAGGAACACATCCAGACCAAGTAATAAAATATGTGGAGCAAAGGCCCAAAACCAGGGACACATTACAAATAAAGTTACAACAAACGCAGACAGTTTAGAAAGTAACAGGGTCTACACTTTGTGGGATGTTTGGAAGGGTATGCAGTCTGGAACTTGAATGTTTGTCACCATATTCTGACTTGAGCCCAGAGTGACTTGCCAGATAAAGGTGTGCATGAGATATTGACCAAATTATGAGGCAGAAATGTGGACAGCCTGCAAATATCTGTACACATGACGGGTCCAACACCACCATATTTGAATAGTTAAGAACCTAGACATAGCAACAGTGAATGTCTTACAGGGATGCCCCACAGACCCCATGTGAAATGTACAAACAGTAGGCAGAAAGGTGTAACACATGCAATGGTAACTATGGAGTCCGGAAAGTATTCACCACTCGCATGGCAGAAAAAGTGTAGTAATACATATGCTCATGCTAACCCACAGTCACAACTGCAGCATACCAGACATTTTAATGGGTGTACCCCACTGATATGTACCATTCCATGAGGCACATAACTGATGAACCTGAAAGTCTCTGGGGCCTGCTCAGCAGCATACTCAAATACCCTAATAGATGTCAAGGCCCACACCATGGCCAGACCACACTGCATGCTGTAACACCCTAGCAGATATAGCAAGCATTCCAAGGTGTGAATGTACATGGAAAATAGGAAAGCTACAGCAGCACACTACAGTCAAGACACCTAGCAGGCATACAAGTAGTGACTGTAAAGGGCAACTATTGAAGCCTTAGCAACAGAGTGCAAGCAAAAGTGAAAGGAAAGCACACACACACACACACACATTAACAGTAGTAGTAGTTGTAGTTGTCAGTGTACATACACAGTTAGTACAGGAAACTGGAGAAATGAATGGAGGAATGTTAATCTACAACACACCTGGAAATATGAGAGAGATACCAACCTTTACACTCACAGAACATTGTCCACAGCATAACAGCATGGTCCCTGCCCTTAACATCTGAAAGGGCTACGCCTATCTCACACACCTTTTTATAGCACTGTTCTGAAATCACAGTGAGAACTGCAATCAGTACACAACTGGCTGCATGCAATTAGCAAATGCTGGCTAACAATTGGTGCAGAGGCCATCACATGGGCATATGCAGATACCTACAAAAGTATGCTGTACTCCATGTCCACGCATGCAATACTTTCATTGCACCCTGAGAAGGACGTGAGAGACAGACAGAGACAGAGAGAGAGAGAGAGACAGAGAAAACTACAATTAAGCAGACAGAAACAAATTGTTCAGCAACAGCTACCTGAAAGCTGACAACTGGGAAGTGGAGCAGCAGGACAGAGAACCAGACAGCAGCACAAGCAGCTGTGACAAACACAGGTAATGTAAAGTAATACTATAAAGGTCTACATACTGTGAACCCTCCATATGTGTCATTGGTCTGTATCCATATGTATATGAAGATGTGTAAAGGGCAGGAGACATACAGCAACTATCAGTGAAGGCTGTACATACATTTGTATGTGAGAGCATCTATGTGCACATATCAATGATGTTTGATTGTAGGTTGTAGTGCCATGTACAAATTAGGTTACACAGTTATGTATGTTTAGCAGTATGTTAGTGTGTGTATACAGTATGGTAGACAAATATGTTGATATACCTGTCTAACATATGGATATGTATGTATGTCAACATATGTATGTGTATATATATATATGTATATACATATATATATATATGATATGCATATATGTATACATACATAGAGAGAGAGATGTAGGAATACATAGACAGATGTAGATAGAATATTGTACCAACATATCTATGTAATGCACACATGCAGATATAGATATATGTAGATACATATACATAGACAGACTGATCTGACTACCTACAGGTATGATTGTATATGATGACCTGCAACACAGCCTGTCCCACCCCCTCTGTCACTCACACCCCTCTGTGCCCCCCCCTCCACACCTATAGCAATATATGTACATCAATATATATATATGTGTATATGTATACGGATATATATATATATATATATATATATATATATATATATATATATACATATAGATATATCTATATACATATATATATATATATATATATATATATAGAGAGAGAGAGAGATGTATATAAAGTCTGAGTGAGGCACATGTGTACAGATGTATTGCAACAGGTTCCTGGTGACAAAGGCATGGAGTGAACACCAGTGTCAAATCCGGAGTACCATACCACATTCCAGATCACCTACACCAGTAACCAGCAGATATGTGATTGGCCGCCCACCACTGCATGTGTCAGGGGTGAGCAGGGTCAGAAATGTGTACAATAGTGGCCCCAATGATAGTCACAGTGGCACACTATCCCTGGAATACCTGCACATGGTATGTGTCCGCAGACATGGTGAGTCAGGTATGGACATGTAGGTCGGTGTACCCCCCACACCACATAATGGATGCCATGGTATGGACCTCACATGACAGCTACAGATATGGAGAAGGACACAGTGACATGTACAACACTGTGACAACGCACTCAAACACATTACCAATGCACAGTGACTGACAACACCACAGAGTACACATATGCTACCCACATAGAGGTTACCACTCCCAGATTTACATATGGAGGTCACACCCATGACAGATGTCCAACAACCATAGTAACACCTCCCACCATCCACAACCTTAATGTCTGCTGTGTGTCGTCCGTGCCACTGCAATAGTGTGCACATGTGGAGGTAAGAGTTCCTACTCACAGATAAGACACACCCTGCAATAAACCACACAGTGTTAAGAAGCGAGACTCCCCATGAGTACATGTCACACATACCCCTGCTGAATGTTAGTCAGATAGGTAATATGCCATATGAGTCACCCTATGTAACTGTGTGACGGCAGCAGGTACCATCACACCACATGTGTCACAATGGTCAGGGTAGCAGAACAGTATGCTGCTGTAGACACAGGGGCAATAGCATATTGTATAGTATTGTATTGTAATGTAATGTATTGTGTTGTATTGTATTGGTATGGTGAGGTGCCTCCTTCATGGAGTGGAACCACTGCTGCTGTGTGCCAGTGTACAGGTACATATCCTGTAGTCAGGCTAGTGTTACATAGCTCTTCTATATGTGTGTTTAGCTCCTGTCAGAGGTTATGTAGCATGCAACTGGGGATACCATCAGGTCCCATCCATGTTGTGTATTCTGCTGTCCTGCGGGTGTCTCTCACCTGGACATCTGTGATGACGGGAGGTTACAGTCAGCTGGGATAACTATGCCTTATTACAGGGGAGAGGGCGGGGTGACACCTGCACTGAACCTGTCCGCCACAATGTTGTCGATATCTGTGGTGTCAGTGAAATATGTGTTGTGTACTACCTATGGGCATAGAGGATGGCTCCTGACCAGGTTGCTAACATAACTGAAGAAGGCCTCCTGGTCATCTGTAGTGTCACTCTTGATTTTCCTCTCAACGTTGCCCATGTAGTCAGTATGATGGGAAATAGATCCTTACCAGTGCTGCTCAGACATGCCCTACCTTTAGTGAATGATGCTCTGTCTTGCAGTAGCTTCCATCTTCTGTAATACAATCTGTCTATGGCTGGGGTCCACCAGACAGGATGCTGTCCCTTTGTGGAGAGTGTCTTGGTCATATATGGGATTGCATGATCCATGCATTCTCGGAGATGTCTGTAGAAAGCAACTGTGTAGGGGTCAGCATTGTGGGTTGTATCTGCCACTGGCCCAGTGGGCTGTAAGGATACCATATCACTGTTACAAAGTGTAAAGTTTGTATCTGTAATGTTATGCACTATAGTCATCTGTGCTGGTGGTAGAGGTGGGATATGTATATCCAGGGCAATCAGTGTGTGGTCAGCCCACAGTAGTTGCCGATGTAGGCCATACAGTACCTAGATACAAACCCCCAGAGTGAGGAGGTGCTTCTGACCTGAATCGGTGTTCTGACTGCTGGTGTTTGGTAGTATGTCGTATGGAGTCTGCCAGGTACTGTTGCACAGTTGCTGGCCGAGCACTGATACCTGGCCATCTACATGTGTATCCACCAATAGACAGACAGATGCTACATATGTGAGATATGTTGTATCATAACAGTCGAGTAGCATGTGTAGTATGTGTGCCAAATTCTGCTGACATATATTGCTGATACCAGGTTATTTTCTTTCTCAGGTACATGGCCCACCCGCGGAACCCCACCTACTCCACAGCTGAGGATGAGGAGATACACCAGAGCCTGGTGTGGGACTATGCAATACTCTTTTCCCACACCAGCCAGAATCAGCAGGAGAGGGCTGCACTGTGGCAAGACCTTGTCCGTCGGGTAAATGATATAGGCACGCATAATAGGACATATGAGCAGGTACGACATCACTGCAGTGATTTAATCAGACATGTCCGTCACCTTGCGTCAGATATCCACAGGCAACAGGTCGCCACAGGTGGTGGGGTGGCTACACATCCCCCACTCACCAGACTTGAGGGACTACTCCTGAGTGTAGTGGCTCCAGTCCACCAGCAACAACAACAGCAGCAGACATGCATCATGATGGAGGCTGGAGCCACACAGCAGCAAGACAGTGAACGTGCAGGTAATATGTCATATGTATAGTTGACTGTTGTGTACACTGGTAGTTAATGCATGTGTGAGGTGTGTCCTTGGTTTGTAGCTGTCACCATAGTATTTAATGTGCAAGTGTGATATCCTCAATATTAGCTGCTGACCTGTGAAAGGCGACTGTTGTACTCCTGACCTGTATCATACTCAGTAACAATGGCACAGTTGTGCCCACTGACATTAGTTTCTTCGTGTCTGCAGGACCCTCTGGTATAACAGCAATGCAGCCTATCCATGCTGGTGAGTGTGTATTAACAATTCCTGTAATAGTGTTGATAGTAATAGTACTATCTGGCTCACTTAGTAGTGCTCTTTGTATGCATGTAGGTGTGTCTGTGTCTGTGTGTTGATATCACGCATACTGAGTACTGTACAATTGTGTGAAACTGTGTGCATGTGTGCATGTGTGCATGTGGGCATGTGTGCACCTGTGCATGTGTGCATGTGTGCATGTGTGCACCTGTGCAGGTGTGCATGTGTGCATGTGTGCACGTGTGCATGTGTGCATGTGTGCATGTGTGCACCTGTGCATGTGTGCACGTGTGCATGTGTGCATGTGTGCACCTGTGCATGTGTGCATGTGTGCATGTGTGCACCTGTGCATGTGTGCATGTGTGCATGTGTGCAGGTGTGCAGGTGTGCAGGTGTGCATGTGTGCATGTGTGCATATGTGCACGTGTGCATGTGTGCACCTGTGCAGGTGAGCATGTGTGCACCTGTGCATGTGTGCATCGCTGGTAATGTGTAGACATTGTAAACTGTGTTTCCTGTTTCCTTCCCACAGGTTCTGTTGCTGCTCTGGTGTTATGTAGCAGGGAACCTGAGTCAGGTGCCGTGGGTACTGATAATGATGACATCGGTGTAATGGCACAGGAAGGTATGCCAGGGTCCGCCATTGGTCAGCCGATTGACAGTACACAGCTGTCGACCCCATCAATGCGCACAGTTATCCTGCCAATACACCCCTTGTCACCACTGTCCCTAGGTGATGGACAGCATACAGTGGGCATTGACCAGGGTAATGTGGTATCTGTGGCACATGCCTCCCCACACAGCAGCCATGGGCATGGCCCAGAGATGGTACCACACAGACAGATGTCCAGGGATTCTCGTGGGAGCATCCATGGGAGTACTGCCCCTGTCAGACGTGCCCACAGAGGTCTTACAACCTCAGCTATGTTTCGGACTGTCATGCAGGCACAGTCACGTATGGAATGGTACACCAGACAGGGTCTGAGGGAGCTGGCAGCATGTCGCACAGCCATGACTGACAGTATGCGTGACATTGCGGCTGCCATCCGTGATTTCACCGATGTCATAGACAGACATTGTGGGGACATATTAGACCGGTTCCACAACTGCATGTCCATGAGCCAGGGTGATGGTGGGCGGTTGAGGCGTCGACGTTGCCGTATGCCAGCAACAGCAGCATCGGCGTGGACGACAACAGGGCCGCGGCTGCCCCCGTAGTGCCAGCAGCAGCCCCAGCAATGCTGGGTCTGTGCTGTCATCAGACCGCCCCAGGAGACCACATGCACGTGGCTCTGGCCAGGCCCGACAGAGATCTGTGTCCAGTCAACGAACACCTGCTTCTGATGACAGTACCCAGTCTGGGTTGGTACTGGATATGGTCCGTAGCACCCCTGCAAGGCACAGGTACCGTGTCCGTGGCCAGAGACACTGATCTGTATGACCTGGCAGGTACAGTCTGTGGCTGTCCACAAACACCAGTATATGGCAGCCATGAGGTGGAACTGTGTGCATCCATACACACATGCAAATTGACAACACCTAGGGCTACCGCATACACGCACACACTGCATCAACATTGCCCCACCTTCTACTGCTGTCCCTCACCAACACGCATACACATACATGTCAATTGATGGTATGGGTGGCTGACTCAGGCATACCAGGTTCACACCCTGTGCATATGATGAAACTGTGCCACCTCCTGCAATCTGTAACAACTGTGCAGGTACAGGTTAACATGTTGCTGATGCACAGGGTGACCACATAGATGTGTAGTAATAGTATCATGTTGTTAACAGTACTGTGTGCTGAATTAATTGTGGGTATATCACAGCATGCCTGATGCAGTAAGTGTGTGATTGTCATGTCCTGTTGTCTACACCCATGGTAAGTACCATAGTGTATCATCTGCACATGTTGGCATACTGTTGGTAATGATGTCAACAGAAGGCTACATACATAGGTAGCACAGGGGATAGGGTAATGAATGTAGTAATACACAATGATGGACATGTAAATTGCAAGTAGCATGTTGCCCACACTGGACTCTGCGTTGCGCATGTTTGTAGATGTTGATATTTGTGCAGTACTACACGACTGGTACAGGGCACACAGGAGCAACCTAGCCCTGCATGCTCACATCCCATACCATGCTAGACAGCCCCAACACACATAACTAACTGTCACAGGAGGGAGAGTCCCCATATATGTCAGGGATACTGTGGTGGCAGGCCAGGGAGCATACATCCTACTAAGTATGGAACCACTGAGTGAAGGCTCAGTGTCTATTTGACATGTGTATT
Organism: Protopterus annectens; assembly: GCF_019279795.1. NCBI lineage: Eukaryota > Metazoa > Chordata > Ceratodontiformes > Protopteridae > Protopterus > Protopterus annectens. The sequence goes on along the minus strand of NC_056731.1, from coordinate 823,149,100 downwards.
ACTGCAGGTATGAGCACATGGGTTTCTATCCAGTTATTGTACATCCTGACAGTACATGCATGGTCTGTACACTTGTGTGCACTGAGACTGGACCCCAGCCATCTGACCCGTGTATTTCCATGTACATGTGCATAGTGCCTGCATATTTGCAGTGTTACCTACTGGAACTGGTACAGCTTGTTTGTTGTACAATGGACTACATGGAGCCCTGTTTACTGTATCTTTGTTTGCATGCATGTTTGCTTGCAATTACCCTGGAATACTGATCACACCTGCAATGCGTAGTTATAGAGCTTCTGTGGACTCCTAGTGCCATCTGCATAGCCTACTATATGTATGTCCATGTCCCACTTGACAGGTTGTCACTGTTTGTCCTGTTCACATGTACATTGCCTGTGACACAGTGCATATGACCTGCCTGGCATGTGTCCATGTGAGCAGTCATATATGCTACTGCTAACTAATCACAGGCACTACACCTTCACACATTCATCTTCTGTTGAACTACCTGCTTTGCTAGGGACGGCCTGCACCTGTCAACCCTGGCCTTTCAGATATTGGCAAAGGCTCTTGCTACCCCCATAGTGCCTATGTTAGGCAGGGCTCAAATGACAAACCCACCTTCATAGGTATCACAAGGGATAAGACACTAAGAGCAATGCTACCCAACGCCAGATGTCTAAACCTCCAGATGCATGCACCCAAAACACTCCTTGGCATGGAAAACATCGATATCTGTGCAGTAACAGATGCCTGGTTCAGGGCTACTGAGAGCACACCAGCACTACCAGGTGTAACCCGGTTGATTTCTTTGATACAGTCACCAAGGCCATTGCCGAGGGGAAGGTGGTTCACACAGCCTACCTGGACCTTGCAAAAGCCTTCGCAACAATACCCCACTTGGGCATTCTAGGGAAGCTCACCAGCTTAAATATGAGCCCCTATGTCACTAGATGGATTGCACAGTGGCTCAAGAACAGAACCCACATGGTTAGCATTGCTGGAGCCATGCCAGACCCCATAACAGTTACGGGTTGTGTCCCACAAGGCTCAGTCCTGGGACCCTCTTGTTTGCTATATATTTATTGGAGGTACAGGCCAACACGGATGGACTGTGGCTGTCCAAATATGCAGATGACTGCAAACTGGCCACCATAATCGACTCTCCAGCTGACACAAGCATCTTCCAAAGGGGCATCATAGCAACAGACAACTTGTGCCAGAGCCATGGCCGTCTGCTGAACAGTGTTTAGAAGGGGAATGTGCATCCTGTAGTCTGTTCACCTAGTTGCCAAAAGGGACATTGTCCTCACACACACTAACCCCCCTCAGCCAAAAACACACACTTGCCAATTGCAGGATTCAAACCTCTATCTGACTGTTATGACACTTGAGACGGACGCATTAGCAGAGAACGCTATTTGCATTACTGGGAGTTTTCTCTTCCCCTGCTATACTTATAGAGTGCTGACATCATCAGTGTTTAGAAAAGGGAATGGGCATCCTGTAGTCTGTTCACCTAGTTGCCAAAATGGACATAACCTTCACACACACTAACCCCCCTCAGACAGTCACACACAGTTGTCATTCGCAGGATCCAAACCCCTATCTAACTATGTTATGACACTTGAGACAGACGCATTAGCAGAGCACGCTATTCACATTACTGGGAGTTTTCCCTTCCCCTGCTATACTTATAGAGTGCTGACATCATCAGTGTTTAGAAAAGGGAATGAGCATCCTGTAGTCTGTTTACCTAGTTGCCAAAAGGGACATTTCCTCACACACACTAACCCCCCTCAGCCAAAAACACACACTTGCCAATTGCAGGATTCAAACCCCTATCTGACTATGTTATGACACTTGAGACGGACCCATTAGCAGAGCACACTATTTGCATTACTGGGAGTTTTATCTTCCCCTGCTATACTTATAGAGTGCTGACATCATCAGTGTTTAGAAAAGGGAATGGGCATCCTGTAGTCTGTTCACCTAGTTGCCAAAATGGACATAACCTTCACACACACTAAAACCCCTCAGACAGTCACACACACTTGTCATTCACAGGATCCAAACCCCTACCTAACTATGTTATGACACTTGAAACAGACGCATTAGCGGAGCACGCTATTCGCTTTACTGGGAGTTTTCCCTTCCCCTGCTATACTTATAGAGTGCTGACATCATCAGTGTTTAGAAAAGGGAATGAGCATCCTGTAGTCTGTTCACCTAGTTGCCAAAAGGGACATTTCCTCACACACACTAACCCCCCTCAGCCAAAAACACACACTTGCCAATTACAAGATTCAAGCCCCTATCTGACTATGTTATGACACTTGAGACGGACGCATTAGCAGAGCACGCTATTTGCATTACTGGGAGTTTTCTCTTCCCCTGCTATACTTATAGAGTGCTGACATCATCAGTGTTTAGAAAAGGGAATGGGCATCCTGTAGTCTCTTCACCTAGTTGCCAAAATGGACATAACCTTCACACACACTAACCCCCCTCAGACAGTCACACACACTTGTCATTCACAAGATCCAAACCCCTACCTATCTATGTTATGACACTTGAGACGGACGCATTAGCGGAGCGCGCTATTCTTATTACTGGGAGGTTTCTTTTCTCCTGCTGTACTTATAGGGTGCTGACATCATCGGTGTTTAGAAAGGGAATGGTCATCCTGTAGTGTCTTATCCTATTTGCTGAAAGAGACATTTCCCTCACACGCACAAACCCCCCCTCAGACAAACACACACACTTGCCATTCGCAGGATTCAAACCCCTACCTAACTATGTTATGACACTTGAGACGGATGCATTAGCAGAGCGCGCTATTGGCATTATTGGGAGGTTTCTTTTCTCCTGCTGTACTTATAGGGTGCTGACATCATCGGTGTTTAGAAAGGGAATGTGCATCCTGTAGTGTCTTTTCCTATTTGCCAAAAGGGACATATCTTTCACACGCACACTTGCCATTCGCAGGATTCAAACCCCTACCTAACTACGTTATGACACTTTAGACGGACGCATTAGCAGAGCGTGCTATTCACATTACTGGGAGGTTTCTTTTCTCCTGCTGTACTTATAGTGTGCTGACATCATCGGTGTTTAGAAAGGGAATGTGCATCCTATAGTGTCTTTTCCTATTTGCCAAAAGGGACATTTCCCTCACATAGATTTACACACACACCAACCCCACTCACACACTGAGCATTTGCAGGATTTGAAACCCCTACTTAACTATGTTATGACACTTGAGACGGACGCATTAGCAGAACACGCTATTCGGATTACGGGGGGGTTTCTTTTCTCCTGCTGTACTTATAGGGTGCTGACATCATCTGTGTTTAGAAAGGGGAATGTGCATCCTGTGGGGAGGCAGACACCAAGCACACTATGGCTAAGCTGTCATTCCCTATGGCAAACAGCCTAGTGTTGACCTCTACACCATTATGTTTAATTGTCAAATGCACATTATTTGTTGCTGATAGACTGTTTGCATATCTTTATTGCCATAGCATTCCCTGTTTGTATGAACAACTTGTGCATCTGTGGAAAATGTTTGCATATGGGAGGGATCCACTATATCACGTATGTCTCTGTAGTCATTTAACTGTGTGCACTGGGCAGACTGCTGTAATGTGGTTGGTTCCTGGCATAACACATAACAATACCAGATATGTGTGTCCAACTGCTAAACTGAGATTTGGCCTAAGTGTGTGAGCATGCCCAGTTCAGCCTTCCCATGGCATGTTGTCAAAGTGTGTGAGCATGCCCAGTGTGAGCATTCCATATGTTGGACTCTGCAGCCCACCACATTTGTGGATGTGTGTGAACTTCAACAACTATCACCCGTTTATGGTTGTGGGTTGTGTGTCATGTTGTGTAGTTACTGTACAACTGCTTTGTGTGTGAACACAACAGGATTATACTGTGCCTGCAGTGTTTGCATGGGATACTTTGCATACAGTTGTCAACATCCTTTCACACTGACCTAACACTGTAGTTCTGTATAGTGTACTGGTAGTACTTTGACTGTGGTGGACAGTATCCTGGGCTTTACTGCTATCACTGCTTTACATTTCGATAGTGGGCACAACAGCCTGGTTAGGGGCCAGTTGTGTACATCTGACCATGTTGCATTCTGTTCAGATATGAACTACTTACACCAGGCTTGTCCAACATTGGTAGTGTATTCCACAACATAGGTGTACAATTGTAAACACTAGCAATGTGCCCTAGTCCATGTCTAATGCAAGTTGGAGAGTGTGTTTGTCCTTCAACACACATTGTAAGAGGAGTTTGCCATGACATATGTCATGGTTAGTATACTGTGCCTCTGTCTACCTGTGACATGACAGTGATACCCAGGATAAATCTACCATCTCCCGTCCACCCATCAGGATTCCTATTGAGGAAGATTGATAAGTGACTCTATGGGTAGCCTGTGCTGAGGGTTCACTCATGGGTGGGAGTGGCTTCTGTGTTATGGATCACACAGTACAGCTTGTCCTATGTAAGTCAGTGCTGGGGTTCAGGTCTCTCATGTGCATAGCTCACTGCCATTCAGATTGTACAAGGTGCAGCATGTTTATTGATGCCAGCAACACAGGCAACACATGGCATCTGTGCAGGCTGTTTGATACTCCTGATGAGGTACTGTTGGGGACTTTACGGCTGATGGAGGTGTCTGCTGAGGTACATCCCACAGGGGCTATTGTAGTCGATTGTACCGCTGATGAAGGATGACTGCAGAGCCACAATGACCTCCCTTATCTAGATCTGACAGCCTTCATGATTAGGTGGGTATATGGTATGTTTCTGTAAACACTACAGCACATGTTTGTCCAATGCAGGATATCTATCACCCTGTGTGCCCAGGTCTCTCATTACATGTTAACTACATAATGGGTTAACACCTATGTGGTAATTGGTGGGCACTTACTGTATATCCACGGGGGTTGACTATACACATTTCTGCACTTAGCTTGCTGACATGGCTATGGCACCAGTTGTCTGTTTCTATGTGGCCCTTTTGTGGGATGCATGTGTCAGCTGGTGGATCATATGTGGTGAGCAGTTTGTAGTCCTCTGCAAAAATGTTAGGACACAGTCCTTCCATGTTTGCCTGTACCTATGGGACATATATACCAGACGAGGGAGATACCAGGACAAAGCCTTGTGGGATGCCAGTTATATCTGGTTTGTAGTCTGACATGGCTGAAGCATGTCTGACCATGTCTGTTCTGTCCTTGGTCTGGTTTGCAACCCCTCTACTGACATGTGGGTTTATATTTAAGCTGGTGAGCCTATCTATACTGAACATGTAGGGTATTGTATAGAAGCCTTTGCAAGGTCCAGATACACTGTGTGGAGCACATTGCCCTCATCAATGACCTTAATGACTGTTTCAATTGAGTCAAACATGGTTAGGGGCAGGATCTGCACTTGAGAAGGCCACACTGGGTTGGGTCCGGTGTCAGTAGGTCCCCAACATCTTTATGTCTGTGGTACATGCTGATCCTTTCCATAGCTGTGCAAACTGAGCTTCTCAGGATTCTGGGGTAGTACTGTTCAGTATCCATTCAGGCAACACCTTTGTTGAGAAGGACCACTGTTGTTGTACACTGCTCTTTGGGTACATATTCTGTGGTAAGGCTGACATTGAGCAGTAGTGTGGTTTGGCATTCCATTCATCTTAGAGTCCATGTTGCACTAAGCCCAGGACACCATCTCATACCATTGCTGCTGTGTGTTTTGCTTTGTAGATGTTGGCTGTTACCTCAGCATCTGCAATGTCAGGGGGCCAGCAGTCTTCTGGGATAGATATTCTGCATTTGGGGGGGGGGTTTGCACTGCACCTGTCAGGATGTATGTTGGCAATATGTGTGTGTGTTTGTGGTATTTGTGTGATTCAGGGCATATCTGTGAATTCCCAACATGGCTCCTACCATCAGTTGTGTAAGCCTTGGGATTATCCTTAGTGTCCTGTACAATTTGTATCTACATAGGTTCATAGGTTCATACTAGGCTATCCACCCTGGGAATTTGTTAGCCTAGCCAGAGTGTGTGTGGCTTTTGACACCCCTTGCTATGTGAATATTATGGCCATTTATGATTTGCTTTGCTGTGCCTCTGTCTGGACATGACACAGTGAAGACCCCCAGTGTAACTTTACAATCATCCATCCACTTGGCAAGATTCCTGTTGAACAGTGTCAGTGAGGGGCTCTGCCTAACATGGAGTGGGATTCTGGTCCAGTGTGTGGGAGCCTCTGGATTATGTATCTGTCCCACCGGCACATCCTATTTCATTATTTGTTGAGGTTGACATCTCTCACTCTCGCAGCTCCAATGGATATGTGTTTTCTGGGGTGGAGCATGTCCATTACTCCTGTGTTGGGCATGGCCTCCTACAACAGGCATGCAATGCCTCTGTGTGGGCAGTATGTGACTGGATTCAGCTGGGGTGTCTACAGCCAGGCAGCATATGACATATATTTGAGACACTTTATCCTCTTGGTGAGGTACCTTTGAGGTCTTTCTAACTGCTGCAGGTGTCAGGTAAGGTACATCCCATATGAGGCATTGTACTAGATTATGGGTGTGATTAGAGAAAAGTATAGGGGCACAGTGACCTCTGTTGCCGTAGATGTGACTCCTTTCCTGATACGGTGTCAAATGTAGACAGTCTTCCTAGCCACATTGGCAATGCAATGTGGGTGTCACATAACAGGTTACTGTCCACTTGTGTCCCTAGGTCCCTGGTTACTCCTTCCATACATAATGGTTTACCACCTATGTGGTAATTTGTGGTACCTTGTTTGGTATTTGGTGGGACATTCATACTGTCCAGTGTCTTCAGGACGGTTGGGTGGGGTTATTGTGTGAGAGTGCAGTCTGTAGCATGCTACAGACTGCACAGCAGTCTTGCCTACAGTTAGTTGCACATGGGTGAACTCCACTGCCTTGTGCATTGTCAGTTACCTGGACGTATGGGTGTCTGTGCTGCCTATGGATACTCACCCTCCTTTTATGTTTTGTTCCAGGTTTTGGGGCCATGACACATGGTATGTGGTATAACCTGGTAGTGCTGGTGTGCTGTCAGGAGGCTTGCAGCAGGTTTCTGTCACTGCACAGACATCGATGTTCTCTATTCTGGGGATGGCCTCGAGCATGCATATTGGGGTGTACACATCTGGCATTGGTCAGCATTTCCCTTATGTTTCTTCCCACTTATGTTTTCTAGGGTGGTGGGTCAGTCTTTTCAGCCTTGCCTACAAAAGGCTCTATGGAGTTGGCAAAGGCCTTATCCAATATTCAGATGCCCAGGGGTAACAGGTGCAGGCCATCCCAAGGACAGCTGCGTGGCTTGTCAAGCATGACATCCCAAGCAGACAGACATTGGATCCCCTTAGAATGACACCAGTAAGTGTGCCACTTGCTATGACTGATCATTCCGTGTTTGTACTGTGGCATTATTCTTGGTAAGGGTAGGATGCTGCGAACGGTGAGTGTCATACCGGCCTGGACTACATAATCAGATAGCTCATCTGTGTCTCTTTACATGTAGTCTAGGGCGGTACATCTCAGGTCATTCACACCAGCATGGACTATGACTGCATCATATTTCTACTTGCTTTGGAGTGACCTACATATTTCTGTTATGTGGCATATTGTGGCAGCCTACAGGCATCTTACTGTACCCTTTCCCTTGTTCAGTCTGGTGTGCGGGACAGCAGTGTGTCTGACTATGGAGTCACCTATTACAACTGTATCAGGCATGTTGTTTCTCCTTCTGGCCTGTGACTGTTTGGCACACCAGCTTTGTGTGCTATGTGTTGCATGTGCTATGTTTGGAGGCTGTTTCATTGGGTGTCTGCTTTAGAGGCCTCTGTTGGTGTGCTGTGTTTGTGATTTCTGCCTCCGGAATGTATTTCTGTGTTTATGTGTTTGGTTTGCAGTTGTGATAGGTCTATGTGGGAATGTGTTTGTGGTGTGTGTGGTTACCTTCTCCTACTGACTTGTTTTGGGAGTACTGAGTTGGGGAGCTTAGCCTCCAGTTTGGATGGATGGTTGCATCTCTCACATATATTTGTATTTCTTGGGTGGGGTTGGTGGTTGTCTGTGTACTTGGGGCAGGTGTAACATTGCCTCAGGATTCACAGATTCCACTTGTTGTGGCTGGCCTTAGTGGATTGCATGTGTGGACAGATTTTATTGCCATACTACTGATCAGTAATTACTTCATTGTTCATGTTTGCTCTATCATGTAGTAGCTTCCTCATTCTCTTGCATGTTTTGGTTATGGCTGGTGTCCACCATGCCAGATTTAGGCACTGTGTCTTGTTTTAATTTAGGACTGCATAATCCAAGCATTCCTGGCAGTGTTCATGGAATGGCTGTATTACAGGTTCTGAGGTGTGGCCCATATTTTGCACCTGCACGGGACCTTTAATGGATTCCACATCAGTTTGGAGGTGTGCAAATATTGCTTAGCACATGTTTTCCACTGTGGTTTTCCGGCCAGGGACTGTGGTCAGGATTTGTATATCCAGTGTGATTACTCTATGGTCTGGTTTTACCAGTGAGCAATACACTTCTCATCTTGACATCCCGCACCCATGTTGCTGATTATCACATCCAGTATGCTTACCCTCTTGTGGGGTGGTACGTTGTTCCTGGGCCTTTTGGTTTGTGGATTCGATGAACTTTTGTCCTACACTGTTGGAGCTGGTATAATGCTCCCAGTCTATATGTCTGGGTATTTGCAGTCGCCCAATATAATGTGGTTTGGAGGACTTGATATATTCATGTATTCCAGCATAGGCCGGATGCAGTTCCTGGTGTTGGGCCAGTAGTCTGTAGCAGGCTATAAAATGGGGGGCAGTTTTAGCCACTGTTACTTGAGCATGGCTAGTCCATGCTGATTTGTGGTGGTACCAACATGGGGGTGTGGTTATCCTTGACAATTCTTGCTAGTCACCCTCCTTTTGTAGCTTGTTCCAAGTTTTGAGGCTGTACAGCACAGTATGAGGTGTAACCTGGTAGTGTTAGGGTGCTGTTGTGAGCCTTGCCTCAGTTTTCTGTTACAGCACAGTTATCAACATTCTCCATACTGGGTGAGCTTAGACTGCATGCATCTTGCTGTTTCAACTTATCCCTTATCTTATTCTTATCCCTTCTGGTACCTATGGAGATAGGTTTGTGTTTTGAGCCTTACCTATTCAGGGCACACTGTGCGTGACAACAGCCTTTGCCAGTATCCATACGGCCTGCACTGATAGGTGCACGCCAGTCCTAGCGGGTGGTGCATCATGTCATGCTCAGCATGTCATCCCAGACTGGCACACATTGGGTCCCCTTTGACTAACTGCGATGCTTCAGTCAATTGTTGCACTTGATCATCTCATTGTCATGTTGTGGCATGCTGCTTGTTGAGGGTAGGATGTTAGTCAGGGTCCTCAGGTGTGCATATGGTACTTGGTGTTACATTACTTAACACATAGCATTCATGCCTCAGGTGGTGCTGTAGGGCTGCCTCTGTCGGATGCGCATATTACACTTCCCTGTACATGTTTGAGAGCAGGTTGTGTCACGTTAGGCATCCCTGTTACTATATGAGTGAGTCAGAGAGGGGTATCATTCCCAAGGTTCTTACTGAGCCAATGTATGTGCTATGTGTTGCCTCTTGGCCAAGGCCAGGGCATACTGGGCACGCCTTCTTCTGCCTACTAGGGCAGGCTCAGGTTGTTCCTCCTCTGAGTCACACTGTGCCTGTGGTGGCCTTGGCAATGATGGGGGGCTGTTTGGCCCAGCCCTATGCTGGTCCTGTTGCAGCTGTTTTCGCAAGATCATATTATGTAGCATAGCACATACCATGACAATTTGGGTACATGTAGTTGGTGTGTACTGCAAGGCTCCACCAGATGTGTCCAGACACCGGAACCGTGACTTGAGCAGCCCAAACACACGCTCTATTACATTACGTGTTTGTGCATGTGCCTCATTATGGTGTTCCTGTTCAGGTGTGTATGCGTTTCTGATGGGTGTCATCAGCCACGGCTCCAGTGCATACCCTGCATCCTCCACTAGGTGTCCGTGCGAGATGTCCCCATTGGCAAATGTCTGGTACAGCTGCGTCAAATGCCAGATGTGGGAATCGTGGTAGCTCCCAGGACAGCCAGCACACACATTCATTATTATGCCCTGGGCATCACACACGACCTGGCAGTTGATGGAGGGGAAGCCCTTGCGGTTGATGTATGCCCTATCCCGCTCACCGGCTGGTGCTTTGATGCGTATGTGCGTGCAGTATATTGCACCCACTACCTCAGGGTATTCCGCTATTTGCTGGAAGAGACGCATATTGCTGGCCAATACCTCACGGGCATTGGGGAAGTATACATGATCACCGACATGTGCTGACATGGCATCCAGGAACTGGTGCAGTACCCTGGAAGCTGATGCCTGTGATATCCCCATCATATCGCCAGTTGGTCTCTGGAAGGTACCTGTTGCTAGTATTCTTAGGCCAACACATACCTTGGTTTCCACTGGGATGGGTTCCCCTCTGTTGGTTCTGTGTGTGAGGCGTGGCCTGCACAGCTCCACTATTTGCTGCAGGAGGTCTCTGTCCACTCTATAGCCCTCTACTATCTCCAGCTCATGTAACCCGTGGTAGGTGACCCTGGGCCTGTACACTCTTCTCCGCCTCCTCACTGTGGGTTGTCTGGCACCATCTGCATTGTCACCACCCTCAGCAAGTCGCCTATGTCTCATTATGACAGCTATGGCAGCCCCTAGCATTTCTGCTCTGCATTCAGCTTTTTCAGTTTTCACTTCTGATAACTTAACTCCTGTCTTGCAGTGTCTCTTGAGAGAAACATTCTGCACTGCTGTTTGCAGAGTTTTAAGTGCTGGGCTGGGCTAGTATTCTGCCTGTGTAATTGCCTGCATCTAATTGTTTTCACCTGCTAGCTCCAGCAGTATTCCCTGCTAACTTCCTACTACATCTGTTGCTTCCTTTTTCCTTTCTGTTTCCCCAGGGTGAAGCCGTGTGCAAACCAGCAGAAACACGCTCACAGTGGCTTACACGCCAAGACACATACTTACACAGTTCTGAATCTGCTTATTCGGATTAAAACGTGTGCACGCCCGCGCAAATGGTGTTAAACATCTCCCAACACGCTCCCACATGCTCAGTCTGCCTTACACGCACGCACACTGTCTTACACGCAGACACTGCCTTACTTACTGCAACCGTGGCGCATTACGCATACACGTCCAGCAAGAAACTTTGGTGTAGGCAACAGTGTACACCTTCCATTTCTTGACTTTCTCATGTTTACTTAGTGGCACACCTCTTTCCTTGATATCTGTCTGACATCTGTCATGTAACTCTAACCTCCAATGAACTGCATCTCTTTCTACCATTCCCTCCTGTGATGTCACCAATCTCCTACTCTGTTCCTCCCCCTTATGTAACTCTTACACTACTCAGAATGTGCTCATTTGCTATGTGACAGTGGAATTCAGTATCCTTACACTCATTTGCATCAGATTGCCTACTAATGCTTAGTTACATCTCTTAGACTCAGCTTCCCCCCTTAGTAACCACTACACGGTGGCCATGTTGGTTTTGCTCTGCTGGTCCCTCCATTGACATTCCATGTATTGCATAAAACCTACATTTGTAGGTTTAAAACCTTCGCTTTTATGTTCTATGCGCAGCCCGTTTGCGCGGGGCTGCGCTGGGTTTAAACATCGGCAATCGCCGAATAAAAAAATTTATATTTTTAATATATTTGCATGGGGTTACCTTGCCAATGGCCACATATTTGGCCATTGGCATGCTGCCTATCACATATGCACCCTTTATTTGGAGCTGACATGGCTCCATTGCCGTGTTTGCAGAAACTTACTCAGTTGTCAACTGAGTACATTTCTGCAGCTAAAACGGCTCTTACATGAGCTGTTTTGGGCTTCCTGGATCGCTAATCAGCCTCATTTGCATGCTATTCTGCTGCAAGTGAGTTGATTAGCTTATCCACGCCCACTCCGTGTAAGAGCCGTTTTAGCTTGACTCTTACACGGACTTTGGGCTGTTCCTGGATCGCGAAGGCTGCATGGAGTCTTACACTACTCTTAGACTCCGTGCAAGCCTTCGTGAATCCGGCCCTATGACTAAGCGCTTTCACCTCAACAGGTCACCTATGGACTTTTTGGAATTTTTTAATGCCTATTTAGATGCAAACATGTTTAATAATGCATTGTCTGAAGCTACACAGATTGTAAACAAACACAATGCAGATATTGTGGTTAAGGATGGGTTCACCATCTATAACCTGAGTGACTTCTTGATCAGGAAAACGCATTTTAAACTGTTAAAAAGAGTTTTAACTTTATCCCTGAGTATAAGCTTGATATGGCATGTGGGTTGGTAAATTTAAAGATATATTTTAGAAAATTTAATTTGCATTTATTTTTTTTCATCCCCAAACAGTTATGTGGAAAATGCACTGGAACCATTGAAGTGCACTAGTACTTTTATCCCCCCTGTAACCCACTAGTCAATGTCCTAGAAAAATTGTTTGAGACCGAAATCAGGAAAATATGTGACACCAAGATCGGTCGGCTTTGTGGACAATTTGACTAGTGATGAAAGGGTAGTCCTAAGAGAATTAATAAAAAATAAGGACTTCTGATTTATGAAACCAGATGGGGGTGGAATGATAATTATGTTGCATTTAGATTATGCAGGAGAGATGTATGACATTCTGAATGACTGGAAGATGAACCATTTACAGGTTACCTGTGTCCGTTAGAGACATAGGTGCCAAACCAGGAATGAATTTCTGTTTTCCCATCCAATTGTCCAAGTTGCACTTGAATTGGGTTAGGTGGGAACTCTGCTTCACATGGATGGGGAGCCTGTTCAATAGACATAGTAGCCTCTGGGATACATACCTATCTCTCAAGCAAGTTCTATTTATATCACAGGCAAGGTTTAAGTCTTTGGAATGGGTAATTCTGTTGCTGTTTGTTTTGTGGATATGTAGGAGGTCCATCAGAGGGGGGTCTGGCAATGCTCTGTATGCCAGGCATAGATCTCTCCTCAAAAGCCAGTAGGAGACAGAATACAGGGATAGGCCTTGAGGCGGTCTGCACAGGACATTTTACTTATGCCCTGACTTGACCACATATGAAAGAGTCTCAAAAAGTGAGGTGAAACACTAAAATTGATATTTTTTTGCAGGATGTATTATTTGAAGGACTCATCACCAAAGTGGAATTTGATTATCTGACTAACATTACACCCATTATTCCATCCATTTTTAGCATCCCCAGTGACATAAGGACCTTTCAAATCCCCCCTTCAGACTCATAGTTGCCGCCAGGGGTTCGAAGATTGAGCCCCTGGTGGCATATGTAGATCATTACTCGAAGGGGACTTTGCAGGTTTGCCCACAGATTCTTAAGGACTCCTGGCATTGTTTGGAAATGCTTAGAGAGGTTGACATGAGAAGGGACTTTATATTCCTTACAATAGATGCGATCAATTTATTCTCGGTCATCCCCCATCAGGAAGGACTGGAACTATATCATGATAGTTTGATCAATCGGCACTTGTTGTCAAATGACAAAATTAATTTTTTGGTGAACTTAATGGAAATCATCTTGAACAACTTTTTATATTTTGAAGGGGAACTGTTTTGTCAAACTACAGGAGTGGCTATGGGGGCCAAATGTGCCCTCGTTTTTGTGAACTTAGTTCTGACAGAGTGGGAAAAACAATTTGTGTTCACCTCACCATTTTGGTCCAAGATAATTTTATTTTTGAGATTCTTGGACGATATACTGATTTTGTGGGGAGGTACAACTGAGGAAGCAAAGGAATTTGTGGATTATTTGAATTCGACTACATCTTACTTAAAATTTACACACCAGCTGCATTCTTCCAAGATCCACTATCTAGACATAGACTTGGAGAATAAGTCTGGGAACCTTGAGGTCAACCATCTATAGGAAAGATACTTATTGTAACATCTTCAGTTTGATAGTTGTCACCCGGTCCACCAAAAAAGAAGTGTGGTTAAGGGCCAGATGGTTCGTATCTCAAGGTTAACTAGTGATGACAAGATGTTCCAACAAGAAATGAGTACCCTTATTGACATGTTTAAAACTAGGGGGTACCCTATCAAAATGTTGTACAAGACAAAGAATGAGGTTAATAAAGGTAGGACCTCAAAATTTGCACCTATATTGAGATCAGGAGGGAACCTTGTGAGCAACGGTAGGGGAACTACTTTGAAAGATGAAGTATTTGTTGTACCCTACAATCTAGTAATACCCCAATTGATCCCCAAGTTCACTGTTATTTGGGAGAATGTTTTTGATGCTGACATTAGGGCTAAGCTGGGGCAAAGGCCCAGAGTGGTATACAGCAAAGGTAGGAACATTAAGGAATGGTTGGAATTGGATGGCAGAAGTATAAAGGGAAATTACAATTCAAGAATGAGTAAATGTGGGGCCTGTAACTGGTGTAAGTACATCAACGATGGGCCATATGTAGAAATTGTAGGTTTTCATAGGAACCTACAATGCCCCGGTAGGTGTAACTGTAACACTGAGATGGTGGTCTATGTGGCCACGTGCATTTCCTGTCAGACATTCTATGTGGGGAAAAACCACTAGGCGGTTAAGAGACAGGATTGCTGAGCACACCAGAGACATTAAAAACAAGAAAGCATCCAGTTCACTCTTCCTGCACTCATCTGTATGTTTAAATTACAAAAGATTTTTGGTTTTGTTATTGATAGGTCCTACAAAGAAGATAGAGGGGGTGACCTCAAGTTAGACATAGAAATTAAGAAACTAAATGGCAACTTAGACTGAATGCCAAAGTCAAACCTGGAATTAATAAATATATTTCCATAGCCAGTGTGTTAAAATAAAAGAGGAAACTGTGTTAGGTTATGGACGTGCATGTATACATTATGGAACCACTGTTTTTAGAAATACTGCTTTTAGAAGCACTGTTCATTGTGATTTTGCTAGTTTTGTAAGACTGAGTTATAACAGTACACATATTTGATGTTTAAGTTTGTTATTATTATTATTGTTTTGTGAAGTTTTATTTTTTTTATTTTTTCATTATTTTTACTTCATGCATTTTTTATGTCTGCATTTCTTGACCTAAGTGAAACTATTAACAGAATTGAAAATGTTTAGGTATGACAAGGATTAAACTTCTGAAGGCACTGGTAAAGAGGAAGTGATGTACATTATTTAAGGTGTGTTTGCATGAAAGTACGTGATTCTGATGATGCCTGTTGAGGTGAAAGCGCTTAGTCATAGTGTTTAGCTGTGCCTTTTGTATTAACATTCAATAAACCAGCGTTTTTAGCACGAAGCTCGTGTATGCCGGTTGAATTCCTTTTTGTTTTGTTTTGTTTATTCAAGTTTTTAGTCTTTTAAGTATTTTTGTTAGATTTAAAAAATGTTTATCATCACATCCCTATTAATCCAGACTTCAGGTGTTTCTTAAAATTTTGTGTGTCTGGATCACATTATCAGTTCTCTGCCTTACCCTTTGGACTATCCACTGCACCAAGAATGTTCACAAATTGTCTAGCTCCAGTTACAGTGCAATGCAGGCTACAGGATACCTATGTTGTTCTATATTTAGATGATTTTTCTTCTCTTTGCAGAGTCTTTTTTTTCAAAGTGTCAGGATCTTTCACTTGGGTGAGAGATCTCTTACACAAGCTGGAATTCCAAGAGAATGTTCAAAAGACTTTTTTTGACTCCTTCACACGGGATTGTGTTCTTGAGATGTCAACTAAAGACATCAGTTCAAAGAGTTTTTCTTCTACAGAAAAAAAATAGATCTATATCTAGATCTATTTCTAAGGTTTTCCACTCAGATTTTGGTCACCATGATGGAATGCCTCAGGAGTTTGGGTCTCATAGCATCTATGATTGCCATGAAACTCCTGGCAAGAGTCCACTTAAGAAAAATACAATGCTGTCTGATTTGGTCCCATCACCAACATCCTTTATCCATTCAAATCCCAGTGCTGGGGTTTGTCAGAAGACAAAATCATTTGGTGGAAACAGCGAATACCTTTAAATCTAGGTCTCCCTGTCTCTACCCCCTTCCAAAGTAGTCATTCACCACAGATGACTTGGACTTGCTTGGGGAGCAGTTTCAGGTAAGATAATAGTGCAAATTGTGTGAGACAACAAGGGCAGATGCAAGCACATCGGTATAAAAGAGATGCTTGCCCTGATCAAGGCACTCAACTCTCTGAATCATCTCTGGTCCCTGGCATCTCTTCAAGTTGTTACAGACAGTACGGCAGTAATGTGGTACATCAACAAGTCGGGAGGAACCAGGTTATACCCCCTTTGCAGACTAGCCATGTTAGCTTGAGATATAGCTTCATAGTACAGTCTCTCTTCAGAGCAAAACTGAGTGGCAGACAAGCTGAGCAGGACAAGGGCAGACCCTTACAAATGGAAACTAGATTATGGATTTTCCAAGATGTGATCCATCTGTGAGGAGTTGTTTAAGTAGACCTGTTTGACACCTCTCTGAACAATTAGTTGACAAAATTCTGCCCCAGGACTACATGCAAGAAGGCCTGAAATTTAAATGACTTTTGGGAAAGGGTTGGATTCTAGAAGTATTCTAGAAGCAGCAACTTGGTTTTCTGGTCATACTTTTACAAAGCACTATAATCTTGATTCCTTCTCTAGGTCTAGATCATGGTTTACTAAGACTGTTCCTCCCGGGCTCCTTCCACTTCACAGAATTTGTAAGTTATGGTAATCTGCCCATGTAGCTTAGCATAGTGATCAATATGAAAAATACAGCGCAGTTGTGTAAGTAAGTAAACTTACTATAACAATAGTTGCTAGAATGATCACTGCTGTAGTATCAGCTTCCCCCTTCCATCCCCATTGTTTCTTGCTTTTTTTTTGTTTTTTTCAGGATTTGGACTTTTATTTTTTGTTGTTGCTAGCATTGTCCTTTCACGGCTCAGCCTCCCTCTGTCTGTTGGCATGAAAGCTCTGAAGGGCTTGGTGCCTAAACTTGTCTTTTTAGTCAGCTCAGCCCAAGATGACTAACAGTTTTGGTGTGTGGAAGGTGTTTTGAAGCTTTGGAAGCTGGCTGGCTATTATACTGTATGCAGGATATAACTCATATAGCTTAGGATATGACAGTATCGTTCAAACATCTACTGTTATGGTAAATTTACTTACACAACTGTACTGTTTTAGGTAAGGAGGTAGTTTTAATGTTCATTTGTGTGTGTGTGTGTGTGTGTGTGTGTGTGTGTGTGTGTGTGTGTGTGTGTGTCTGAGCTGTCTCATGTAGTGATAGTGTTATGGAAAGGGCTTTGTTAAGGTAAGCTGCATGTTTGAGTTACGGGCAAGGTTAGGTTTAGGATTAGAATACTTTTCTAATGTGTAGGGGGGCTTTGCAGTACACACTACTGGATATTTAAGGTATTACACACTGAGGACTCTGGCTTGACAGAGTCTTTCTTGCAATTTTTATTGAATGGTTTGCCTATGTGACCTTTTTACAATGAGTTTGATTGTTATTTGAAATATTTTGGAGGTACCCTAATGTCTGTGGACATCCAACTTGAGTTTAAGTTCTGTGTCTAAAGTATAGCCAGTCAAACCTTTTATGCTGTAATGATGAGGTCAGGAAAAGGCCAGAACATGGCATATCTACATCTATTGGGATTTGGAGTTATTGGCCTGAATGTACCCATAAAGGATTAAAAAGTGAAAATTCAAAAGTAATAGGCATCAGAAGCCATCTAGTAAAAACACTGGTATGTCATTATGTGATCATTTGCATATATCCCATGGGCCTCCACTACAGGGAATTTAAGGTATTACACAGTGAAGACTCTAACTGATTTTGAATCTTTCTTTCAGTTCCTACATTCATAGTAGTATATGTTAAAGCTGTACCTGTGCATAGGTGAAGGCAGCTGGTGATGTTCCCTGGCAGTGATAGAAATAGTACTATCAAACTTTTTGAGGGAGACATGCATGCATACTGCAGATGGTGTAAAGAACGGCATGGTTGCTTACTAGCCTATTGATCTATGAAAATTCCTATGGTAGTTATTAGCCCTTATATTTTGTGTACAGTGAACTTAGAAGTGGGCAGAACAATGGTATGTTGCAAGATTTGTATGATGCTCCTATCCCTGAAAGCAGAGGTGCAACAAATCTTGTAATGGAGAGGACAAATAAAGTCTACCAAAGCCAAATTTGAGGCAAGTTTGCCTAGGGCAACCACAAATCACTCTTTAGCTATGTCTGCAACCTCAAAGGCAATACAAAATTGTGTGCAGAGCTCATTGTAAATTGAGCCACCTATAGTGAGCCAGAAGACATAGCAAACCTTTTGGCTGATAAATTCAGCTCCAGCTTTACCTCTCTCTCTCCCCCTCAACCTTCCCTCAGGAAATATCATCAAATATAATTCCCCCTACTATCACTAGGGAACAGGTCCTTAATGCTCATTCTAAGACCAAGAACACCGCATCAATGGGCCCAGAAATATCCCAGTAGGGAACAGGTCCTTAATGCTCACTCTAAGACCAAGAACACTGCATCAATGGGCCCAGACAATATCCCATGATGCCTTTTAAACAGCACGAAACATGACCTATCAGGTCCTCTGGAATTATTATTTAACTGTAGCCTCCAAGCAGGTTTCGTGCCTCATGAATGGAGAAAGGCAACAGTCATCCCTTTGCACAAAGTTGAGCCATCTACAAACCCTGGAAACTACAGACTCATAAGTCTCATTAGTCTTATATGTAAAGGCATGGAAAGAATTATCATGGAGATGATCAAAAGAGATATAGTAAACCCCCAGACACTAGACCCAACCCAGTTTGGTTTTGTCAAGGGCAAATCATGCCTACTCAACCTGGTAGACTTCTTTGAGAGGGTCACCAAAACAATAGATGAGGGCAAAATTGTTCACACTGCCTACCTTGACCTGGCCAAGGCATTTGACACAATACCCCACTCGGGCTTTGTTGACAAACTCAAGAGGTTAGATGCAAACCCATATGTCACACGGTGGATAGCCAGCTGGTTCACAGACAGGACCCAGGAAGTTAGAAGTGGGGAGTCCACCTTTGCAAAATGGCCAGTCACAAGTGGAGTCCCTAAGGGATCAGTCTTTGGGCCGCTCCTTTTTGGCATTTACTTTTCAGAGGTTAAGGCCAATGTAAGTGGTCCCTGTCTGACTAAATTTGCAGATGATTGCAAATTAGGAGCTGTCATTGAATCTCACTGTAAGTGTGGCAAACATGGGGATGGATTGCCGTATTCCTCCTAATCACTGACTCAAGGGTTGTATTGCATGCAGTTACATTTGCATTTGTGTTCTGCATTCTGTTCCTCACCATGTTTCATGTTGCATTGTGCTGGCGATGTGCTATCACTGATGTGCCTCTGTAAGATTAGGTTTCATTTAAAGGTCTAGAAATGCAGCCATATTAAAGCAGATGTATATCTTCAGTTTAAATTTTACATGCATATGCAACAGAAAGGAACGTTTCAGTAACCTTCAGTCAAGAATACTAATAAGAATAAAATGTACTAACAGAATGTGCAGTACATTAAGTACAAGCAGACTTGGGAACCTAGGTTAAAGTACCGTGTAGAAAGGTACAGGGTTTTGGTATTATTAGGAGATATATTTCAAACACACAAGTGAGCCAGTTAGTTAGTTTGGACTGATACACAGAAAGTCATTGCAGTGCAGGCCACAGAAGTTTGTTGCAGATACTCAAGAATGGGTGCAGAAGTCAGGTCAAATATCCAGCATACCAGAATATTAATGATATTATTCAGGAGAAAATAAATAATTCTGAGTATAATGAGTGCAGGAGTTATGGATGTCATAATTCAGTCTATTTCAACTTATCAGCACTGTTATTGGAAATAGTAATATTTGATTCTGATATTGTTGGCATCTGTACATAATAAAACATTCTTAACCAAACTACAATGTATGCAGACTTTTATTCTGAAAGGTACAAAAAGATTTGGCATGCACAGTTCTGGGTACTTAAAAGATAAAGAAATTCATTCCAGCCTCATTCCAGTTTTTTTTCCACTTATTTTCACTTTAATCCAGTATCAGTTCCTTCAATTCTTATAGTCTCTGTGTGTACAACCACATGGTATTCCTCTTTGTCAGGTACTTCTTTGTGCAGGCATGGGAAAAATTCACCTTCACATATGTATTATGCATGTCATATACACTTGTATTACACATAGCACCCTTGTCACACATGCATGTGACATGCATGCATGTGTGACACATGCATGTGACATTCATATTGTCCCCAAGTGCCTCCTTAGTGCTCCTACTGGCAACTGGGTAGGATAGCAGAGCCACACATTTCACCCCATGTGACATGTGTCTGCCTTTGCAATATGTTTGAATGACTTTACATATAATTACAGACTATATGAATTACTTACTACTGGTACACCACTGTACATGACTAATACACTGTTGAAGTTTATTGTTCTGAGATTTGTAGGTTGCCACACAAGTGTGGTCACATATGTAATTTGCTCATCCCATGATATACCAGTTATCATCTGTTACAGCTAGGCTGCCCTCAGTTTCCTGACGTTGTCCAGTTTTCATACATATGACTCAGTCCTTTGTAGCACATGTAGACATGGGCCTGTGTTACATTACATAGTAATGCATTATGATGCCATATGCAATGCTGACAATCCTGGCTGCATATATAAATATACCTTTACCAAGATTATGCTTTACAAACATAGAGTCACTGTCTGTATACAAATAATACTGATTGTGCATATTGTGCCATGTGATATGGCATGTATGCCATACATATGTATTTCCTATGATGTGTGGCTCTTGCTTACTTGGGTGTTAATGCATGTTTATTCAAAACATTTAACATTTCCTACTCTTCTAACCCCAAATGGTATCCATTGCATTTTCACAATATACTGCCCATAATGGGTTCATATTATAAAGCACCAGATAAAGCACCTTCGTGGTATCCTTGACCTGGGACACATGTTCTCCTGTTTCAAGCATGGACATATAATTATGTGGGTCCATGCTCATGCATATTATTTTACAGTCCTTTATCTTCCATTCTTTATCCCTGATATTCACTTTATTTATGTTCAAATAACCTTAATTTCTAAACCAGTAATTATTTATTTATTTATTTATTTTACATTTGTTGACCGGGAAAGTCCGACTGGAGCGAGGTCCATTTACAGTGGAGTCCCGGGGAGAAAAGCTCCACTATTATACTATATGTTCAGTGATAATATATGCAATACTAGATATTATTTACAATACAAGATATTACATGCAAGAAAAACATGATTAAAGTGATTTGTTCAAAACTAACGAAAGGATTACATTGTAACAATACAATCATCAGATACATCACATATGCCAGTATAAACAGACAATATTTTTTGCTGAGCAGGTTTGAGCGTGAGCACAGGAAGGCTCTGTATGGCAGTTTTGAGGAGAAGTTAGTACTGTAATATAGAGATAGTAAGCAGAATATAGAGTAAGGTAGGAAGTATTTGAGGAGAGCAGGGAAGCATTTATGTGATGCAAGGACAGAGCCAGGAATGCAAGAGGTGTGATTTGAGTGATTTTTTGAAGAGTGTGATAGAAGGTGCTGAGGAAATATTCTGGGGGAGGTTATTCCACAATTTTGCTATGGTATGAGCAAAAAGAGCTTTACCTGCAGTGTTGTTGGCTTGAGTTATATGCAGAAGGGTTTTGTTGGATGAGCGGAGTGGACGCTTTGCTGAGTATTGGTTAAGTAGTTGGTTCAGGGCAGGAGTCTTGTGGGGATTCTTTAGGATGTTATAGGTGAGGACTAGTTGGTGGTAACTAATTAAATGAGGAAGTTCTAACCAATGTAGCTCTTTTAGAGCAAGGCAATGATGGCTACGAAAAGCAGAGTTATTGGCGAATTTAGCAATCTTATTGTAACATGACTCTAGTTTGTTCATGTCTGTTTTCCTAATGTGGGTTAGGATTGGAGATGCATACATTAGGGTAGATAGAAGGTGGGTTTGGGCTAGGGTGACTCGTGCTTGGTCTGTTAGGAAGTGTTTGTGTTTATACAGTGTTCCTAATTTTTATGTACTTTCTTAATGGTTTGAGAGATATGGACATCGAAGTGAAGATCTTTATCTATTTCAATGCCAAGGAGTTTTGTATGGAGGGAGGGGGAAATTGTGGTGCCATTTTTGGAAGTGATAGTGAAAGAAAGGGGTGTGGGTTTGTATTTGCTTGGGGTGAATAGTAGTAGTTTTGTCTTGTTGGGGTTAAGAATCAGTTGGATATCAGTAATCCATTTTTCAATGGAGTTAAAGGATTCCTGGGTAAGGTTTTGAAGAGTGGTTAGGGATGGGGCTGAGCAGATTAAGGTGCAGTCATCTGCGTACTGTATAAGTGATGCATGCAGTGTGGAGGTGTGTAGTCTGTTGGTGAAAATAGTGAATAGTAATGGGCCCAGTATTGAGCCTTGTGGAACACCTATGGTGGATGATAGTAGAGGTGATAGTACTCCTTGCCATTTGACTGATTGTTTCCTATCAGAGAGATAGTTTTTGAACCAAGCAGTTGTAGAGGGGGCAAAGGATATTGATGATAGCGTGTCTAGTAGTAGGTTATGTGAGACCATGTCAAATGCCTTAGAGAGATCTAAGAATATGGCAGATGCAAAGTTGTTGTTATTTCTGAGTTGGTTAACCTGATTAGTGAAAGACAGAAGAGCAGTGGTTGTACTGTGGCTTGGGAAGAAGCCGTGCTGGGTTGAGGAGAGGAGATTATGTGAAGTTAAGAAATGCATCACTTGGGTATGAATACATTTTTCAAGGAGTTTGGACAGGGGGGATAGGATAGCAATGGGGCGGTAGTGTGATAGCTCGTAGGAGTTACCACCTTTGTGTAGGGGGATAATATGTGATACCTTCCATAGTTGAGGGATGTAAGCTTCTTTTATGGAGCGGTTAATCAGAATTGAGATAGGGTAGGCTAGAGATTCAGCTGCTAGTTTTAGGAAATTAGTGGGTAGGCCATCAGCTGCAAGAGTGGTAGGTTTTAGTTTTGAGAGTAGCTTTTTGACTATGGAGGTTGGTATGGGAGAGAGAGTAAAAGATGGTATATTACTATGGTCCTTAGTGGGGGTGGATATAGGGTTATTGCTAGATATCTGAGTAGATAGTGATAGAATAGAGTCTATGAAATGATGGTTGAATTGAGAGGCTAAGCTGTCATTAGTGATATTTGTGTTGGGAGCTGGGGTAGTAGTTTTACCAGGTTTTAGAAGGGAGTTAATAGCATGCCAGAACTTTTGGGGGTTTTTAGAATGTTTGTTTTGGAGATTTAGGAAGTAGCTTTGTTTGTCTTTTGGCTTGATTACGAAGTTGTTGATAGTTCTGTCTATTTAAGCTAGTATTGTTCTTTTTCCAGATCTTCCAGGCATTATCTCTGGCTTGTAGTAAGCCTTTTGTGGTCCTAGTCAGCCAAGGGGCATAGTTTACTTTGGTTCTAAGTTTTCTAATGGGAGCTACTGTATTCAAAACATTCATAAAAGTACTATTGAAAAGTTTAACTGCCTGGTCTAGTTCCAGAGTATGTAATGGCTGCCAATTACATTGTCATAATATACTATTGAGAATTTGTGGATTTACCTTGTGCTCATTTCTAGTTTCCTTATACAGTATGGGTTTGGCTATGTTTAACTTTTTACGAAGAAGGAAAGTGGGGCAGTGATCGCTGAGTGAGTCAGGTAGACAGCCCATGTGATAATTTTGACTAGGGAAGTTTACTAAAGTCCAATCAAGAGTTAACTGTTTCTTAGATTTTTTATCCACTCTGGTGGGTTGTTGAATTAGTTGAGAGAACCCGAATAAGTTAATATGGTTTGTGGGATTGCTAGAATTACAGGATTGCCAATCTAGATTTAGGTCTCCTAACAGTATGGTTTCTTGTGGCAGGTTGGTTGTAGCCCATTGTAAGATTTCCTCTATTGTTGCTGAGTTATTTCCTGGAGGGATATAACTACAAAGGATGTTAATTTTCTTTTTGTTGTTTAGAGATAGAACTGAGCCTAATGTTTCAGCATTTTGGAATTTGGGAAGTGGGGTTTGCAGAGGCTGGAGGTTGAGTGTGTTTTTAAATAGAATAGCAACTCTGCTTCCCTTTTTAGCATTTCTGTCTAGTCTTAGGATGTTATAGCCTGGTGGAAGAATTTCTTCATTCTGGGTGGAGGGTTTTAGCCAGGTTTCAGTAATAGTTAGTAAATCTGGGGAGTATTGGGCTATGAATGTGTGTAGGTCATGCAGTTTGTTGGATATACTTCTTGAGTTTAGGTTTATAATAAGTAGGTCTGATGTTTGTTTGTGTGAGAGAATGTTGTTGTATGGACCTGGGTTGGGGTGTATGTCTCCTGAGATTAGTAAACATTTTTTGTAGATTAGTTTGAGTTTTATAGCATGTGCTAGATCTATATTTGTTTTAGGTAGTGCTTGTTTTTGAGAGTCTGAGTGGTAGGGGTTTTGTATATGTAGAATAATGAGCTGTCACTAAATAGCGTAGAGCAGATTGTGAAATATATGTTTGTGTGTGTGTGTGTGAAAGAATGTGTTGTGTGGAATGAATTGTTTAATGGTATGTTAGTGGGTGTGGATGTGGTGAATGTTGGTGTGATGAGAGTTAGAATTAGTGCTAGTGGTATGAATTTCATGGTTAGTGTAGCTACTAGAGATATTTAGATAGGAAGTAAGATGGGTGTGTTAGTGGTTGGGTGCTAGATCTTTAGTTTGGCTACTGGGTGGGGTGTTTGGCTTGGGTGTGTGTGGGTGTAATTGAAGGGAGGTGCTGATTGGTGTGGAGATTGGATTGGTTGTCAGTGTTAGCTATAAATGTAGATGCACTGGGGGTGTGTGGGATTTGGGGGTAGGGTAGGGGAGCGGAGTGAGCCTGGAGGGCGAACAGAGCGGGAAGAGCCGAGAGGTGAGGTGGCTCAGGAGAAACAATCAGTGAACAGGATTACAACTGCAGGTAAAGCCAGGGAGTGGGATTGTATCTTTTGTGGTTCTGTACTAGTAGTGTGTTCAGGAACTATTGTAATTCCTTCAAAATAAAAGGAAAAAAACTAGGGAGAAAGAGAAGTTATTAAGTAGAAAAACTCTGTTAGGGGCAGAGATAAATCCTATTTGGTAAGCCTTCAGGTCTAATAAAAGTGGGTTTAGCAGAACCTTTTTATGGTAAAATGCTGCCACCTGGTGGTGAAAAGGGAGTGATTCCCAGCACTAGGATTCTGCACAACACTTGTAGTGCTTTATGGGGTTATTAGGAGCAGACGGGGGATAACTATGGATTCAGGGGGCTTGCGGCAGGCTGCTATCACATACACTGGTAGGACGCTGGATAATAGTAAAATGCTGTTACAATATTGCCCTTAGAGCTACATGCACTGAGCTGTCCCTGTATGATTTGAGTTGTGCCTTTTTCACTTTGGGAGGTGTTTGTTATGCCTGGGAGCAGGGTATCCTCAGACGTCCTCACTATGACCGGAAGGATTCCTGACCGAAGTACTATCCTTATATGTAGGAATAGTACAGGGGACACCCGTGGTTACAGACTGAGTTGTCCCTGTATGATTTGAGTTGTGCCTTTTTCACTTTGGGAGGTGTTTGTTATGCCTGAGAGCAGGGTATCCTCAGACGTCCTCACTATGACTGGAGGGATTCCTGACCGAAGTACTATCCTTATATGTAGGAATAGTACAGGGGACACCCGTAG
Organism: Protopterus annectens; assembly: GCF_019279795.1. Lineage (NCBI taxonomy): Eukaryota > Metazoa > Chordata > Ceratodontiformes > Protopteridae > Protopterus > Protopterus annectens. Next base: position 823,123,201 of record NC_056731.1, on the reverse strand, counting down.
TTACAGACTGAGTTGTCCCTGTATGATTTGAGTTGTGCCTTTTTCACTTTGGGAGGTGTTTGTTATGCCTGGGAGCAGGGTATCCTCAGACGTCCTCACTATGACTGGAGGGATTCCTGACCGAAGTACTATCCTTATATGTAGGAATAGTACAGGGGACACCCGTGGTTACAGACTGAGTTTTCCCTGTATGATTTGAGTTGTGCCTTTTTCACTTTGGGAGGTGTTTGTTATGCCTGGGAGCAGGGTATCCTCAGACGTCCTCACTATGACCGGAGGGATTCCTGACCGAAGTACTATCCTTATATGTAGGAATAGTACAGGGGACACCCGTGGTTACAGACTGAGTTGTCCCTGTATGATTTGAGTTGTGCCTTTTTCACTTTAGGAGGTGTTTGTTATGCAGGGAGCAGGGTATCCTCAGACGTCCTCACTATGACCGGAGGGATTCCTGACCGAAGTACTATCCTTATATGTAGGAATAGTACAGGGGACACCCGTGGTTACAGCGGGTAGCGAGACTTGCAGCCTGCCGTTTGCTTCCTGATTTGAAAAGACAAATTCTTTATTTCCTCATTCTGCTCATGCTCACTACAGGTATGGACTCTGAAAGTAGTATTGCTTGTCTGGCTGTCTTGCAAAGTTATGCTAAATCTTTAGTGATCACAGCTACCTCACCCCATACTCCTCTCCCATTCCTCTTGCTAGATCACAAATCCCCTGCCTGGATCAACTCATATAAGTATTATTCCTGGAAAATTAATATTTACTAACCCTGTAGCTCATATCTTGCCTGAATAGTAAGCAGATGTGCAGTGATACTAAGGGCTAAGAACTTCAGCATAATCGAGTGGTAGGATTAGGTCCTGAGTTACCTCATTTAACACGAAGACCACCCCATGACAAACTTCAGAAGACACAATGGTGTGATATTGTTAGTATGTTTATAATTTATTTAAGCTCAGCTGTAGTATTGTTACACCTTATTTCTATTTACATCTCTATTCTCTATATCCTTGTCATTAACTGGTTGATTTCATATACCGTACTTTCTTTGGTGTAGAAGTAACCTACTACTTTAGCTATCTATGCTAGCGAGCCCAGCTCCTCAAACTGCTTCAATAAAAGGGACCACAAGATCAGTGGTAATAACCACAGTAAACAAATCTGAATTAACTGACTAACTGACTAAGTAATTAATCAATCTGCGTGGTGACCAGGTACTCAGGAGCAAAAACACGTTAAAAAGTCTTAGTATGCTTTCTCGGTTAGTGGTTAGTCAGACAGTTTATGTGAGAGAGTTTATATACATTTCTGTATAGTTAAAGCACAGGCATGGCTTGGTTTGCCTGTTTTAATTGCAGATACTATAGTAACACTATAGCTCAGTCGATAATCCATTTGATTTTGAGTCTGTCTGATTTGACTTGCCTAGATGATACATAGGAAAGTGTCACTAAGTTCTTTCTACTCGGTAACAGAAAACATAAAAAAAAATATGAACAACCACGGCTAAAGGAATCAACACTGTTTAATATAAAAACAAATAAAATCCAAGAGTAAACGCTTTCGCGAGCTTCCTGATCATTTCTTCAGACTAAAATGCATTAATTACCTCACTAAACTTAAATTTCTGAAAAAACAATCAAAATGCAGAGTCAATTATTAAACTTAATAGGTATAAAACCATTTGTTAAAAACACAGCACATACAAATAAATGTACTATTACAATAAAAAAATATATAGCAATATTTAAATACCTCATACTGATCATAGTTAAACCTTAGTACTTTTCAGAGTTTATAGTACTCATTCTTTCTAAAATACATAGCATATAAAACAATGCTTTTTAATGGGGATTCAATGCTTAAGTGGTATTGCTTTTAGAAATGCTTTTAGGGATATCATTTCATTAATCCCTGGAGGGTTGTCAGCATTCAGCTGTAGGATCCACCTCTGTTCTGCCTCTTCACTTCTGTTCTTTATTTCATCTACTATCTCCAAAGCAGAAAAATTAAACACATGATGCATCCCCTCTGCTTCAACGTGCTTAGCTAGGGCACTCATCTCTTTTTTGTTAACTATGTCCCTCATATGCTCCTGGATACATTCCTTTAACATTCTGTTAGTTTTCCCAATGTAGAAGACTTTACAGTACTGGTATTTCTTGTCCTGCAGTCTGCATAGAAGTCTACCTCTATTCTAAAATTCTGTTTGGGATGCAGGAAAATGGAGCCTGAAAAAATATACCTACAGGCTGTGCAATTTCTACATGAGTAGGTCCTTATCCTATTTGACAAATCCTTAGATTTTGTACCTAACATTTTATAACATAGTTACCTTTTTAGTGACTTCTTATTTATAAAAGAGAAATGTGGTACAGAATCAATAACATCCTCCAATTCTTTTGTAGCTGTAAGGATTTTCCAGTTCTTCTTAAAGATCTCACAAAATAAATTAATGTCACTAGCACAGTATATTGGGAACCTGAGTTTTTCTCTTGTGGGATTATGTTCAGATGGTTCATGTACAGGATGTTCTGAGAAGTATGGTTTCCCTTTATAGGTTCATAGGTTCATCTCTTTACCTTCACGTTCCTCATATGCTTCCTTAATACATGCATCTATTTTTCCCTTTACCGTCACGCTCCTCATATACTTCCTTAATACATGCATCTATTTTTCCCTTTACCGTCACGCTCCTCATATACTTCCTTAATACATGCATCTATTTTTCCCTTTACCTTCACGTTCCTCATATACTTCCTTAATACATGCATCTATTTCTGGTTGACTGTAGCCCCTGTTTAGGTAATCTTCCTCCAACAGTAGCATCACTTCCTCTAGTCCTTCTTCTCTATTATGTAACCTACTACCCTCAGAAACTGCCCTTTCATTGCATTCCTGCTGACATGTCTGGGGTGCATACTATTCTTATGCAGTAGAGAATTTTCCTAATTGGTTTCCTGTATAATCCAGTTGCTAGTCTACTTAATTCTGACTTATGAAAGGTCGGTTTCTGAGGGTGAGTAGGTTACATGAGGAACATGAAGGTAAAGGGAAACCATGCTTCTCAGAACACCCTGTACATGAACCATCTGAACGTAATTCCATAAACAAGAAGTCACTAAAAAGACAATTATGTTATAAAATGTTAGGAATAAAATCTAAGGATTTGTCAAATAGGATAGGGACCTCCCCATGTAGAAATTGCACAGCCTGTAGGTATATTTTTTCAGGCTCTATTTTCCTGCATCCCAAACAGAATTTTAGAATAGAGGTAGACTTCTATGCAGACTGCAGGACAAGAAATGCTGTATATCTTAGCTTTTGCCAGTACTGTAAAGTCTTCTACATTGGGAAAACTTACAGTCTCCAGAGCTGTGGACGAGGGTAAGGCGGTCCACACAGCCTATCTAGACCTTGCCAAGGCCTTTTACACCATCCCCCACTCTGGAATCATAGATAAACTTACTAAACTGGGCATAAATCCCTATGTCACTCGATGGATTGCCAACTGGCTTACTGACAGAACCCAGACTGTAAAAGTAGCTGACTCCAAATCCAGCTCCAGACAAGTGACAAGTGGAGTATCTCAGGGTTCAGTCCTGGGACCGCTCTTGTTTGGCATCTACTTCTCTGAAGTACAGGCCAACACTAAGGACTCTGGCTAACAAATTTCGCAGATGACTGCAAACTGGGAGCCATTATTAAATCACCAAATGATGTGAGTATTCTACAAAAGGGCCTTACAGAAACAGATGCTTGGTGCCAGAGCCATGGGGTCAAGCTTAATGCCAAGACATGTATAGTTATCCCTTTTGGGAAAAAACATGTACCCATGAATTACCACATAGGTGGCAATACACTAAACACCGAAAGTGTGATGAGAGACTTAGGGACACAGGTGGACAGTGGTCTCACCTTTGATAACCACATCACCACAACAGTCAGGAAATCCTTCTATGTGGCACACCTCATCACTAAGGGCTTTTCATCCAGAAAAAAGGAGGTCATTGTTCCACTGTACTCATCCCTCATTAGACCCATTATAGAGTACAATGCCCTGTTTGGTATGTACCTCACAAGACATCTGCAACAGCTGGAAAGGCTGCAGAAATACTTCACGAAAAGTATCACAGGCTTAAAGCAGATGCCCTATGCTGACCATCTAAAAAAACTTCAGCTATACTCTGTGGCATATCATCTACTCAGAGGCGATCTCTGCTTAACATACAAGGCCATGTCAAACCCTGAGCTGTTGGACATGCTCCAATTAAAGAAATCCCAATCCCTCAGAGCCACATACTCCAGGGATCTAAACCTTGTCATCACAATGGACAAAACATACTGGAGGGATAGGTTCGTGACCCAGAGACTCCCCATACTCTGGAATAGACTGCCCATACATGTCAAGCAGAGTGCCTCCTTGGCCCTTTTCAAAAGGAACCTTGACGATTGGATTGGAGATAAGAAATTCACTCCGAGGATCACATCAGTCGCTCTGCTAGACAGGGGTCCAGGGAAGTAAATATTGTGGGAAAAAATATCCGGGGAATTGTTTGGCTAGGCTTGTATAGGCCCTAGGGCCGATAGCCTAGTACCAACCTATGAACCTATGAACTAACAGAATGTTAAAGGAATGTATCCTGGAGCATATGAGGGACATAGTTAACAAAAAAGAGACGAGTGCCCTAGCTAAGCACGTTGAAGCGGAGGTGATGCCTCATGTGTTTAATTTTTTTGCTTTGGAGATAGTAGATGAAAGCATTAGAGGGGGTGATATAAAGAACAGAACTGAAGAGGCAGAACAGAGATGGATCCTACAGCAGAATGCTGATAATGATATCCCTAGAACCATTTCTAAAAGCAAGACCACATAAGCATTGAATTCCCATTAAAAGGCATTGTTTTATATGCTATGTATTTTAGAAAGAATGAGTACTATAAACTGTGAAAAGTACTAAGGTTTAACTATGATCAGTATGAGGTATTTAAATATTACTATATATATTTTTATTGTAATAGTACGTTTATTTGTATATACTATGTTTTTAACAAATGGTTTTATACCTATTAAGTTTAATAATTGACTCTGCGTTTTGACTGGTTTTTCAGTAATTTAAGTTTAGTGCGGTAATTAATGTATTTTAGTCTTAAGAAGAGACCAGGAAGATCGCAAAAGCGTTTACTCTTGGATTTTATTTGTTTATTCCTTTAGCCATGGTTGTTCATGTTCTTTTTGTTTTCTTTGAAGCTTTGATGTGAATACCGAGTGTTTTACCCGGTACCTGCATCACTTAATTTTGATTCTTTCTACTCGGTACTGTTGAGCCAGTCCTGTCTAATAAATCTCCTTTTGTTCAAAAGGAGAAACATATTCTCAGACTAGATGAGTTACTATGGGGACTAATGCATCAAACGTATATGCAGCCTTGTGGGGAGGGAGTAATGCTTATATGACTCTTCTGGTAGTAAGTTCTTTATCTATTGTTTAAAGGTATCAGTAAAGATGGTATTTTTCATGAAACTGCCTCAGTGGTACCATTTGTTTTCTGTATTGATTTTATTAACAAAAATGAATTCAGCCTCCTCTTCAGTAAGGCTATGGGATATTTCTTCTGTGATAAAATGGACATTGACTTCAAAGCTAAATAATTCTGGACTTTAGGTTAGCGCTTCTTGCCTTTTGGATTTAATAACTTCCCTGATGTTGCTCTCTTCCTAAAGTGCAAAAGCACGACATTTTGATTACTTGTACATAAATGTTTCTGTAAATTTTCCACCTGAAGTAGAAATGTAAGGGGAATATTTGCTGAGAAATGCGATTTTAATGTTTTAAACTTATACGAGAATGACATATAAAACTTCAACTTGTAGACTTTCTTGCACAGCTACCCATAATCATTTATATGCACATTCAGTAATTTCTCTAGTTTCCTTTTTCAGGTTATGTTATTACCTTTTTCTCTATATCACTGTTCCTTCACTTCATCACGGGGACTGCCTACATGAAGGACCTCAGATGCAGTAAATCTTCAGGTCATGATGCGCTACGTAGTGAAAGCCTTTGCAGACTTTATAGTAGAATGTCTCAAAAGGATCATGAATAAAACATTGCAAATTGATACAATACCAACTTTATAAAAATTAATGAAATGTTCTTTAGTCATACTGGGAGAACTGAACAGAAACATCTCCCTGTAGTGCTGTTTACAATCAGTCGTAGCTGAGACGTAGCAGCATTAGACAGGAAGCATACTCAGAAATTTAATTTGAATATTCATTAATGGAAACTAAACAGATATTCTATTAATGGAAGATTAATTCTAACTAGTTATTTAAACTTCCTGGACTTATGAACATGAAGCCCTGCATTTGGGCCTTGGGGTATATTTGATATTTCTAGCAACATTGCTTCATCTGTTCATAAGGCTCTCAGAACGTTATTAAGTCTGCCTCATTCCTTCCCCTCAGTTTACTTAAGAGAAGAACTTGGCTTGGCCAATGAAATGGGCTTTATGGATTCACAAATCCTGGTTACTTCGATAAAAATTAGTAGAAAACAGATGGCAAATGCAGGGAAAGAGAAAACGACATGGTGGAATGAAAGGATTCGCAAACGGCCAACACTGGCTAAGACAGAAGATATATTACAATTATATGGTTGCTGACATTTGAAGTATTATATATCTAAGAATATTATACTTAGTCATAGTTACATCTAGGATGCAAAAAGATGATCATATCCTTCCAGATACAAAATGATTTAAATCAAATGCAAACTAGTACATATTCCCTTGGCTCTGCACTAACATTGGTTAACTATAACAAAAGGATGTCTTTATGCTTTATATTCTAGATATCTATGTGTCTAGTTACTTTCTGTCATTATCATGTATAATGCATTATGTAATATAGCTGTATATATGATTATATGTACTCTCTAATTTGTGCTCATATGTATTCTTATATACTTCCTCTTATGTGTCCTTCATGTACTGTACCTTAGGTGGAGCTTTTCTCCCCGGGTCTCTGCTGAAAATGGACCTGTGTCCAGTCAGACTTTCCTGGTAAGCAAATGTAAAATAAAATAAAAAATTTTAAAAAATGTGCAGTATATATGGCAGTCTAAGGCTGAAATGTAGTGAAAAAGTCAACGGCTAGATAGGCTGGATAAGCTAGGGTTAATTACTACGGTCAGAAAGTGCATTTGTTGTATGAAAAAAATATGGAAAATATTTTTTATGTACTGGCAGAGTGCCCAATATAGCAAAGATTAAGGAAATGCTTGTATACAACTTTCTTTGGGTCAAACTACCCAAGGGATAAATATTGAAGATAGTAGGAAAGTTATTTCATTGGTCTCCTTAATCAGTAAGGAGTATTCATTAAATTGGATTGCTGCCACCCCCAAATCAATGAAAAAATTAAGGATAAAAATAAAATGTCTAAGTGTTTTGGTAACATTGCTTTATAAATGAATTCTGGCGTCTGTATTCTTACTGTTTATGTACATTTAAATGATATTTTAATTTGATTTGAACAATATGTTTTAATGAGCTTGCTAATACAAATATGAATAATGTATTTCTAGACTATAGTCAGACCTTTTTGCAGGGTGGACATTTCAAGCTTACTGGACAAGTTTAGAGGTGAGTGAGCATCAGATATAGTTAATGTATTTGTCATTAAATAACGATATGAAAAACAGGTAAATTAAAGTTAAATGTTGGCTAATACACTCATTGTGGATAAAGGCAGATGTGATATTTCTCCAGTGTTCTAAACAGAGTTTTAAATCGTTGAGTCTTTATGCATGCTTATGCCCTACAAGTAACGACATGTCAACCATCAAATATGCACACGATACTACAGTAGGTTGCCTAACTCTTAGAGTACATTGGGTTCTGGGATATAGTTGAAACTAAAAAATAGGCACGTTGTCCAGAACAAACAGCTTGTTATACAAACTGAAAGAAGCTCTCTACAGCTTCATAAGGGGAGACAGTTTCCAACACAGTACCTGAGTGGTTACATGCTTAATAGTATGGCTTCAAGATGACCCCATGACGCAGATGAATAAAGCCCTTACTGTGACCCACAGAATGGTGGGAGAGGGTAGAAGTGAACAGGTGATGTTGGCATGCCCATTCTGTGGGGAGGGGGGGGGGGCAGGAGGCAGCTAAGACTTGTATACAGAGCTGCACTAATAAAGCTGCGTGCTGAAGACTGGGTGTACTGCCTGGCTGGAGGTTGAGCATGTGTGGAAGCCCATATGCACCTGCTGATGCAGCATCTAAGTGGTGCTCGCAGGGTTGGCAATGGGTGGGAAGGTACAGGGCACGCTCCCCTGGCAACAATAGCATGCTACATCACTGTCCTTAATTTCCTTACTGGCCCTTGTTGTGGGTCAGGTTGAGCAAGGGGAGGTTAAGATGAGTCCAGTAGATCCAGTAAAAGAGGACAGGAGAGGAAAGGAGGTGGTGACAACTTATATTTAACCACAAGGAGAATAACACAACTTCAGAGAAGGACCCAGGACATTATATAGATATCATGTTAAACTTTTCAATACACTGTACAAATCAAAATCGCAGGGGATGAGTCTATAGGTGCTTAGCTCTATGCAGTGCAATGTGCTCATCTCTTACTGTGATGTGCTCGTCTCTTTGTGCAAAAAGCTTGAACATTTTCTTCTAAACTACAAGCCCATGATACACAGATCAGAATACAGGGAATGCTAGAAAAATATGAATTGATATAAAACAGGGCAACCAAGGTCATTTGGGTTATGATGAGGCATTCATATGCTTATAGACTAAAAAAAGTAAGTTGGTATTCTTTAGCATAGAGAAGGGGGAAGAGGATGTCTGATAAGTTTGGAAAGCCTTCTGAGGTGAGTATTTGAGGGAGTGTCTAGGCATTGAAAACTTAACTATTGGTCATAACCTCAAGGTGATGGCTAAGCCCCCCTAATAGTAACTAGTAACACAAAAGGAAGAAGAAAAGGCTCCATTGATGAAAAGTTGGTGAGTGAACAGAATTAATTTCATGTGAAGACAGACAAAGAGGCCAGTACAGGCATAATTAAAAGTTCCACAGCCTTAATTATAGGCAACAAATGTTATGAACTTTAAACTTTGGCTCTCTGTGTTTAAGGATGGCAGTGGATAAAACAGTATTAGTGGATTGGTATGATTATTAAATCAAAATGAAAGGAGGGCAGTTTTGGTGTCCACCATGAATGCTAGGAGTTTAGTTAGAGAACTATTAGTCAAAGTCAAGTTAAAGTCAAAGTAAACCTTATTGTCATTCAGATTATACAACTTGCACATCACTGAATGAAATTTCATTACTCCTTCTCAAAGTGAAGGCATTTTCACACATAGACAATCTGTATTACAACTACTGCTGACATCACACACATTATTGTCTTAGCCTCCTAACTATACATAAAAACTGCACAGAAAGGGGGGCATTTTTGCACTAATAATTATTGTACATTTAAAGTTGCCATAATTATTATTGCACAATTAGGATTGCATAAGAATATGAATTAAGAAAATCTCAGTGGGATTATTGCACCCAAGCTATTGCACAAAAATATGTGATACTACTGTTGGAAATTCCAACAGCCTTTTCAGAGTTTGGAGTTCAGCACATTGTTGAGTTAGTATGAGTTTAGTAGTCTGATGGCCTGTGGAAAAAAGCTCTTCTTGTATCTGGCTGTTTTGCATTTCCTACTGTGGTAGCATTTACCAAAAGATAAACAGGTGAACAGTCCATGGGCAGGGTAGGTAATGTCTCTGATAATCTTGTTGGCCCTACTGTGAGATTGTGACAGGTTTATTTCTTGGATGGCAGGGAGCATGGTTCCACCGATTTTCTCTGCTACCTTAACCACTTTTTGAAGGGCTTTTTTGTCCATGGTGAAACAGTTACCATACCAGGTTGCAAGACTATTGGTTAGTATACTGTCAATGGCATCTCTGTAAAAGATAGTAGCTATTGGGAGGGGAGGTTTGCCTTTTTCATCTTTCACAGGAAATTAAGGCATTGCTGAGCTTTCTTTACAGTGGCAGTAGTATTAATGCTACATGTTAGGTCGTCTATGATATGTACCCTCAAGAATTTTGTACTTTCCACTCTCTCTATTATTTCATTGTGGCTTGCTAGTGGAGAGTGTGTTTTATGCCTTCTTCTGTTTGGTCTTGTTCATGTTTAGTGAGAGATTGTTGTTGTCGCACCAGAACATGAGTTGACTAAATTCCTCTCTCTAGGCTGATTTGTCATCGTTGCTTATGAGACCTACGACAGTTGTGCCATCTGCAAACTTGATGATGTGTTTCAAGTTGAACTTGACTATGCAGTCATGAGTCAACAAGGTGAACAACAGAGGGCTCAGTACACAGTTCTGAGGGACTCCCGTATTCATAGCGATGCTCTCGGAGGTGCTGTTTCTACCACGTACTGTCTGAGGTCTGTCTATGAGGAAGTCCAGTATCCCATTGCATAGGGGTGTGTTTATTCCCAGTTGGTCAAGTTTCTTTATCAGGTGTTGGGGGAATCACTGTGTTGAAGGCAGAGCAATTCTTGTTTTACAGGTGGGCCATGGATACTTGTAGCACCATTGAAATAGCCTCTTCTGTGGAACAATTTGGTCAATATGCAAACTGGAATGGGCCTAAGGATGTAGGGAGACTGGATTTTATATGGTTCTTGACCAGCCTCTCAAAACGCTTCATTACTAACGAGGTTAGTGCTATGGGATGATAGTCATTTAGCTTTGACGGTGTGGACTTCTTTGGGATGGCTATTATAGTTGTAGTTTTAAAGTATTTGGGTATGCTAGCCTGTTTTAGTGAGATGTTGTAGATATCCGTAAGAACATGTGTCAGCCGGTCAGTGCATTCTGTAGGTACCCATCCCAGGATGTTATCGGGTCCAGCTGCCTTCCTTGGGTTAACCCTGCAGAGAGTTCTTCTAACATCAGTAGGGTTGAGACATAGTACTTTATCCCCTTGACTGGTATGGGCCTTCATTCCAGTTGTATTTTTTCTTTCCTCAAACCTGTTGAAGGTGTTTAGTTAGTTGAGGAACTCAGTATTGTCATCACACTGTGCTGATGTGAGCCTGTAACCTGTGATGGATTGTATGCCTTGTCACATTCACCTTGAGTCTCGGAGGTCTTTGAAGTGACTCTGGATCTTCTGACTATATGCCCTTTTTGATGTTTTTATTCCTTTGTTCAGGTTTGCTCTGGCTGACTGAAGGGCTTCCTTACCCCCCCCGACTTGAAGACTGTGCTGCGTGACTTCAGGAGCTTGTATACTTCACTTGTGAGCCATGGTTTCTGGCTGGCACGTGTGATGATGTTCTTGGTGATTGTCATGTCATCCACAGACTTTGATATGAATCCTATTACTAATTCAGTGTACTCTTTCAGGTTGGTGGGCTGATCTGCAGTGACAGCTTCTTTGAATGGTCTGTGCTTTCAAAGCAATCCTAAGTGCAGAGACTGCTCCTTCTGGACAGACTCTTATCTGCTCCTTGGATGGTTTCTCTCTGATTGGTAATGGTCTATAGGCTGGAGTCAGCATAATGGATAGATGATCCGAATTACCAAGTTGCTGGCAGGGCTTTGCCCTCAACACCTGTTCGACATTGGTGTACACCTTATCTAGTATGTTGGCACCTCTGGTGGCAAAGTCTATTTGCTGGTAGTAGTGCAGTAGAATGTTTTCAGATTAGCCTGGTTAGTCATCAGCTGCGATATAGACACAATCAGGGTTTTTGTTCTGCATTTCACTGATTGACTGGTAAAGTGTGGCCAGTGCTTCATTTGTGTTTCCACTTGGAAGAATATATACAGCTGAGATGATAATAGCTAAGAATTCCCTCGGCAGGTAAAAAGGTCTACGTTTTGCTGTCATGAACTCTATATTCACACAGCAGTGGGTTGAGACTTTCTCACAGTTTGAGCACCAGTTGTTGTTTATGTAAACACAAACCTCACTACCCCTGGATTTGCCACTGAGGGCCTGGCTTCTCTCTGTATAATAATAGCCAATCCACATGAACAAAACTGTGTCACTCATACTAAGATTTAGCCAGGTTAATGTAAAGATAAACATACAACAGTCTCTTACCTCTTTATAGATGTTTGGGTCCAATCTTAGGTAGTCCATTTTGTTTTGCTGGGATCGAATGTTTTTCTAGCATGATAGATCAGAGCACAGGTCTTTAAGGGTTTCCTTTCAGACTGACATTGATACCAGCTCTAGTTCCTGCTTTCCTAGACCTTTCACATCTCTTCCACCGTCTCTTCCTTTCTGGTGCAATGTATGTTGAATTTGTTCATAAACAGCACTCTGAGTCTAAATTAGACAAGATTTTCACCTTTCTGAGTTTGTTAAGCCTCACAGGCCCTAAAGAAAGCAGCCTTGTAAAACAGTTGCACCCGAGCCCATAAGCTGAAGGTCTAGCAGGGTATTTCTGCCATAGACTAACTTTTTGCTTGGTTCCCTTCCTCGTTTTGTCATGTTTGTAGTTTCTGATGAAGTATTAGATGGATATTTATACAGATATTGCACATGCCTTTCTCAAGCTGGAGCAGTCACTGCCTCACAGGGTGCCGACATCTTGAAAAAAAATAAAGTTTGTTCAAGTTCAAGTAGTGTTGGAGAATGGCATCCATATACCTGGGAGCCTAGTTAAACACCAAGCTGTTTGAGATTAGATCACAAACAGCCAGCCATGAGAGGTTAAACAAATCTCATTATGAAAAGCAGAAATTTTACATCTGGGTAAGCCCTTAGTATGGGAAATGTTAGACCTGGGTAAACTAGAGTATATCCTTAATATGGGAAATATTAGATTTGGGTAAGCTACTATACATCTTTAGTATAAGTTCACAGATTAGTACTAGGCTAACTGCCTTTGTGGGCCATTTTAACACTACCCAATTACCCATATGAGAATCAAATCTTGCACCTTTTGCCTCTAAGGTAAACACCATCATCATTATGCCAACCTCTGACTAAATATGCATATGTTTAGAAATATCTTTGTTAATACAGAAGTAGAGGGTAAGATTGAGGTTATTTTATATGTACTTTAGTTTATATTTTATTGATTTTCTGTCTTGTAATACAATTTGAAGTTTCAATGAGAGCATTTTCTGTTGTGTATGTGTATCGCATAGATGGTTTCATTTTGTTTTTTACAGATTATACTGGAACATGCTAGGAAGGAATTTAAAAACACCATATCAGAAAATTCAAAGCGGATTATGAATTTAAGTTTGATACAGATTGTAAAGAAAACTACAAAACTTTCTTCAGTTATTCAGAAAATTAAGTAATAATGTCCAACAATGCACTGAGCTCATCAATAATATTACACATTCTGACCCAATAGCTCTCTTACACACATTGTTTCCTTCACTGTCCTTGAGAATTTGGTTTTCCCCTGAAATCACTATGGAACAAGTCTTAGGATGCACTGTCATCAGTGCCAAGTATGCCCTGTCTGAGCCTCTCCTTAAAGTGTTCAACCTCAACCTGTCTACATGATTTGTTTCTGATGTCTGGAGTATAGTCACTGTGCCTCCGCTATACAAGGGTGGTCCTTCTACATTTCTGGGTAGTTATAGACGCATTAGCCTCACCAGCCTTATATGCAAAGTCATGGAATGTATCAGAGCAGAACTCATTTATGCAGACATAGGCAACTCAACTGAGGTAGATCCTAATCAGTTTGGTTTTGTGAAGGGCAGCTCCTGCCTCCTGAACCTAGTAAGCTCCTTTGAAAATGTTACAGGGTCCTTGGATGGTGGTCGTTCCATGCACACTGCTTATCTTGACCTGGCCAAGGCTTTTGACACTATCCCTCATGCTGGTATTATTGAAAAATTAGACAAGCTTAATGTAAATTCCTTCATTGTCCACTGGATAGCAAATTGGCTATCCAAGCTGATTCCCTTTCTGAATGTAAAATTGTAACTAGTGGGGTGCCGTAGGGATCTGTTCTAATCCCTCTCCTTTTTGCTATTTATTTTGCAGACGTCCACGCTAATACCCCAGAAGTGTGGTTGACCACGTTTGCTGATGAATGTAAACTGACCATGTTATCTGTTCATCCACTGAAACAAGACAGTTCCAGCAAGGGCTGGATTATGCACTTACACAGTATATCAAAAAATGGTGTGAAACTAAATGAAAAAAAGTGCAACATAGTAGCATTTGGCAGAAAAGTTGCTCCCACCTCATATTATAGTCCTCTTCAGACAGCTACAGTTATAAGAGACGAAGGTACTTATATGGATAATACTATCTCATCCAATCATCACATTTCCACCAAAGTCAGGAAATCCTTTTTTTCTGGCTCAGTTGGTTTCCAACAGAATGTCTTCATGATTCAGAGAAGTTAGCCTGCCTCTGTACTCTTCCCTTATCAGATCCATCATTGAATACAATGCCCCCTTTGGTATGTACAAATCCAAGATTATTACTTAGTTGGAAAGGCCCCATTTTTAAGCAAGAAAATGAAAGTTCTTAAATCTTTTAACTACAGTTTAGATTCAACGACTCTCCTTATACTCAGTACCCTACAGGTTGCTGCAAGGTGACCTGTGTCTTGCTTTTTGAGCTATGAAAGACCCAGTACTATTTAACCTCCTATTTCTTTCCAAACCAGTGACTCTGCAAACATCCTGACTAAGGACCTAAATCTACAACAACCAATAAACAAGACTCATTGAAGAGACAGGTTCCAAAATGGGTGTAGTTCTAGCTGGGTCTATATCAGAACATCGAAGTATTAAAACTTTGAATGTTCTGATATCGAACACTATTCAGTGAATGCTAAGAATATCGAAGCTGCAGAACAGCGAATTCTTTCCTCGGGAAAAAATTCGGTTGGCCGTTTCTGTGGCTTCGCTATTCTTAGTGGTGTGGTGGAAAGTTACGGGTTGGGTTTAGGTAAGTGTGCGATTGTTTGTACGTTAAGGTTAGGGGCGGGTTAAGTGAGTTAGGGTTAGGGCGCTGGTTAGGCGTGTGTGTGATAGTGACAGACTTTAGGGTTAAGGGCAGTTTAAGTGAGTTAGGGTTAGGGCGCGGGTTAGGTGAGTGTGCGATAGTGACGGACCTTAGGGTTAAGGTTTGGGTTAAGGTAAGTGGGTAGATAGTAGTGTATGTTTAGTTTAGTGTAGTGTTAGATGTAGAAATTTAAGTGTATGTGTGTGGTTGCTGTTTGTTTGATGTGCTTGTGTTATGTGTATGTGTTTTTGGAGCAGCTAATTTTTTCCATGGGAAAAAATTCACTGTTCTGAATGTTCGATATTTTCATGTTTAGATGTTTTGGGGCTGATGAAAAAGCGTATTGCTATTTTCATCTTTCGATAACGTGATATAAACGCTCCTAGCCTATGGAATATGTTATCACTACAGGTGAAACAAAGTACTACTACTACCTTTAAGGTTAGTCTTCATGACTGGATGGGTCGACACAAATATACACCAGGGTTATCACGTACAGCCCTGCTCAAGTTGGGTGGTGATCACTATTAAGTGCTTGAAAAGGGTTTGCATAAAGGTGTATATGAATGGGCAGCTTATTGTCCCAGGGATCGCTTGCCCAGTATGTTCCTATGTTCTTTTTTGCTATTTGTACCAGAGCAACAGGGAGTGCGGTCTGCAAGAGAGACATGACGGTCTAGCACCTTAGAGGTCACAGAAAGTATGAAAGATGCCAGAAAGATTGTGAGGAACAATATTCAGGTGTCATCATCATACAAAGAAGCAGGTGACACCAAATGTTTATAACATTCACAGCAATATTTTATTAGTGGCAGGACAGCATGATAGGACATGGCAAGGTATCAGGCAAGGTATATATGTATCTCATAAAGCCTTGGGGAATAGCAGCTACTGGACAACTTATACTATCTCTTCAAAAGTGTAAATAAATAAAAAATGTATACTGACAGAGATGGTTAATGCACACTGACACACACACACACACACACACACACACACACACACACACACACACACACACACACACACACACACACACACACACACACACACCATAAATTAAACTTTGTACAGCAAAAATCTTTCAGAAAATACAGTACAACAGACTGCTAGTGCCCCAGTCTAAATGTGACCCTCCATATAGAAGCATATATTTTCTGTTTTTTTGCCCCCCCAAACCCCAGACTACCATAACTTTCTATTAGCTAGTTACTTATTTTCAGTTCCTAATACAGTATGAGAGGTGAGTGGATTGTGGATTATGACCTTTAGCCAGTGTTGTGTGTGCATGGGTGTGTTTGTGTGTATTTGTGGGGGTGGAGGAGTATGAGGTCAGAGGCTTTTACGTATCTTCCCTAACAACCCACATTGGCTGAACAGTGTGAACCATATCAGTTTTATTTTAGATCCACTTAAACCAAGAATACTAATTAATCACCATACTATGCAAAACAACAGTAATGAATCACAACTCACATCTGAAAACATGCACATTAATAAATCTATTTGTTTCAAACTTGTGACTTCAACAAGCAATACTTTCTTACTGTAATGGTACTTAGAATTTTACAATATATGATTTGCTCAAAATTAGATGCTACATAATGTCCCTTTATATGCTTTCTGCCCTTATGTCTGCTGATCATTGCGCCTCCACAATTTGGACATGAGCACATTTGTTCCCCTGACAATTATGAGTTACAATAGCATTAAAATAAGGATTCTGTAATTTGCTCAAATGTACAAGCTATTCCCAACCAAGGCTATTTAGTCCAACACGTCTATAAATAAATTATTGTTCTGTACCTCTGTAACTCCCGTTGCACTTTCTCATGCATAAGTAAACACAAGCAACATATGCAACACAGTGATCTGGCAAAACACACATACAATACAGACAAGTAGCAACACAAAGATGCAACTTTTTCATTACCACAGCTTCACGTCACTTATGTACTTCATCTGCAGTACATTTGCTCTTTTTTGTAAACAGAATTGCATCTATTTGAATCAAAACAGACTGGATATTAGTATCCCACCCTTTCAATGTCATCAGTGCAGGCATACTACCTAATACCATTAGTGACCACCACCCAGCATATACCATACGCAAAACTACTCCAACCACAGGCCAACACCAATACAAATCAACCAGAAGTTTTATTAAGTTTCAATCATCCATATGTAATGAAACCTTAGCTAAAGTAAACTGGAAACCCCTCAAATCCCTACCACTTAATGAGGCTGTTGAATTCTTTAACTCAACATTTATAGACATCCTAAATAGGCAAGCACCCACCTGCCAAAAACGAATAAAACATAACCATGCATGCTGGCTCTCAAAATCCACCAAAGAAGTAATGTCCACAAGGGATAAAATCTGGAAATAATGGCAGAAAAACAAAGACCCCTCAACTCTACTACATTACAAGCAACTCCGTAACCAGGCAAAACGTCTAATAACCACTGATAAAAAAGACCACTACTTCCACCTACAAAGCCAACATAAAAATAATCCCCAAAATTCTGGTCTTCCATCAGCCAACTATTACACCCAGGCTCTCAAAGCAATCCATCCCCTGACCCATAAAAAACTCCCACTGAACTTGCTACCCTCTTCAATTCCTACTTCATTGACACCATAGCTAACCTAACCACCACCTTTCCTACAGTTAACAGCACCACCACCAAGACAGCTGATGACCAAATCATCCCAGAAAACAAGTCTACCCTTAACCCTAACCTAAAATTCTCCCCCATACCCACCAGCACAATAAAAAAAACTTTTACTTAAGCTAAAACCCTGTACTCTGGCCCCTGGCAATCTACCCCCACACTTCCTGCAGCTAGCAGCAAACTCTATAGCTTATCCCATCAGCATACTCATTAACAGATCAATTAAAGAATCCCTTGTCCCAGACATCTGGAAAAATGCATTCATTTTTCCCTTACACAAAGGTAGCACCAACACAGACACCACAAACTTTCGACCCATAGCAATTCTCTCACCCCTCTCTAAAATACTGGAAAACTGCATCCATGCCCAACTCCTCAACCACCTGCATGAAAATCAAATTTTATCACCCACTCAGCATGGTTTCAGACAAGAACACAGCACCACTACCACCCTCCTATCCTTCCTTGATACAGTTAACCGGGCACGGGATTCTGGCAAAATAATTGCTTCACTTTTCCTTGACCTCTCCAAAGCTTTTGATACCATTTCCCACACTATCCTACTCTCTAAACTATCCACCCTCCACATTTCTCCCCCTACCCTACAATGGTACAACAGCTATCTCTCCAATAGGCAGCAATCCACCAAATGGCAACAGTTTTACTCTCCCTTCCTCAGTACATCCACAAGGGTACCCCAAGGCTCCATACTTGGTCCTCTCTTATTTAGCATCTTTATTAACAACTTTCACACTACTCTCTCACAATGCTCAGTAATCCAGTATGCTGATGACTCTACAATAATATGCACTGCAAATTCCAGCTCTGAACTCCAGCAAATTACCCAGAATTCCCTCACATTTACTGAATCTTGGATGCTTAACAATCATCTTGACCTAAATAAAAAAAAAAAACTAAACTAGTAATTTTTACTCCTAGGAAAACCACTCCATTTGATAAAAAACTCTTCACTATACAAGCCCAAGACAATACCACTATAGAAGTTGTCCCCCACACTAAATTACTAGGCATTATTATAGATGCAAACCTTAACTCTGACCTACACATAAACAATAACATCAAAAAAACACACCAAAAGCGTGGTATGCTCTACAGGCACCAACACTTTCTTAGCCTCTCTACTAGACAAACCCTTGCAACTACCTTTTTATTACCCTCTCTCCTTTATGGTACCCCTCTCCTCACTAATATCCGAAATTCTACAAACTCCAAACTTGCTATGTGTTACAACAGAATAGCAAAATTTTCCGCCAAGGCCACATTCTCATCCCACCATTGTAAGTCACTGAAACAATTAGGGTGGCTGGAACTCCCCCACCATCTCTCATTCACCCAACTAACTACTGTTCACAAAATAATCTACAGACCCACAGACTGTCCTGCTCTCTCAACTCTACTTGCCAAATACCATTCCAGTAGGCATCTAAGATCTGAAAATCATCTACTTATAAAAGTAGATAAGCCCACCTTACCTGCTGGTCAACTCCTCTATGCCTTCACCGTCACCAAGCTATGGAACTCACTTCCGCCTTCTATAAGAAACACAGGCAGCACCACCACCTTCAAACAAATGCTGAAAAATCATCTCAACTCTTTCTGGCTATGTTCCTGCTCTATAACCTAACCTTTTCACTCTCCTTATATGATTACTAAACTCCTATGTCTTTTGCTCCTAGTGACTGATGATATTTTCTCCATATTTATTTTTATTTTCACTTGTGGATTCTGGTACAATAATACTGATCTCTGTTTATACCAATCTGATTCAATTCATTGAACTCTGCTTTAATGTATATTTTCTGTATATATTGCTGTAATCAAACAAACTAGATTCCTGCTTTTATGTATATATTATGTATATGTTACTATATTTACTATCTGTAAAACTGTTTCTGCTTCTGTACTAATTAATGTTTATATTTTTTCTGTATCTCGTTGGAGCTTTTCTCCCCGGACCTCCAATGAAAACGGGCTCTTTTAGGCCCAGTGGACTTATCCCGGTAAACAAATGTAATAAAATAAATAAATAATAAATAAATAAAACCCCCCTCAGTGGAACAGCTGAACATTCATACTGTACTTTTCTTTAGCTTAAAGCCTTCTTACTTAAATATTTCTCTGGTCTTACTGTCACACTATGCAGGAAACTCTAAAAAAAATTCCATGTACAGATGAGGTTTTGGAGATGGACAAGCAAACTGAAAAACAGTGACTATTTTATCAGAAGCACTCTGCTACCTCACTAAGTATAGCAGTTTTAGCGTAACAACAAATGGCATTCTTCATCATTTCCCATCTTGGATTCATGTTCTTGCACAGACTGCTCTTGAAGGTACTCTTAAAAATAGTTGATAAGACCCTCAAGATTTTCTGAATGAATGGGCACGCACAATATTCATATATTATACACCCTACACATTATCGCTATGTGATACTCTGAATCTATAGTTCTTTCCATATGACTGTTGTATTATTTGTCTTATGAATGTGAAGCTAGTCATTTTTCCTTACCATTACACACAGTGAAGTCTGTATCTGAAAAAAAAGTCTCTTATGATCAGCAACCCTCAGTGGTAAATAAATGTGATTAGAAAAATTCATAATTTTGCATCCAATTTGGAGGGCTGTTGACCTCTATGAGCGTATATTTCATTTTTTTAATTATTATAAGCCTCTTCTAAAGATATACAGTAAGCTGTAGTTCATACACAGGAATTCTCTGCATTTGATGTGTAAAACAGTGGACTTTTCACTAACATTCAACTTAGTTCAAGTGAAGTTCTTCAGACAGCTTTGTGTATATATATATATATATATATATATATATATATATATATATATATATATATATATATATATATATATATATATCTTTTTTCAGTAAGAACAATGCCTACACTAGGTAAGCTGCATATCAGCCAAATGTTATCATTTAGCACCACCTACTGGGCTTTACTTGAATTGCGCATTTTTGCATTTTTGACTGCCTATGATCATGTGAAAAATAAACATTTGGGTTGTACCCTCTTATCCTACAGGCGCTCTAATTTTTATGGATGGGAATGAGAATCCTCCTTTAGGAACCCAAGTAGTTAGTGTCACTTGTATACTGGCATGGCATTTAGCTAAGATACCCTTAAATGTGGCATTCATATTTTTGAGGATGCCAGAGTGCAGTATCCCTGAAAAACCAAACAGTCCCACCTGCAACTGCATTCAACCCCTAATCTATATATCTAATGAAGACATTTGAAATAGGAGTTTGATGTGAAAACTGTATTGAAGGCTTTATTCAATTCTAGAAATAAGAAGGAGACTAGTTTGCTGTTTTCTCTTGCTTTATTGACAGTATCAATAAGTGTTAGCAGTGCTAGTGCTACTGGAAGGACGAAAGCCGTGTTGTATAGGGGATAGGAGTTCTTTCTGCGGGCAATAGTTTAGCAATTGTTTGTGCATATCTTTTTCAAGTATTTTGGAGGGGGGATAAGACTGCTATAGGTCTAAAGTTAATGATGTCTGTTGAATTCCCTTTGTGTAGAGGGATAATGTATGATTTTTTTTTCCAGAGAGAGGGAACATAGGATTCCTGGACTGACATTTTTATAAGGATTAAGACAAGATAGGCAATGCTAGCAGCTTCTATTTAAAGGTACTTGATTAGAAGATCATCAGCCAAAGTAGAAGATAGTTGGAGTTTGTTTAAAAGTAGTTTTATATAGGATGCGGGCACAGATTTGAAGGTGAAAGTGATTGTGGTGATATGTGGCTGTTGAACGGTGTTGGGATTGGATGTTAAGAGAACCTTTGGTTAGGGATGCTATACTATCTATGAAATAAGAACTGAATTATATTACAGTTTTGAGAGGTGAGTTATTGGGAGAGGGGTTAGGACTTAGTTTTTGGCTGTGATGTAAGATATCACTTCGCTTCTTACAGGTTGACTTCAGGTGGGTTATTAGTTTAGGATTAAAAGTGCATACCATAGACTGTTAAATATTATACAGTTAATAATTATACAGTTAAAAATGCCTGGCATGTGCAAGACTGAAATGACAATGTTTACCTCAACAGTTTCTCTTTTGTAAAAGACTTGGGTACTATCATACAGGAAAAAAAGAAAGAAAAACTCAGCTCTCCTTTGATATGTTGTATGATATTGCCATCTAGCGTCATAGTGTCAGCAGACACTACTTTAGAAAGAACATTTCTAAAATGCAGTAGTTCTGCATCTGTGATTCAAAGCAGTAGAAATTACTAAAATTCTACAATAGCGAGCCTTTATTTTGGTAACAAATGAAACCTAGTTATTTGAATTAATTATTGGAGATAGTTTATTCTGGAAAAAAGACTTATATTTCTCTAAAAAATATCCTAATTTGAAGGTGGCAACACTATTGGTAATACGGGACTTTTGATATATTTAGGACAGCAAGGTAGCCCTCAATTAAACTATAGAACAAACCATACAGCCATTTAAGCATCCAGTTATAATTTTATGAAGGAAGCATTACTTGAATTACCATTACTGGTCTTAAAGTCTGATAAATACGGTAAGAATGAACTGTGATGAAAGTACAGTTGTGTAAGTAAACTTACCATAACAGTAGATGTTCAAATGATCACTGCTGCAGCAGCCTTAGCCTTAGCTATATAGGTTATATCCTGCATAGGATATAACAGATAGCCAGCTTCCAAAGCTTCTGGGCACCTTCCACTTGCCCAAATTGTCAAGTCAGCTCAAGCTGAGCCGACTAAAAAGACAGGTTTGGGTGCCAAGCCCTTTAGAGCTTTCATGCAAGCAGAGAAAGAGAGAGAGCAAGAGGCTGAACCCTGAAAGAACAGTGCTAGGAGCAACAAACAACAAAAAAAAAACATGTATTCACACCCTGGAATAAACAACACACCAAACATCAAGGGCGAATGGAGGGAAGGAGTGGCTGCTGCAGCAGGAATCATTCAAACATCTACTGTTATAGTAAGTTTACTTACATCTAGAACCACACAAACAGGAACACGGTGCTCAAAACCAAATTGCCAATGTAATACACAATAAGAGCACTTGGATAAAGCCCACGACACTCATCGGTATATAGTCCACAGTTTATTAAGCACTCCATGCACTATAAACTAGCCTTTTCAGGCTACTGTTTTTAGTATAGTTTAGTTTATAGTGTGTGGAGTGCTTAATAAACTGTGGACTATATACCGAGGAGTTTTGTGGGCTTTATCCCAGTGCTCTTATTGTGTACTAAGTTTACTTACATAACTGTGTGGTGAGCAATATATTGATCACTGCTGCAGTAACTATAGCTATATGGGAAGATTACCCTAGCTTACTACATTTGGGAGGTGGAAGGAAAGGGGTCCAGGAACCCCTGTAGAAGGGTCATAGCAAAGCCTGATTTACACCTAGAGGAGTGCTTTCTAAAGATATGTGTAGAGGACCAAGTTGCTGTTTCTAGAATACTTCTAGAATCCATCCTTTTCCAAAAAGCCATAATGAACCTTGTAGAGTTCTACAAGGCCCTTGTAGGGTATGTCATGACCCTGTCTGGAATATTTGTTTTGTGGTGAGTAAAACAAAAGGTAATAAGCCTGACACAACCATTTGGAAATAGTCTGCTTTGACACAGGTTGTCCCTCCTCTTATCTACACAAGAGATGAACAACTGATCCAAAGATATGAAAGATTTAGTTCTGCCAAGACAGTACCTGAGTTGTCTGCAGACATCCAAGGTACGGAGTGTCCTTTCTCCTTGATTTTTAGGTTCAGGAAAGAAAATGGGTTGATGGATAGTTTGGCTTAATGTAAATTCAGATATTACTTTAGGCACAAAAAAGATTAGTTTTCAAAGAAACCCTGTCTCCATGAAAATGAGATATGGTTGACTCACCATAAAGCTTTGCAGCTTATATACCCTTCTTGCAGAGGTCAGATAAATCAGTAAAACTGTTTTCCATGTTAAGAACCTCAAGTCAGCTAGGTTAGCTGGTTCAAATGGAGCAAGTGTTAGCTTTTCCAATGCAAAATTAAAATCCCAAGGAGGGGCCATCAGTTTTCTTGGAGACCTCTTATGCAAAACCCCTTTCAAAAACATACTGACATGAGAATGCATTGAAAGAGGTGAATCCATGGGCAGATATGCAGAAATGGCTGATAAATGAAACCTGATACTGTATAGTGAAAAAGGTTGTGGTACAGTAACTCAGACAAATATTGTAAGACCACCAAACAGCTAGCCATGAATAGGTGCTTGTTGTGTTGTTAGAAATAAACTGTTGCAAAAAAGAGTAAAATCCCATGATTGGAGGAATTCCCTGATCAGCCTCAGTAAGAAGCTGAGATCCCTCATAAAATCCTCCAAAGGTAGTTACGAAAATAAAATCACCACTGATTCTAAAGACAACCACAAAGCATTCTATAGCTACGTCAAGAATCTCAATGGCAACACTCAAATCTGCTCTGAGTTACAGCACAATGGCACTAAATATACTGAACCAACTGATATTGCCAACATCCTGGCAGACAGGTTCAGTGCTAACCTTACCCTCCTCTCACCCCCTAAAGGGTCCATCTTTATACTGGAAGAATGCAAAGTTCCTGTAATCACAGCTGCACAGGTAAAAACCACACTCTCCAAAGCCAAGAACACAGCAATGGGACCTGACAACATCCCAGGCTGCAGTCTACATGAACTGCAGAATGAACTGGCACTCCCACCTAAGCACCATGTTCAATCATAGCCTCACCTCAGACGTTGTGCACGGACCCCGGGAACTACCGCCCCATTAGCCTAACAAGTCTGGTCTGCAAGGTCATGGAATGTATCAGCATGGCTCTTATACACAAAGACATTGGTAATCTCCAAACTCTGGACCCCACCCAGTTCGGGTTTGTAAAAGGCATATCATGTCACCTAGACCTGGTAGACTTCTTTGAAGCAGTCACCAAAGCTGTAGACGAGGGTAAGGTGGTTCACACAGCCTATCTAGAGCTCTCCAAGGCTTTTGACACCATCCCCCACTCTGGAAGTATAGATAAACTCACTAAACTAGGTATAAACCCCTATGTCACAAGATGGGTTGCCAACTGGCTCACTGACAGAACCCACACTATGAAAGTAGCAGACTCCAAATCCTTCAGACCAGTGACAAGTGGAGTACCACAGGGTTCAGTCTCGAGTCCTCTCCTGTTTGGTATCTACTTTTCTGAAGTACAGGCTAACACAGAAGGTCTTTGGCTAATGAAGTTCACAGATGACTGCAAACTAGGAGCCATAATCAAAACTCCTAACGATGTGGACATCCTACAAAAGCACCTCATGGAGACAGATGCCTGGTGTCAAAGCCATGGCCTCAAGCTCAATGCCAAAAAGTGCATTGTCATCCCCTTTGGTAAAAACTCTGTATCCATGAGCTACCACATAGGTGGTAGTCTACTTAACACCAAAAGTGTGATAAGAGACCTTGGGATACAGTTGGACAATAGTCTCTCCTTTGATAATCACATCACCACAGTAGTCAGGAAATCCTTCTACGTGGCACACCTCATCACAAAAGGTTTCTCATCCAGGAAAAAAGAGGTCATTGTTCCCCTTTACGCATCACTCAATAGACCCATTATAGAATACAACTGATACCCTTTTGGTATGTACCTCACAAGACATCTACACCAACTGGAAAGGCTGCAGAAATACCTCACAAAGAGAATTACCGACCTCAAACAGATGCCCTATGCAGACCATCTCAAAAAACTCCAGCTTTACTCTGTCGCATATTGCCTACTCAGAGGTGATCTCTGCCTAACATATAAAGCTATGCCAAACCCAGAGCTGTTGGACATGCTCCACTTAAATAAATCCCAATCCCTCCAAGCTACACACTCTAGGGACCTAAACCTTGTCACTACAATAAGCAGAGCATGCTGGAGGGATAGATTCCTGCCCCAGAGACTTCCCATATTCTGGAACAAACTACCTATCTATATCAAACAAAGCTCCTCATTAGCACTCTTCAAGAAAAATCTTGATTATTGGATGGGAAATAGAAAATTCACCCCGGGGATCACCTCTGTGGGTCTGCACAACAGGAGCACAGGAAAATAATTTTCTTGGGTGGTGAAAGCCAGGGTACCTTTTTGGCTAGGCTTATATAGGCCCTAGGGCCAATAGCCGAGTGCCTACCTATGAATCTATGAACCAACTGGAAAACATATTCCATTTGCTAATATTGATTTTCTAGTAGCAGGTTTTCTTGCTTCCATTAGTACCTGCACATCCTCAGGAGACAGATGCATAAAGTGAATTAAGTCCCTATCATCCAGACAGTAAATTGAAGTTGATTTTGGTTTGTGGTGTATCAAACACACCTGATCTTGTCTGAGTAGATCCATTCCATGAGGAAGCTTGTGGTAATAGCCCCTGGCAACTTCCAAAAGAATGGAGAACCAGTGTTGCCTGGGCCAGAAGGGAATTACCACGATGATCTTGGGGGATTCCTTCGGAATCACCAGAAGTATCCTAGATATTAGTGGAAAGGGTGGAAAAGTATACAAGAAAATTCCTGTTAATGAAAAGAAAAGGCAGCTGTCTTCCAGGTCTTCTTGCATGTAGTCCTGGAGCAGAATCTTGCCAGTTGTTTGTTCAGAGAGGTAGAAAATAGGCCTACTTTTGGTACTCCCTACTGATGGATCAAATATCAGAAGACCCTTGATCTGGTTTCCATTTGTGAGGGCCTGCCCTGGTCTTGATCAGCTTGGCTATCACACAGATTTGCTTGGACTATATGTAGGATGCCTGTAGAGTGAGATTGTGCTGTGAAGCTAGATCCCAAACCAACAAGGCTGGTCTGCAAATGGAGAGTAACCTAGTTCCCCCTTGCTTGTTGATGTACCACATGACTGGTATTTTCTGTAATAACTTGAAGAGGTGACAGGGACTAAAGATGTTTCAGAGAGCTGAGCGTCTTGAGCAGGGCAAGCACCTCTCTTATATTTATATGCTTTCAACTGTCCTTGGTATCCCTCATACTTTTCACTTTTATCCCTCATGAAACTGCTCCCAAAATAATGTCTTAGGCGTCTGTTGTGACTGACTGTTTTTGAACAGAGAGGGAGGGAGGGAGAGAGAAAGGAGGACTTGTATTTAAGAATATTTGCTTCTTGCACCAAGTGATTTCTTTTCTGAAAAAGGCCAGCACAAGGATTTGAAAAGACAAAAGAATGCTGGTGCTTGGACTGAAGAGACTTCAGATAGAATTGTATCTTTCTCATGTTTCACTTAACCCTCTCTCTTCTATTGGTCCCTTGGTGTGGTCAGCTACAGGTCAGCAAACTACTACTCCTGTATTATCCAGCCTTTGACCCTCCCTACTTGGAGCTGCCTGTGGTCACGCCCCTACGTGATTGTACCCCTCCAATATAGGACTGTTGAAGTCAGCAAACTACCACTCCTGTATTATCCAGCCTCTGACCCACCCTACCTAGAGCTACCTGTGGTCACGTCCCTACGTGGGTGTACCCCTTGGAGCTACCTGTGGTCACATCCCTACGTGGGTGTACCCCTCTAATATAGGCCTGTTGAAGTATGTCCTGCTGAACTTGAAAAGGTGTTAACTAATTACCTGTACTGAATCTGTTGCTCATGTGGTGGCCAATTCCCCTATACACCAGTAGACCAATTCCCCGCTCTCTACTACATCTCCTATCTAATCACTGTGTCTCCTTTCCCCCCACTGTTTCTGCCTACACTGCTCTCCTATTCTCTCATAATTTAACAGTTGCCATATCTTACCTGATTAAACTGGTTGTTTCTCAACTCTCCCTGAGAAGCTTCTCTGTGGGTGTAACACCTAAATGGTGTTCTTTCCCTCGGCTCTATACTGATCGCTACTTCACTTTCATGTCTACTGCTATCCTCCTTCCTACTGCTCTCCCCACCGTTATCTTTTCCTTCCCTGCCTCTGTTAACTCTAAACCTCCCTCCTATTACCTGTGACTGATCCCAGACCCTTTTTTGGGACATATCCATTGGATATGCCAGGTTTCACATAATCCTTTGCATTTATTTAAACTTAATGAGGCACTCCTGTGCCATCTTTATTTCACTCACCCCTCTCTCTTCTATCGGTCCCTTGGTGTGGTCAGTTACAGGTGAGCCAACAGTAACGATGTTCAACTGAAATGACTGTGTTTAATTTTGTGCAACTTTAGTGGTTTTGTGCTTTGTGTCTAGTAACTAAATGCTGTGCTGGGACACTGAGTCCTTTATGCGTCTTAAGCTGCAATAGCAAGAAATGTTTAGCACTGTTTTCTTTTCATAACTGTAGTCTCACATGCTGTGTCTATCTGTTGGGTCCCTTCTGTGTATTCATTTACCTTAGCACGCTTTTGTTTAACTGTGGACACCTAAGATATGGTTGCATTGTATTTTTGAATGAATCTGAATGCTGAGTTTAAAGTACAGAGCACCTCTAGCGGCGTAACACCTCCAGAGCTACTGGGCATATTAATTTTCCTTAGCATGCTTTTGCTTAACTTTGGACATCTAAGATATGGTTGCATTGCATTTTAAAAGAACCTGAATGCTGAGTTTAAAGTACAGAGCCCCTGTAGCGGCATAACACCTCCGGAGATACTGGGTGTTTCAATCCAGTGCTGCATGCAAGCCGTAGGCTCCGTCCTAACCTGTACCTGCTATATTTTGTTTTCCCCTGCTTTTACTCCCCAGAGCGATCCGGTGACTGTGAATTGTAGTCCCTGACCAGAGTGAGGCTTACTATTTTTACCTCCAAGCTTGGCTCTGGCTGAGCAACAGCAGGGTCAGATTCCTGGCAGTGTATAGTATAAATAACTCCTCCATATGGTCTGGCTGATGCTTTCAAGCATGTCCGATCTCTTCACCTGAGTTTTTGTTATATATATTGCATGGATTTGAGTTCCTTTGTGCAGTCAGCACTGAAACTACATAGTTACACCTGACTGATGCATAAAGGCATGCCTGAATATCTCACTAACCTTTGTTACAGATCCTAATCGGATTCTAAGTTCCATTGTGCTATAAGCATTTTTCAACTACATAGACTTGTGTGTGGTGGCCGTGCACTCATGTTAAGCACGCCTGAAACCTAATCTCATATCTTTTCTCTGTAGAGAGTGCTCTGCTTTAAGAACCTTCACTTCCCTTCTTGTTGTTATGAAGCATCTATCACTATTTGGCTTTAACTATATACTACAAGGCTTATTATTCCTAGTTCACTATATTTCCCACATGACACACATTTTTACAGACTGAAGTTGGGCTAAAAAGTTTAACTGAACACTTATTCCAAGCCTGATTTCATTATATCTGAAGCTGATTGTTTGGGCTGCTTTATACCTGTACCTGTTTAATTATTATGAAATTGCATTGTTTTGACCTACTGAACTGCATACTACCTGTTTAGTCCTGCTGTTTATAAATGTTTATTTCTTATAGAGTATTTTATCTGCATTAACCTAAATAATTGTATCTTACAAACTGTTTTTTTGCTGCATTGTCTTATAGAGTATTTTATCTGCATTAACCTAAATAATTGTATCTTAAAAACTGTTTTTTGCTGCATTGTCTCTCCTCTCTTTTTCACTCACTAACTCCTACCCCCTCCTATATCTCCTAATCTTGCTCCACTCACTGCTATCACCCACCATACTCACACCTCCACTCAATCCCCCTCACCTAACCTCCCCCAGGGTTGCCTGCATTTGCCTTTTGTATTTTATACTTGCCTGCAAACAGCTCTCCCACACTTCATAATACTACTCATGCAACTGCACCCTGTATTATTAGCATTCACTAGCCTGTGTCTTACTCCCCCCTTAAGAGCCACATACCTCCCTAATCCTTTATTTCTCTTTGTGTTTTTGTAGGTCAGCAAACTACCACTCCTGTATTATCCAGCCTTTGACTCTCCCTACTTGGAGCTACCTGTGGTCATGTCCCTACGTCGGTTTACCCCTCCAATATAGGACTGTTGAAGTATGTCCTGCTTAACCTGAAAAGGTGTTAACTAATTACCTGTACTGAATCTATTGCTCACGTGGTGGCCAATTCCCCTATACAACAGTGGACCAATTCCCTGCTCTCTACTACATCTCCTATCTAATTACTGTGTCTCCTTTCCCCCCACTTTTTCTGCCTACACTGGTCTCCTATTCTCTCACAACTTAAAAGTTGCCATATCTTACCTCATTAAACTGATTGTTTCTCAACTCTCCATGAGAAGCTTCTCTGTGGGTGTATCCCGCTCCATTCGCCCTGTGGGCTCACTCTGCTCCCCTACCCCGCCCCCAATTCCCACCCACCCCCAGCACGCCTACATTTATTCTTCCCATACTCTTCCCACTCAGCACAATTATCTAATCATAGTTCTGTCCTCATCACCCTACCCCCTCCTACCCCTCCCACTAATACACATTACTATCCCCTACACTTCTCCACTCATAGTCTCCTCCTCTTCTCCTTTTAAACAAATATAACCCTATCTCATCTTTACCTCTTCTCTCTAATAGACAGTTCCTTTCCTCTGAATTACTCCGTTCAATACACCCCATTGTCTAGACATGCCCTCCCTAATCCTCTATACCCTCCAGGCCCCTTGTTCCCTTCCTGTACTCCTAATTCCCCTTTACTATGCTAGTTCTTACTCCTCCAAAGCTCCCCCAATTCTACCTTCAATTCAAACTATCCCATACACTCACCTGCAACCACATTCATACATTCATTTCCACTCTATCTCCTCTTCTCTTATTCCACCTTGCCCACTGCACCAATTCTATCCCAAACACTTCTCCACCACAACTAAAACTCTTACTTCTAAACTAATGCTAGCTCTACCCAGCTTCCTACTATATAAACCCAAATGGCTAAAAGTTATCTCCTGTAATGTCCTAGCCTCAGCTGGAGATACTCATCCCAACCCTGGTCCTTGTCCCACTACAAACAACTCCTTCCCCCCACCCCCTTGTTGTCCCACTACAAACAACCCCTTTCCCCCATCCCCTTCTTCTTCTTCCCTCTCCCACAATACTCTTAAGTTTTTCACAATTAACGCCCAGAGCCTCAACAACAAAGTACACCAAGTACAAGCTTGGATAAGCCATAACCAACCTGACATCTTAGCCATCACTGAAACCTGGCTAAAACCCCATATTGCTGACTCTGATATCTTACCTCCTGGTTTCCATATCCTCAGAAATGACTGATAAAATAAAAAAGGTTGCAGCTCTGCTCTCATCTACTCAAATCTTCTTACCTTAATCCCCCTTCAAATTCCAACCCCACAATTCAAAAATACTGAACTAACAGTCAGTCTTCTAAGAATGAATAAACATAAGAATATCTGCATTATTGCCCTATATATCTCCCCAGGTGACAACATCTCTACCCTTGAAGATATTCTTCAATGGGCCTCAACTGAAATTAATTATGAAACGTATATTCTAGGTGACGTTAATATTGATTGGAATAAAATCAACACTCCCTCTCCCTCCCTATCCATTAACCTCTACAACTTTACCCAAGTAATCATTTCTATCACCAGACATAACAAATGACACCCCCCAGGATCCATTATAGACTGGATCCTAGTCACCCATCCAAATAATGTAACTCACTCTGACACTATCCCAGACACCTTTAGCGACCATCTCCCTGCTTCTTCATCGCTCAACTACCTCCATGCCATATCAGCACCATCACATTCCCACTCACAATCTTAACAACTTTAACTCCATAACTTTCTCAGATATTTTCAAACAAATGAACTGGCAAATCCTAAATACCCTTCCCCTTGACAAAGCTTTAGAACATTTCAACTCTGTCTTCCTAGACACTCTTAACTCCCTAGCCCCATTAAGAAACAAAAGAATCAAAGCTAATACTGCTCCTTGGCTGTCCAAAGAAATGAAACAAATCATGCATCAGAGAGACAAATCCTGGAAGCTTTACCAAAAAAATAAAATGACCATTACCCTGATTCAATACACCCAACTCTGCAACTGTGTAAAAACTAATCACCATGGACAAAAAAAACTACTATAATAAGCTTCAGTCCAACAATAATAAAAACCCTAAACAATTCTGGAAGTCAGTTAATTCCCTTCTCCATCCAGGCTCCAAGAATAATCCCTGCCCTGACCCAAGTATAACTGACATTGACTTAAACTCACATTTTAGCACATTCTTTACAAAAAACATTTCTGACCTAACCAAAACATTCCCAAACAGCAATCCACATATCCCTCATTCTTCACCTTCCAACAACCCTAATAACTTTTCCCTTATATTTGAGCTCAAACCAGTCTCAACCAATATTATAAAAAGGCTCCTATCCAAACTAAAGCCATGCTCCAGTGCCCCTGATAATATACCCTCCTCCTTCCTAAAATGTGCTGCTGATGGTATTGCACTCCCAATCAGCATCTTAATAAATAGATCCATAAAAGAATCATATGTACCCAAACTCTGGTGTTCAGCCTGCATTCTTTCTCTTCACAAAGGAGGCAAAAACACCAATATTTCTATTTTCCGCCACATTGCCCTACTCTCTCCAATCTCCAGAATTCTAGAAAAATGTGTCCACCACCAACTTATGCCTTTCTTGACCCAGAATCAACTCCTTACACCTACCCAACATGGCTTCTGCCATGGCCATAGCACTATAACTGCCCTACTCTCCTTCCTAGAAACAGTCAATCAAGCCTGAGATTCTGGACTCCTAGTATCCACAGTTCTCCTAGATCTCTCTAAAGCATTTGATACCATTTCCCATAAACACCTTCTCTATCATCTCTCCAACCTTCATCTCTCCCCAAATACTTTATCCTGGTTCTCCAGTTACCTGTCAGACAGATCTCAAGTAGTCAGATGGAAGAACTCCACCTCTTTCTTCTTACTGACCCCCACCTGCATACCTCAGGGATCCATCCTCGGTCCCATGCTTTTCAACATCTTCAATAATAACCTTCACACTGCCATCCCTGACACAACAGTTATCCAATATGCAGATGACTCAACTTTAGTCTGTGCTGCCTCCAACCTTCCTGAATTACTGACTAAAACCCAAACTGCATTTTCAACCACTGAGAACTGGATGCACCAAAACCACCTCTCTCTCAACTCAAATAAATAAAAAATACTAATTTTCCCTCCATCCAGGACTTTCTCTTATGACAAAAATGCTTTCAAAGTCCTTAGCCAAACCAACTCAGTTATAGAAGTGGTCTCTTTTGCAAAACTTCTTGGTATTACTATAGATGAACACCTCAAGTTCGATATCCACATTCAACAAAATATAAAGAAAACCCACCAAAAATTAGGTATGCTTTATAAGAATAACCTCTTTCTCTCCAACTCCACAAGGCGTACCCTGGCAACTACTTACCTTCTGCCATTCTTATGATATGGAGCCCCTCTTCTAACTAATCTGACTTCTTCCATCACCTCTAAACTTGAAAATTACTATAATAAGATCTCTAAATTTGCTACCAAATCCAAAAACTCTACCCATCATTGCCTTACTCTACAATCTCTGAACTGGCTAGAACTCTCTAACCACCTAGACTACCTGCAACTTACCACTGCTCACAAACTTGCATTTCACCCAGATAAATGCCCAGCCCTAACAAACATCCTTCCCCCATACATCACAAATAGAACTCTGAGATCTGAACACCAAAACTTAATTTCTATCCACAAACCCAAACAACCTGCCGGACAGCTTCTCCTCTCTTTCTCACTAGGCAAGAAATGGAATTCTCTCCCTCTCTCACTTAGGACTATATCATACTCAGAAACCTTCAAAACCCAGCTTTTCTCATACCTGTCATCCAAATGGAAATGTTCCTGCTTTCACCCTACCTAAATTCAAGGAAATTCCCCTAGGAGTTCTTTATACTCCTTGCTCCTAACCTCCCTCTAACTCATATTTCTATTCTCCTGGAACAGACTCAAGCTCTCAGTAACTGATTAAGCAACTCTCACTTGATTTCAAATTTGTATATAATGTAAATAGCAAATTACTTCTATTGACTACATGTAAAGTATATACCTTACTTATTTTGAATAACTGCATGTAAACTGTCTCCCTCTACTAGTATAAGAATGTAACAACCCTTAGATCTTTTATTATGAAAACAGTTGATCATGCTTGCTCTGAATGCAAACACCTGTAAACTGTGTTGTTCTCTAATATCTAACTGTGTTGTATGCTGTACTTTTTATACATATGCATTTCCTTACTGTATTGATATTGTATATGTATTATACCTTTAAAAGTATGTAACCCTTACTGTATTGCTTATGGAGCTTTTCTTCCCGGGCCTCCACTGAAAATGGGCATTTTTGGGCACAGTGGACTTCCCCGGTAATCAAACTGAAAATCAATAAATAAAAATAAATGTGGAGTTTGTGTTTAACATACTTTTATGAGACTGCATTGTATTTTTAAATGAGAGTGCACTTTTTCCTCTAAGTTTAAAAATTGTTTTCAAGTAAATGAAAACCATTTTTTTCTGTGCAGAAAATTGTGTTTATTTTAATTTTGGGGGCTGGCAAAATGTTTTAAGTGCTTTAAAGTTGGAAAAAAATGTAAAATGCACCTCAGAGCACTTATTTCCTCCAAGTGTAGTACTGGCCATTTAGAGTGTGTTGAAAGAAAGCAGGAAAATTTGAAAAATAACCCCGAAGCTCTTTCATAATCTTGATTTTTGTTCAATCCATCATTGGATCAAAAGGTTTAAAAAAAATCTGTAAACTGCACCTCACAGCATCTGGAACCTTCACAGCTTCTGGTGGTGTAGCAGTCTCCAGATCCCCAGCTTGATGCAGTTATTTCTTCCACAGTTATTAAAGAGCAGTACAGGCCATATGAGTGTGTTACATGGATGCAGGAAAATGTTAGGTTGAAGAGTAACACAGAATTTCTTACCTTAATCAGAATTATTATTAAGGCCATCATTGGATGATAAGGTTGTTTTAAAAACATTGTAATATTCAGACCATCTAGCACCCCCCCATGGCTTCTGGGTAGTACCACCCTATGGTTTCTGGGGGCCTAGCAACACCTGGACCCTTGTTTAATGTTATTTTCTCTACAGTTAGTGCACAGCCTTGCCTAGTTAGGATGTGCTAAATGAATGAATGCAGAAAAAATGAAAGAGTAAGACAAAATGTGACAAAAAGAAGATAAAAGTAATTTGGGTGGCATAGGTAAGCCAGGATGGGAGTGAGGCAGGGTATGGGGGCACCGGGTGATGTGTGTGTGTGTGTGTGGGGGGGGGGGGCATGGAGCCCTTCACTTAAGTTACAAATTTAGCTGAGGCCAGCCTTATGAGAAACAATGTGTTTTTTTTAGCTTCCCCCCTCAAAGTAGTGAGTATATTAAGTGGCTTAATGAAATAACTGTAGCTGTTTTGTGGCTCACTGCTACATACTTGTGCTGCTTTTTGCAGAAGACATTTTGTTGAAGCAACTTATACATGTAGATGTATATTTCTTAGATTTACACTTTTACACTTCAGATTTGCCAGGTATTTCTTTTGGCTATGAACTAAACAGAAATACTGCTATAAAAATATGTTTAGGCAGGATTCAGAGAGCTGAAGTGGTCCAAATTTCTCAGCAGATTTGCTCCCAGATTTAAGTAATGTTGTTTTGAAACATCTGGAAGACTTTCAGAATTACATGAGATCAATGTGCAGTCCCATCTCTTTGTCTGGGGTTGTAATAATAAAGGAACATTTTCATCAGTCATTTACATTTGTCTGAGTAGATCTAGAACTGCAACACAATCTGTTGCAATAATCTGTCAATTACTGTAAGGCAACTGGAAAAAAACAGTAGAATTAAAATAAAGCATATACACAATATAGACATTTTTGTATGATTGCTGTCCATGTCGGCTACATTTTACTTAAACTGTTCTGCTGTATCTGAAATGCTGTTAAAGGGAGGATGGGTGTGCAGTTCTGGGGGGGTACATGCACAGGGCACACAACTCAGTTAGATTTCCCTGGTGGAGGCCAGGGAGACAGCTGTGAAGTTTTTCCTGGAAGAGGGCAAGGTGACTTGCTGATGTCAACCCTTTGCAGACGTGAGAGGTGGTTCAGGGTCCACCCATTGCACTGCCCACCCATGAGGTGTTACCACAGTGTGTGCAGAGATGTGGAAAAATTATGTAAAAACACTCCCAGCAGCAGTATGACACAGTCCAAGGATGCCTAAACATAGCTCTCAGCTTTCAAAATCTTTGTGGGGGGGGGTCATCAAAAATCATAGCAGGGGCTACAAAAGCATAACACTCAAAATGTGCATATTGTGCAAAAAAATGTGCAAAGTTCACATTCCTGGGGATGAGAACACAAATGTCTAAACTTAACCTTTTACCAGGTACAAAATGTAAAATTAGAAACTTTGTTTTGCTAAAAAGATGTTCACATAGATAGCTGGATCAAAAATATATTTTTACTGCACTTAAAAAAGATACAAGTCTGTTTCCTAAACTTGTTAAATGTGCCAGTTGCAGTTGTAGTTTAGCTAGTAAGATTACCATAAAAATTGTATATTTTTATTTGTCCACAACATGGTTTTAGAACTTTCACTAAACACATTTTTATTTATTATTGCAGCTAAATAAAACACAGAAGAGACCTTGGCTT
The DNA here is from genome assembly GCF_019279795.1 of Protopterus annectens. NCBI lineage: Eukaryota > Metazoa > Chordata > Ceratodontiformes > Protopteridae > Protopterus > Protopterus annectens. The sequence goes on along the minus strand of NC_056731.1, from coordinate 823,086,769 downwards.
ACAAATTAACCTGAGCTACAAATATGTTTAATAAAGCTACAGTTTCAAATTGACTTCCCATCTGGGCCATTGTACTGTGATTTCTCCATTCTTCAGGAAAAAAATGATTTAACTCATTTTAGTTCCAAACAATATGTAGAGCCAGTTAAACCAACATTCTAAACCTGCTTTGCCATCTGATCAAAATATTGCTTATAAACTCTTCAATTTTTTGCATAAAACATTTTTTCATAGCTCTGTATTCTTCCTGCTTATTATAACATAGGTTCATAGGTTCATAGGTTCATACTAGGCTATCTGCCCTAGGGCATTTATAAGCCTAGCCAGAGTGTGTTTGGCTTTCGCCACCCATTTTAAATGAATTTTGCTATGCCCTTTTTCGAGGTTAGTATACTGTGCCTCTGTCTAACAGTGACACAGAAGTGATACCCGGGGTAAACCTACGATCTCCCATCCACTCATCAAGATTCCTCTTGAAGAGCGTCAATGAGGGACTCTGCCTAACCTGGACTGGGATTTTATTCCAAAGTGAAGGGAGCCTCTGGGTTATGAATCTGTCCCTCCCGCATGTCCTATTTATTTCAGTGCTGAGGTTCAAGTCTCTCCAGCACGTAGCTTGATGGGATTTGGATTTTCTGAGGTGCAGCATGTCCATTAATTCCGGGTTGGACATGGCTTTATATGTCAGGCACAGATCGCCTCTGAGCAGGCGGTATGCCACTGAGTAGAGCTGGAGTTTCTTTAACCGGGCAGCATATGGCATCTGTTTGAGCCCTTTGATCCTCTTGGTGAGGTACTTTTGGGGTCTTTCCAGTTGCTGCAGGTGTCTGGTAAGGTACATCCCAAAAGGGGCATTGTACTCAATTATGGGCCTGATGAGGGATGAGTAAAGAGGCACGATGACCTCCCCTGATCTAGATGTGAATCCCTTCATGATTAGGTAGGCTATATAAAATGTTTTTCTACCACTTTGGCCATGTGGTTTTCAAATGAGAGATTGCTATCAATTTGGGTCCCCAGGTCCCTAATTACTTCTTCCGTACTTAATGGATTACCACCTATGTGGTAATTTGTGGGCACTTTGTTTTTGCCAAAGGGGATGACTACACACTTTTTGGTGTTTAGCTTGAGGCCATGGCTTTGGCACCAGTTGTCTGTTTCTATGAGGCCCTTTTGTAGGATGCTTGTGTCGGCTGGAGAGTCGATTATGGCACCTAGTTTGCAGTCATCTGCGAACTTGGTCAGCCACAGTCCTTCCACGTTGGCCTGTAACTCCGCGAAATATATACCGAACAAGAGAGGTCCCAGGACTGAGCCTTGTCGGATGCCACTTGTAACTGGTTTGGAGTCTGACATGGCTCCAGTAATTCTAACCATGTGGGTTCTGTCCTTGAGCCAGTTTGCAACCCATCTAGTGACATAGGGGTTTATATTTAAGCTGGTGAGCTTATCTATAATGCCCGAGTGGGGTATTGTATCGAGGGCTTTTGCGAGGTCCAGGTAGGCTGTGTGGACCACCTTCCCCTCGTTAATGGCCTTGGTGACTGTTTCAAAGAAATCAACCAGGTTTAAGAGGCAGGATCTGCCCTTAACAAAGCCAAACTGGGTAGGATCCAGTGTCTGTAGGTCCCCAATATCTTTATTTATGAGGTCCATGATGATCCTTTCCATAGCTTTGCAGACCAAGCTAGTCAGGCTTATGGGGCGATAGTTTCCAGGATCCGTTGAGGCACCACCTTTGTGGAGAGGGACCACTGTTGCTGTACGCCACTCTTTGGGTACATATCCTGTAGTAAGGTTGAGATTGAACAGTAGTTTTATGTTTGGGTTTAGCTCTTCTTGGAGTTCATGTAGGACGCAGCCGGGACACCATCTGGTCCCATTGATGCTGTGTTTTTGCTTTGGAGAGGGTGGCTCTTACCTGAGCATCTGAGATGTCAGGGGGGCAGCACTCTGCTGGGATAGATATTTGCCCTTTTGGTGGGGAGGGGGGGAGAAGTTTGCGCTGAACCTCTCAGCTAGGATGTTGGCAATGTCTGTGGGTTTGGTGTATTTTTTGTCATTTTGGACTAATTCTGAGCATATCTGGGAATTCCCACCCAGGTTCCTAACATAACTAAAGAAAGCCTTGTGATTATCCTTAGTGTCCTATGCAATTTTTCACTCGAAGCTGGCCTTAGATGATTTTATGAGTGCCCGTAGTTTTTTGCTTGATCAGAGATGCCTTCCCTTTTTTGGGATTTTGCTCTATCATGTAGTAGCTTCCTCCTTCTATTGTATAGTTTGTTTATGGCTGGGGTCCACCAGACAGGACGCCTGCCTTTGGAGGATTGGGTCTTTGTTTTATTTGGGATTGCATGATCCATGCATTCCTGAAGGTGTTCATAGAATGCGTTTATAAAGGATTCTGCGGTCTGGGCCATATTTTCCACAGGCCCAGGGGCTTTGAAGGATTCCACCTCGGTTTTGAGGAGTGTTAAATTTGCTTTAGAGAAGTTTTTCACTCTGGTTTTCTGGGCAGGGGGTGGGGTCGGGATGTGAATATCCAGTGAGATTAGTTTATGGTCTGATCTTACCAGTGAGGGATACACTTCTGGTCTGGAGCATAGAGCCCCCATGTTGGTGATGATCAGGTCCAGTATGTTTTCCCCTCTTGTGGGAGTGGTAACAAGTTGTTCCATAGCATTTGAGTTTATAAATTCTAGGAACCTTTGGACTAGGGTGTTGGAGCTAGAGTAATGCTCCCAGTCTATGTTTGGGTAGTTGAAGTCGCCCAATATAATGGTGTTTGGAGAGACCTTCATATTTTCCAGTGTTCTCAGGAAGGCTGAGTGGGGTTCCTGGGTTTGGGAGGGTGGTCTGTAGCAGGCTATAAACTGGAAGGCAGTTTTACCCACTGTTAGTTGCACATGGATAGTCTCTGATGCTTCGTGCTGTGCCACCAACCTGGAGGTGTGGATATCTTTGACGAATATTGATACTCCCCCTCCTTTTGTGGTTCGGTCCAAGTTTTGGGGCTGAAAAGTATGGTATGAGGTATAACCTGGTAGTGCTGGGGTGCTTTTGGGAGCCTTGAACCAGGTTTCTGTTACTGCACAGATATCGATGTTCTCCATGCTAAGGAGAGTTTCGAGTGCATGCATCTTGAGGTTTAGACTTCTGGCATTGAGTAGCATTACTCTTAGTTTCTTATCCCTTGTGAAACCTATGGAGGTGGGTTTGTCTTTTGAGCCTTGCCTAAAAAAGGCACTATGGGGGAGGCAAGAGCCTTTGCCAATATCCGAAAGCCCAGGGGTGACAGGTGCAAGCTGTCCCTAGCGAAGCATCGTGGCTTGTCGAGCATGTCATCCCAGGCTGACAGGCATTGGATCCCCTTTGAATGACACCAATACTTAAGCCAATTGTTGAAATTGATCATCTTGTCTTCATATTGTGGCATCATTCTTGGTGAGAGTAAGATGCTACTCAAGGTTAGGGTCATACCGGCCTGGGCTACATGCTCAGAGAGCTCCTCTATGTCTCTTTTCATGTAGTCCAGGGAGGTACGTCTCAGGTCATTCACATCAGCATGGACAATGACTGAGTCATATTTGTACTTGCCTTGGAGTGACCTGAGTGCTTGTGTTATGTGGCAGATCCTAGCGCCCGACAGGCAGCTCACCGTGACCTTCTCCTTGTTCAGCCTGGTGAGCGGGACGTCAGTGTGCCTGACGATAGAGTCACCTATTACAAGTGTATCATTATAAAACTTTTACAATATATAATTACAGATACACACACACATACACACACACACACACTCACACCATCAATTACAGCCACTTGTATGACTGTCTGTACCTTAGATGTCTGCTTGAGATCAAGTGAAAGAATAAATATATACATAATGGTCTAAAATGTGTTTCAATTTGTTGCTGGCAAAACCATACAGAGCAGCTCCTCCCGTACCCTTTCAACCACTTAGCTCAAGAATAAGGATCAAAGTCCCAAAATCAGGAACAGATTTTAAATGTTGTCTTATATGCATAGGAAGTTGCTGCTAGAACAGATTTTGCATCAACATGCATTTTTTGAATGATACAAAATCTGAAACTCACGTCTGTCATTATTTGGTGACTTTGATCAACAATTTGCCAGGAAACCAGAGATTTTATGAGGGTCAGACCAAAAACATGAGACAAAATTGAGGACAATTGAGAACTATGCTCTCTGCACGGATACACACACACACAGACACACACACACGTGCACGTGCGCGTGCACACACACAGACACACATACACACACAGCGACCAACAATTACAGCCACTTATATGAATGAGTACATCTTAGATGTCTGCTTGAGATCAGATAAATTCATAAATACATAAATAATGGCCTGGAGATGTATTTCAGCATACCACTGACAGAACCAGAGAGTTCTTAGCTCAACTATCAAAGACAAAGACCCAGATTCAGAGACAGCTTTTAAATATTATTCTTTCATACTTAGAAAGTTGCTAGAATAACATGCTTCAAACTTGCAAACATTTTACAAACGGTATGAAGTATGAATCTCGTGTGTTTTTCATCATTTAATGATTGCAATCCACAACAATTTACAGGAAAAACAGACATTTTATGATGAACAGATTAAAACACCTCTTAACACCTTCATATAAATAATAAGGAGACAAAGGTCCAAAAAGCAACTGGTTTTAAATATTATTCTAATTCACTTGAAAGTGTAAAAGAACAATGGGTGCTGCATCAACCTGAATTTTCTGAACAATAAAAACTATGAAGCTCTTAAGTACCAGCACTATTGACTGGCTGTAGTTGTCAGTGATTTACCCTGGTAAAACATATGAGAGACAGAGCAACAATATGAGCCAAAATCAAGTGAAGTTCTGCAAATTCGAGAATAGCTGACAGGCAGAGCTATACTTGAGTCTTCCCTGCAGGACTGTGTGTAATGTTTTTATTTTAAAAAGAACACGCACTGCTAGAGACCTTGTCCGCTATTGGTCTTCTTTGACCATGACTCTCATTATCTTTTAAATCAAGCCAATGAAAGAGAAGAAATCAGAGCTGTTTTGCTTTAAAGAGGAACACTGGACCAGATACAGGAAGTGAAAATGGAGCAGTCTGCAAAATGTGGAATGGTTGAGATGTATGTACCTCAGTCTCAATGCTTGGCTTGATCCTTATCCATGTAAGGCCGAGGAGGCCTAGTGGGGTTGGTAGATCCAGGGAACAAGGACAGGCACCAGGGATCATTGACGGTAAGCTGTGAAAGGAAAAAGATTGCAAGAAAAAATATTTTATTTTACTGCTAGGAAATTCTTTCTTTTTTTTTTTTAATTCCATCTTTTATAGTTCTCATCTAATATTCCATTTCCTCCTTCTTCATTTTAATTAAACTTAGATAGATAAAATGTACAGTGACACCCTTTTGGAGAGTGAACACACTCCAGTTGGGTATTAAGGTACAGGTATCACCTAGTAAAAAAAAACAGTGAAAAACAATTCAGCTGCTTCATGGCAGCATATTAAACTGCCATGACACACGGGCTAAAAAAAAAGCAGCCTTCATCTTGTTTATGCACTCAGTTAAAACAGAAATAGATCAAGAGGTTTTCCTTCAGCATGCATTTTTCTGAATAATATGAAGTATGAAGTATAATGTTTGGCTTTATTGAATGACTGTAACTCAGTGATTTACCAGAAAATCAAACATTTTAGAGACACGGGTCAATAATATGAGGTCAAATCAGGGACATTCTGCAAAATCAGGGACAGATGAGAGGCATGAGGGGGTTGCAATGCCTGCACTGTATGCAATTCTTTATTCATTTGATCACAATTAGACAAAATGTATTCAGTCAAGAAACTGTCTGTAATTGCTGGACACATTTCCGTGTATGTGTGTGTACATTAAATACTTACATAACTTTTATTTTGTGTATAAAATACATCTTTCAGTGGTGAAGATGCGTGGCATGGCTGGTAGTTTCATTGCTCCATACTTTGAGATGTTTGTGGTACTCACCACCCAAGACAGAGGCATTACAGCCAAGGTGAACTTGTATGGCCCGCAAGCTGTAACTGGAGGAATGCACAAATGTGCAGTTCATATGCATTTGTGCAAGCATTAGGTGCTCCCTTTTCAACTTAGCTTACATACTTCTCTACACATTTTGCTTGGCTGGTTCTGCATTGGTCTGTGCTGCACATATGTGAAAACCAGCACCACACTGATTCGAGAATTCAGCATTAGCATACTTAAGAAGCATCATTGTTCACACATTCACCTTGCATGCGTGTACACTGTATGACTATAAATACCATCCTAATTTTATACATTTGAATGAATTTTGAAATTCCACATTGAGTGTGGGGTATTGGTTTCTTAGATGCTTAGATGAAAGTTATAAGATAGATTCTCATCTGCAATGCAAAGAGAGGAAGTAAGAAGTCAGGTACAAGTGGCAAGGGAGGGTATCACTCCATCAATTTATCTAAGTCATCCTTGGACTAATCAAAGGAACAGCTGATCTATCTGGGGTCTTCCTTGGTTAGAAAAATTATTCTCTCTGCTTCCATGTGTTCTTCAACAAAAAGATTGCAAATGTACAGTAGGGTTCTTTGGTAATGGTCTATTATAGAAGTGGCCAAGCACAGAGTGTGTGCATTTCAGAAATACAAGCTTCATAGGTTGTACTGACCAAGCAGTGCAATTGGGTATGGTATATGCTAATAGTGGTATAATGACATGGCAATGAGCAATATTAAAATGAGCCCATTGGATATGCTAATGAGGCAAAACAACACTACAGACAGAGTCACAAATGTATAAATGCTGTGTCACAGAGCTGAGCCAGCAGCATATTTGAACTTGGCAGAATGTCCATGTTCAGATTAAGGGAATTGCTAAAGAATGTTACAGGTTGCCATAAAGCTACTAAATCTGTATCTGCACGAGGTTCTTATTGCTACTGTTGTACCTGACAGTGCATGATGTCATGCCCAGAGGTGCCAGGTCATCTGACCTCACTTAACGTTTCATGGACTCCATGACACTGACATTGCGGACCAGTACCATATAGACTGGGAGACTATCCAAGAAATTGTGAGCATATGTCAGCCTTGTCTGCAGCCTCATGGGATCCATGGAGCACATATTCCAGCAGATGCTAAGGTATGTGTGACTTTACGTATACTAGCTACAGAGACTTTACAATCACTTACTGGGGACACAGTGGTGGTGTTTCAGGCATCTGCCTTGAGAATACTTCATCAATTTCTTGACGTCATGCTTCAGCATATTGGGGAGCATTTGTGGTTGCATGTACACCACAGGAAAAAGCCAATGCCATGTGGGAGTTTCATGATCTAGCCCATTTCTTTGAGGTACTGAGGGCTATACATTGTACTCACTTTGAAATAAAGGCCCCGCCTGGTGAACTTGGAAGGCAGTATGTGAACTACAAAGAGTATCACTCCATCAACTACCAGGTGGTCTGTAATGCACAGAGTGTCATCTACAATGTGCGTGCAGGCCAGCCAAGCAGTTATCATGACTTCCACATATGACATACCTGTGACTTGTACCAGTGTTTTGTGAGGGGTGACTCCCTCCCAGCATCTTGTTAGTGATACCGGATATACTCTGGAATCCTGGCTCATGGCAGCCATAAGAAATCCTGGACCCCTGTCTAGCAGGGTGACTGACATGATCCCCGGGGTGAATTTCCTATCTCCCTTCCAATCATCAAGGTTCCTTTTGAAGAGGGCCAAAGAGATGCTCTGCTTGACATATATGGGCAGTCAATTCCAGAGTCTGGGGAGTCTCTGGGTCAGGAAACTATCCCTCCAGCATGTTTTGTTCATTGTGATGACAAGGTTTAGATCCCTGGAGAGTGTGTCTCTGAGGGATTGGGATTTCTTTAAGTGTAGCATGTCCAACAGCTCTGGGTTTGACATGGCCTTGTATGTTAAGCAGAGATCGCCTCTGAGTAGATGATATGCGACAAGGTATAGGTGGACAACTATGCCCAATCACAAACAAAAAACATTACTGAGATGATCTTAGAGCTGCTGAAGCCATGCTTTCACTGTAAGGATTCATCTAGTGGTGCCCTGAAGTATGACTCTGGCACATGTGCAAAAATAGTATCATTGTGTGCAGTGTTACACAGTATCATACATGGGAAGGGAATCCAGTATCTGTCCGCCTGGGATGACATGATCGACAGACCACGCTGCTTTGCCAGAGATGGCCTGCACCTGTCGCCCTTGGGATTCCGGATACTGGCAAAGGCTCTTGCCACCCCTATAGTGCCTTTTTTAGGCAAGGTTCAAATGACAAATTCACCACCGCAACAGGTACAAGCAAGCAAAATCTGAGGGTAATGCTACTCAATGCTAGAAGTCTAAACCTCAAAATACACTCACTCGAGGCACTCCTTAAAATGGAGAACATTGACATCTGTGCAGTGACAGAGACCTGGTTCAAAGCTCCAGAGAGCACCCCTGCATTATCAGGCTATAATTCATACCACACTTTTCGGCCACCAAACCCGGACTGAAACACTAAAGGTGGAGGCATGTCCATATTCATTAAGGATATCCACACCTACAAGCTAGTTGCTCAGCATAATGCATCCGAGATTATCCAAGTTCAACTAACTCTGGGCAAAACCGCAATCCAGATTGTAGCTTGCTACAGACCCCCCACCATGCCCCAGGATTCCCACTCCTCTTTTCTTGATACACTGGAAAATATTAAGGTACAACCCAACACTCTAATAATGGGTGATTTCAACTACCCTACCATTAACTGGGAAAACTACTCGTGTACCAACTCTTTTGCTCAATGTTTTCTGGAAATCATCAATTCCAACGCTTTGGATCAACTTATCCACACCCCCACCAGAGGCAGCAATATCCTAGACCTGGTCATCACCAACATGGGTGACAGGTGTTGCACACCAGAGGTCAGCTCCTCGTTGGTCAGATCTGACCACAAGCTAATCACCCTAGACATCCACATTCCGCCCCCACCCCCCATTAGGAAAACAACCGTAAAAAATTTCTCCAAAGCCAACTTCATGCTTCTTAAGACAGAAGTGGCAAACTTCATGACACCCATGCAGATGGACAATAGAGGTACGACTGCTGAATCCTACACAAATGCAATTTATAAGCACTTACACGAGTGCATGGATCATGCTATCCCTAACAGAACCAAGATGCTATCCTCCAAAAAAAAGAAGCCAATCTGGTGGTCTTCTGCCATAAACAAACTCTACAACAGAAGAAAGAAACTGTTGCAAAAAAGAGTAAAATCCCACGACTGGAGGAACTCCCTGGTCAGCCTCAGTCAGAAGCTGAGATCCCTCATAAAATCCTCCAAAGCTAGTTATGAAAACAAAAACTGCCACTGATTCTAAAGACAACCACAAAGCATTCTATAGCTATGTCAAAAATCTCAATGACAACACTCAGATCTGCTCTGAGTTACAGCACAATGACACTAAATATACAGAACCAACTGATATTGCCAACATCCTGGCAGATAGGTTCAGTGCTAACTTTACCCCCCTCTCACCTCCTAAAGGGCCCATCTTTATACCGGAAGAATGCAAAGTTCCTGTAATCACGACTGCACAGGTAAAAACTTCACTCTTCAAAGCCAAGAACACAGCATCCATGGGACCTGACAACATCCCAGGCTGATTTCTACATGAACTACAGAATGAACTGGCACCCCACCTAAGTACCATGTTCAATCATAGCCTCACCCCAGACTTTGTGCCTATTGAATGGCGCACCGCAACAGTTATCCCACTCCACAAAGGGGGGGCCACAACAGACCCCGGGAACTACCGCCCCATTAGCCTGATGAGCCTCATCTGCAAGGCCATGGAACGTATCATCATGGAACTCATAAATAAAGACATTGGAGATCTCCAAACCCTGGACCCCACACAGTTTGGGTTTGTAAAAGGCAGATAATGTCTCCTAAACCTGATAGACTTCTTTGAAGTAGTCACCAAAGCCATAGATGAGGGTAAGGTGGTTCACACAGCCTATCTAGATCTCGCCAAGGCGTTCGACACCATCCCCCACTCTGGAATTATAGATAAACTCACTAAACTAGGTATAAATTCCTATGTCACAAGATGGGTTGCCAACTGGCTTACTGAAAGAACCCACACTGTGAAAGTAGCAGACTCCAAATCAGACTTCAGATCAGTGACAAGTGGAGTACCACAGGGTTCCGTCCTGGGTCCTCTCCTGTTTGGTATCTACTTCTCTGAAGTACAGGCTAACACAGAAGGTCTTTAGCTAACTAAATTTGCAGATGACTGCAAACTAGGAGCCATAATTGAAACTCCTAACGATGTGGACATCCTACAAAAGGGCCTCACTGAGACAGATGCCTGGTGTCATAGACATGGTCTCTAGCTCAATGCCAAAAAGTGCATTGTCATCCCCTTTGGTAAAAATTCTGTACCCATGAACTACCACATAGGCGGTAGTCTACTTAACACCGAAAGTGTGATAAGAGACCTTGGGACACAGGTGGACAGTAGTCTCTCCTTTGATAATCATATCATCAAAGTGGTCAGGAAATCCTTCTACGTGGCACACCTCATCACAAAAGGTTTCTCATCCAGAAAAAAAGAGGTCATTGTTCCCCTCTACTCATCACTCATTAGACCCATTATAGAGTACAACGGCCCTTTTTGTATGTACCTCACAAGACATCTACAACAACTGGAAAGGCCGCAAAAATACCTCACAAAGAGGATTACTGGCCTCAAACAGATGCCTTACGCAGACCGTCTCAAAAAACTCCAGCTTTACTCTGTTGCATATCGCCTACTCAGAGGCGATCTCTGCCTAACATACAAAGCTATGTCAAACCCAGAGCTGTTGGACATGCTCCACTTAAAGAAATCCCAATCCCTCTGAGCTACACGCTCTAGGGACCTAAACCTTGTCACCACAATAAACAGAACATGCTGGAGGGATAGATTCCTGTCCCAGAGACTTCCCATACTCTGGAACAGACTACCTATCTAAGTCAAACAGAGCTCCTCATTAGCACTCTTCAAGAAAAATCTTGATGATTGGATGGATAATAGGAAATTCACCCCGGGGATCACTTCTGTGGTTCTGCTTGACAGGGGCACAGGAAAATAATTTTCTTGGGTGGCAAAAGCCAGGGTACATTTTTGACTAGGCTTGTATAGGCCCTAGGGCCAATAGCCTAGTACCTACCTATGAACTTATGAACCTATGAAGCAGCTACAGTAGGGTGGGCACTTGCAGAAGCAGTGGTTTCCAGCACACTAGGCAGTGCAGGCTGAGTCAGACAAGTAGTCAGTGGATGAGCCAAGAGCAGGGGATGATTATGCTGGATGGAGTCAGGTGCAGTTTGCCATAGCACTAACAAAGAGCCAGTGGTTTGCACATAGCTTCACAGCATAGCAGACAAGATTAAAGCAGATACACTGTAGTAAAAGTGATGTATGCAAGACTAATACCAGGCTAAGCTTACGCATGCATAGGTTGGCCACACTGTGCATCACACATAGCCAACCTAAAATAACAATATGCAAAGGACAGGGCACAGTTATCATTATTTGGAGGAAGGGAACACATGAGTGGATGTTGTACAGATGGGGGAGGGAACACATGAGTGGATGTCTTTTACAGGGAAATGTGTGAGTGCAGACAATTATTAAATAAAACATGCTGTTTTATGTATATCCTATCAAACTTGTGGGGAGGGCAGTTAACATAAAAGTCTTCATGAAGGGTCAGTGTCAGTGGAAGTGTGCGTGTGATGTATTGGGGCTGTGGTGGTGGTGTTGTGATTGTGGGTCTGCTGGAACACAGCCTCAGCACTAGTAGAAGCAGTGTGGCTTATGCACTAAATAGGTCCAGGGCATGTACGGCAGATATTTCACCATCCCATGCATGCCCCTACTCATGGGAGCTGGCTCTAACAGGAGTTGCATTGGATGTACCACAATCTTGGCTAGATGCTACTGTGCTGTGTGACTGTGAGTGATGTCTGCTATGAGACATGACACTTTCATGACTGTCACCACCACAAGGATGTCCTCTCCTGGGTGAAGACACTTAAACAGCAGATGTAGCCATGGAATTGCTAGCACTGTGGTTGTCGGTCTTGGCTGTCCATGGCTACAGTGGCTACCATCTGTGAATGTAGCAGTGAACTGGTTTCATGGACATCCACTTACCTCTGACAGGTGAGCCTGTGAGGACATGGCACTTTCTGGTTTGTGACTGAGTCTATACAGAAAATCACATATATGGGACATGCACTTTCATAGGTCCTCAAGTGCACCCTGCATCAACCTCACTATCTTTGTTATGGCTGCAGTGGTACTAGCCTGTGTCTCCGTGATGGCCCTGGACATATGCTTCATTGCAGCCACTGACATCCCAATCTCAGGGGGAGGGTGATAGCCATGTTTCCAGTGAACACCATTATGCACCCTCCCTGTGTATACTTCTCTACCCATGGGAGTTAGGGGGTAGATTGTGACATATTTCTTATAGGGGCCAACACACTCCTCTCACTGATAATGCCTCCATTAATCTGTCCTCCCTTTGTGGGGTGGCTAGCCTGGGTATTCATTGGCATAGATACTGTGTCCATGATCTGTACTGGGTATGCAGTGGTCACATTCCCTGAGTCCAACACTCTCCCTGTATCCCCTGACTGTGCCAGCTCATTCCCATCATCATTATAAGAGGCTGCAGATCTTACAACATCAGGTGAGGGAATTTCACAGTGCTGGTGCTGGATAAAGAATTACTTGCGAATACACCAAAGTACAGTATCCTGAGTGAGTATGACCCAGCACCAGAAGTATAAATGAAACTGAGGTTTACAAATACTAACATGATAACAATAGTTTAACTGCATGCCTTGTCCAGCTGGCTGTGAAGGGTGAACCCCTGATGTACCTGTGTACCATAAACCAGACAGTTTCAACAACTTAGACAATGTCTAAGAGGAGGAGAGGATTTACAGGTAGTATTACACACCTGGGGCATCTCCAGTAGAGTGCCTCATTGACCAGTTCAGTTCTGCCCCAACATCCAGCACCACACTGTGGGAGAGAATGGAGGTGCTACTGCCTCTGAGAGAGGCCACGATCTCCTCTGTCTTTGTGAGAAGGGGTTCACTTGAGTGCCCCCCCATCTGTTAACCTACCTTTCCATGCCAAGAGTTGAGCTGTTGTAATGCTAGGTGTCCTGTGGCACACAGTCTCTTAACTGTGGCTTAAATGTTGTATTTTCATCTGATTCAACACATGGGTTGTCAGATTTGACTGAATCCAACCTCGGCACTGACTCTGAAGCTTCTTTTCATTCTAGTGCTCTGACTCCTCTACTTACGATTCCCTGAAGTACATCCTAATACCTCAGATCTCGTTTCCCACCGAAGACTTTGGATGTGTTCTCTAGGGATCATCTCTTGGAGTGTATCCATTTTGGATTTTCAGCCTTTTCCTTCTTCTCTACTGAGAGTTTATACTCTTGAGATTTTCATAAGAGTGTGTTCTTAATAAGATTTCTATATTTGATAGTTATCTAGTTTTTTTTTGTTAGGACAGTGTTACCTTTTAGATTTATAGTTAGTGATAACTTTTTTGACTGGTTTTAGTTCTTACCTACAGTGCAGTAATTGTTGTTGTTGTTGTGGTAGTTACTGTAATCCATATAGCTGTTGCAGTTGTCAGGAGTCTATATTCTTAGCAGAGTGTCTTTACCATGTAGGACTCTCAAAGTTTCAAAAAATGCTCTCAATGTGTGCACAAGTTGCCCCCAAGACCCCCATTTACTCTGTGTGTACTGTTTGGGGCCTGCTCGTATGGATACAGATTGTCAAGCTTGTGCTTCATTCATTGCCAGACCTCTTCAGACAAAAAGAAAGAAATTGATAGTGAAAGGTCTTCTCCCCCCACAGACAGAGGTTTAAACTTCTGTAGGATCTACTTCTGCCATGAATATTTCTCCAGACTCTGAGTTGAACAAGTCTCAGTCCAAAGAGAAGGCTAAGGAAAAAGAAAAAAGAAAGACAAATATAAGTCTGACAGAAGTGAGGAATCTTTACCCGAAGTGTCCAGGAAATGTTCTCTGGATACAATGGTGCTAGTCAGACTAGATCCAAAATCAGTTTGGAAGACAGAACCAACAGCCAGTTGGCTCTGATCCTCTTCTCCTCTGCCTCAGTTCTCACTGGAACCGGTGAGCCCAAGGCTCCATTCTCCTATTCTCCAAGAAAGGAGATACTCTATGTAGACCGCCCTCGGTGGCTTCTTCCTCCCAGTCATCCCAAAGTCTCATGGAACAGGATGTCAACAGGATGATGAGGAAGTTTCTCAAGCAGCAGACCCAGCTAGGCATTCTCTCAGTACTGTCCCTTGGGAATGTACTGAGCACTGGTCCAACATACCCCTCTCTTATTTCTCTGGTAATGGTCCACCCTATCTTGGAACTGGTATCTCTGGTTTTGTTACACACTGAGATACCTTCATTGTTGTGGCAGTCTTAGTTACTTCGACTCTGACAGCATCTCTCTCTCTCTGTTGACACTGATGCATTCAGAACAGGAGAGACTCAGATCCAAAGCATTCATGCAGGGGCTTGAGGGGATGAGTCAATTCCAGTCTTATTGGAGCTGTCTCTTCCTCTCTGTGTCTTGGCTTTCAGCTCCATGGATCTGAGATTGGCTTTGGAGTTGAGGTGTATTAGCACCAACAGATGTCTTCTTCCATGGATAGAGGTAGGGCCTTGGAGCCAATTGCAGCTTCAGCCTTCAAGGCTTTCCATAGAGTCCTAGCTATGCCTAAGGAGAGGGCTCCTCCCTCCATTTCAGTTCCTACCAGTCCCCAACAGGATTCTGCTTCTTCTTCCCATCTTCTTGTCAGATAGAGACAGTCAGAACCTCGAGCTTCTGTGATCCCATTCTATACCACCCCTTAGTCTGATTCAGAACCTTCTGATCTCCCAACAGAAATTTTTCACAAGAAACAGATATGCAAACAGAAGCCCATAGACTCTGCTCAAGAGTCCTTCATGGAAGACACTGATTTGGATGAAGGTGAAGGGTCTCACCACTCCTCCTTTGAAGATGTTATCTTTGGCAAAATCCTTGAGTTGATGAAACAGAGAGGGAGATGGTCCACACAGAATTCCTCACCTGATGAATCAGTGCTCCTGGGCGCTTTTGGTTCTGGGTCAACATCTTCCTGGGTAGTTCCACTCACTGAACCTCACATCAATCTCATGGCTCAATGGGCATGGAAGGACTCTGATGTGGTGAAGCCCATCTCTAAGAAAGCAGATAGAAATTTGGAAGCTCCAAAAGACAGGAAGTACTGGAGCAAAGGTTCACCAGTAGATGCTATGGTGGTAGCAGCAGCTACAAAGAAAGAATTATCTGAGGAAAGTTACTCTGTTCATACCCCTAACCGGGAGTCTAGAGCAATGGACAGGTTTTGAAATGGAATTTTTCCGTAGTGACTTTTGCTGTTAGATCACTGAATTATTATGTTACTAGAGTCCCGAGAGATTTGGCAAAGAACCTTTCCAAATCCTTTCAAGTATCTTGCCTGTTGATGTTTAGAAGATAGACTCTCAGCTATCTACCTTACAGTCAACCTATAGCATAGTCATGTGACTGCTCTCTAATGCAACTGATGGCATGGCCAGGGAAGCAGGCACTAGGATCACCATGTGCCATCGTGCCTGGATGCACTTTTGTGGAAAGCTTTAAAATGTCCTTTGTAAATACTTTCTATGATGGGTTGACACTTATCTGGACCAAAGGTAAAGACACTCTTACCAGAAGCCAACAAGTTGGCAAGACTCTCTCTGCAGTGGGAATCCAGTTTTCTACTCAACAAAGCTCCTTCTCTAGGAATCAAAGGATGGGGAAAAGATGTGGTTCTGAAAATCACAGAGTTCTTTTCTCTCCTTTGGTGATAGACCCCCCCCCCCCATGGCTGAGATAACTCAAACAGATGTCACCCTAGAAGAAGAGGTAGACTACAGACCAGGGCTTCTGTGGTCCATCTTCAGAGAAGCCCTCTCAGCATCCCTGAACAGTTGCCTGGCTGTTGCACTTTGGATGCATTCAGGAGGTGTTTTTTTTGCACCCACAAGCCTGGCAAAATGTAACTTCAGATTCATGGGTGCTAAGGATAATTTCCAGAGGCTATTCTGCTCCCTTTTCCCTCCCATATCAGAAAAAGAGGAAAGTCCCATATGTTGCACTGTAAGTGGGAACCAGCAACAGCAGACCTTTCAAAACTACTAGAAAAAAAGTCATCCGGGTGGTCCACCAAGACCAGTTAGAATCCAGAGTCTTCTTGAGGTTCTTTTTAGTGCTAGAGAAGAAGGGGGATCTTAGACCCATTCTGGATCTCCGTCATCTAAATCAATTTGAAAACAGACAAAATTCCAGCTGGCCATGATTCAGTCCATGCCACCTTTGCTGAGGAAGGACAATTGGATGTGTTCATTAGTTCTGCAGGACACATACTATCACATGAAGATAATGATGCACTCCCAGAAATTCCTCCATTTTTGGCTGGGAGCTAATCACTATCAGTTTGGTGCCCCACCTTTTGGTCTTACCACAGACACCAGGGTGTTCACCAAGATAATGGCAGTGGTGATAACATACTTGCAGCTATTAGGGATCCAAGTTTTCCCATACCTTGATGACTGGCTCCTAACTGCTACCTCCAAGCATCTGATGTTATGCCACCTGGATGTTGTGCTCCAGTTGTTACTGAACCTAGTAATAACAGTAAATTGTTCCAAGTGTCATCTGTCACCAACCCAAAAAATGGAATTTATAGGGTGCCAGCTCAATATTAACCTATGGATTGCCAGCTTTCCCTAGTTCAGAGCTTTATCCTTAAGTGTAGTGCCGTGTAAGTGCTTCACCATCCCTCACATCCATCGAGATTAATCTTACTCATCTTAGGTCTAATGGCATCCACAATTGTGATGGTTCCACTTGTCAGTTATCATATGAGAATGCTCAAATGGATCCTAGCAGTACACTAGTCTCAGAACATTCACCCATTACATGCAAAGATTTGGCTCAGTCAGATCTGCAGACATCACATTGTCTGGTTGATATTGTCCTCTTCAGTAACTGAAGGCCAGGAATTCCATATGGATTCTCTGGCAGTGGTAGTAACCATGGATGCCTCCCTTCTAGGTGGGGGGATTATTTTGAAGGAAAGATGGTCCAAGGTGGATGGTCATCCATATAGGCCAGTCTTCACATTAATATCTTGGAGATGAGAGTGGTCCTCCTAGCATTGAAGGCATTCCAGGATCTCCTCTCCAAGGGTCTGATTTTCATACAGACAGACAATATGATGATGGAATGATACATCAATAAACGGGGGGGGGGGGCTGTTCCTACCCACTGTGTTGACAAGCTATGATAGTTTGGAAATGTTTGATGGCTTTATACTCCTTTCTAATAGCAATGCACATCTTGTGGTCATCCAATATTTTAGTGGACAAATTGAACAGGGTTCTTCTTGACACCTCATGAGTGGTCCCTCAATCCAACAGTGGCAACATTGATTTCTGTCACTGAGCCAATCTTGTTGTGACCTCTTTGCCTCACATCACAATCAAAGACACAGTAGCTACTTCACCTTGATCCCCCCACAGGGTCAATCACCAAAGGACACTCTGCTCCACAAGTGGCCCTTGGGCCCCCTGTATACTTTTCCTCCTCTACCTCTAATAAATACGTTCATACAAAAAGCTGCACAAGGCCAAGGCCTCATTGCCTTCATCTGGCCCCAACAAACATGGTTCCCCTTCCTGTGCCCTCTACTAGTTCATCCCTCTTGAATGCTGTATCAGTATCCAGAACCTCAATTCATCCATCCAGATTGCCTCCTCTGGACCAGATGTCCATGAAATTAACCACATGGTTTCTCCAGTTTTGACCATAGCCAGAGTTGCCAGGCTCCCTCTGCAATTGTCAGGATCATATCAGCTTCTCAGAAGCCAGTTACAAAAAAGATATACCATAGTAAATGGAAAAAGCTCTCTATATGGACAGTCTCTAGAGGACTGCACCCCTTTTCAGCACCCATTCTGTCCGTATTTGAATATTTATCTGAACTTTTTGACAAAGGTTCTAGTTATTCTACAATCAAGGTTCATATGGAAGCTATCCCAAATTTCTACACTGGCCACAATGACTCCTCTAAAAACCTCCCTATCTGTTTTTTCACAAAGACAGGGTTTCTCTGAGAACTAATGTGTCTTTTCTCCCTAAGGTGGCATTTATAACAAACTTAAATTAGTCAATAAATTCAACAGTGTTTTTCCCAGATACTTAAACAGGGGTGAATATGTTTTACATATGTTGGATGTTCATTACCATCTCAGGTTCTGTCTTCATAGAACAAAACAATTCAGGAAATCTGATCAGTGGTTTACTGTTTTTTTTTAACTAAAATTGGGTAAAACTGTTGCCAAAGTTATCCTCTAAAGATGGTTGTCAAACTGCATTTCTTTTGTCTTTACCAAAAAGAATTTGGCTTTGCAATCTAAACTTAAGACTCATTCCACTAGAGCAATATCTATCTCTACAGCCTTTTCTAGAAGATTTTCCATTTATGAAATTTGTGCTGCAGTGATTTGGTCCATACTCCATACTTTTGTGTTTCATTATAAACTGGATGTACAGTCCAGATCCTGTTCTTCTTTTGGTTCCACCATTGTCAGGAATGTACTTCCTGGATACCATCCAGAGTAACAGCTTGGGAATCTATCCCATGTGTTGAAAAAAAATAGACAACATTGGATACAAAAGTTATGCACTTACCATAACAACAGTTCCACATTGTCTGATTTTCATCTGGTTCAACTTCCCTCCCTTTCTCTTTCTCCCCTTCCTAAATTTGACACCTATGACTTCAGGATGATTGGGGAGGATTTCTACTCAACTCCCTGTCTGTGAACAGTCCAGTTTTGATTGCTGCTTTTGCTTTCCCTCTCATATTTACAAGCTAGTAGATCATTTTGTGTTGGACATGGGCAAGCTTGATGTGAGGTATTAGGTTGGAGTACAGGGAATTATGGGTATGGGAGGTGTCAGAGCCTTGGCACCGAAAGAACTTCAGAGCTGGTGCCAGGGTCAGATCTGGTTGGATCTGACAACACATGAGTTGAACAGGATGAAAATCTGACAAAATGGATCTATTGTTATGGTACGTACATAAGCTTTGGTTGTGGCTGCTTGATAGCTTCCCAGGCATTGTCCCAGTAGCCCTGGTCAGCAGCATTCAGACCAAAGAGCTGTTGTCCATGGCAAAGGAGAATCTGAAGTAGCATCTCATTGTCCACATCAGTGATGCTAATTTCATGAACTTTAATCGTACTTTGACTTAGGACTGGGGTCCATTCCCGCCATGGTATTAGAAATCCAAAAGATTTGGAGAAATTAAAAATGAGTGAAGCCTGGCTTACAGTTAGACCTTTCACCAGAGTACGCATTGTATTTTTGCTTACTCTGTTATTTAGGCATTGCTCTGTATGTATAGAAAACAAAGGAATTGCCAGCCTTGTTCTTGAGTGCCCCTAGTAAATTCTTATACCACTAGTGTCCCCTTGCTCATATATTATGCTATGTGCCCAGCAGTTAAATATTTATATCCATACTCTTTAATTACTAGCAAGCACATAAGTTTACTGAGCAAATGTTTTTGCAAGTGCCATATGTGTAATGTATGCAATAGTCAAATTTATGTACTGAAAGTGATATCAGAAATCCAGCAAGAATGTTTTGGACTGTGCTGTGAGTACGTGATGATGGGTTGGACTTCCATCATGCTTAACAATCCTTCAGCCAAACAGTCGTTTACCCCTGCAATCTCTTTCTGAATACACCTTCCCAAAACACGTAGTAACAAACCTATTTTTCATTATACCAGTATGTTCAATAGAAAAATGAACTTGTAAAAAATAGCACTTACCTTGCACAAGCAGAGCTTACCTTGTACTTTTGTCTGAACAACTTTTTTTGATTTCATAGAGTCATAGGTAAGTACTAGGCAACTGGTCTGCAGACCATTTCATGCCCAGCCAAAAAACTCTATTCAAAATTTCCCTCTAGCCTCAAGAAGAGCAAGATAAGATAGACCAGGAGAGAATCTGAGGCTGCCCATCCAGTTATCTAAGTTTACCTTGAAGGTGACAATGGTACTCCTCTGCTTGACATGTAATGGAGGTTTGTTTCAGAGGTGAGAGATACCTTGGGATATGAATATATCATGCCAACATGTCTTATTTATGCGCTGATGAAGGTTTAGTTCCTTTAACCAAGTATTTGATGTACCATTAGCTCTGCAAAGGAATGGGAGATCAAATAGGGTTGGATCTTTCAAGGCTCGAAAGGCTAGACATAGATCTTCACAGAGTAGTCTGTAAGAGACTGAGCACAGAGAAAGGGATGTCAGTCTCTCCTGATAGCTAAGGTTTTTGAGGCCATTGATCTTTTTTACTTCATCTTTTTTAAGTTCTGAGCTTGTTGCTCTGTGTCATCTTCCATAGCATCATGGGTCTCTCTGCGTACCATCACACTTATATCATGCAGATTCACATGGCTGTGCATGATAATTATGCCAGTTAGGTCTCAACTTGTTATTGTTTCTGAATTGCTCAGTTTGCAGAATGAGAACACCTGCTAATCGTTGCACTCAAGACTCCTTGATGCTGTGCCCCTCCTTAGTCACTGTGGGCAGCACTACATATGTGAAATCCAGGCCAATTCTCCAGGGTGGATCTGTAATTCCTCATATAACCTTATGTACGTGGAGTGGTTGTACAGCCTGATGTCTTAACAGCATGCACAGAGATATAGATCTGTCTTATTTCACAATGTAAAGTACAACTGTGAATTATAATATTACAGTGCCTATAGTATTGTAGTCCAACACTCATTATAATAGTACAGAACCTATAGTATCGTAGCCCACCACCCACTATAATAGTACAGTACTTATAGCATTGTAGGTCACCATCCACTATAATAGTACAGAACCTATAGTATCATAGCCCGTCACCAATTATAATAGTACAGTACCTGTAGTATTGTAGCCCACCACCCATTATAATAATACAGTACCTATACTATTTTAGCCTACCACCCATTATAATAGTACAGAACCTATAGTATCATAGCCCACCACCCATTATAATAGTACAGTACTATAGTATTTTAGCCTACCACCCATTATAATAGTACAGTATCTATAGTATTGCAGCCTACCACCCATTATAATAGTACAGTACCTATAGTATTGTAGCCCACCTCCTTTTATAATAGCACAGTACCTATAGTATTGTAGCCCACCACCCATTATAATAGTGCAGTACCTATAGTATTGTAGCCAACCACCCATTATAATAATACAGTACCTATAGTATTTTAGCCCATCACCTGCTATAATAGTACAGTACCTATAGTGTTGTAGCCAACCACCCATTATGATAGTACAGTACTTATAGTATTGTAGCCCACCACCCATTATAATAGTACAGTACTTATAGTACTGTAGCCCACCACCCATTATAATAGTACAGTACCTATAGTGTTGTAGCCAACCACCCATTATGATAGTACAGTACTTATAGTATTGTAGCCCATCATCCATTATAATAGTAATGTACTTATAGTATTGTAGCCCACCACCTATTATAATAGTACAGTACCTATAGTATTGTAGTCTACCACCCATCATGCAAATTAGATACCCACTGATGCTCATCCATGCGTGGAATATGGTACTTACTATCCTCAGGATTCAAGAAGCTCTGTGCAAGGACGGTTTTAGCCTTGCGCCGAGCGTCCTTACTACAGATGGTGCAGCAGTGCCATGTGAATATGTATGAGGGCACGCTGCCGCACCCTTGACGTGCACAGGAAATGTGTGCGAGTGCAGGGGACATGTACAAGTGCTCTGCAGAGATGTAAACATGCCCTGACAGTTGCACAACCTACTATGCCTACTAGTAGAGTACGCCTCTAATAGTAAGTCAGTAATTCAGTGTCAGTGGATACCGAAATGTATGCTAAGCATACAAGAGTGTCCACGAACAGTGAAATAAAATCAAAGTAGTAAACACACAAGCACGTAGTGGAATGTTGAGTCCTGTCACTAGAACTTTGAATTGCTGCAATATCGAAGGTGTAAGCAAAGCGTAGCGTGTTTGCGCATTGCTGCCCTCTGCCGAGCGTAGCTTACACATCAAATTCATTCAAATAGAGAAAAACATGAGGAATCAACGTAAATGTCAATAGTGTAGTGTTTAGAGCATCCGCCTAATGAACAGACATTCACAGTTCGAGCCCAACAATAGCACATATCATTTTCCATGTGGAATGAATGTTGTTTTGCTGTAAAACTGACATAAGCATATTACATGAGATATTTAACTAAATGTCATTCAATCAAAGTGGCACTGTCATAATGAATAAGGCACTAGTAAGCAGGTGTAAGCACAAATAAGCAGCAGTAAACATATATAAGTACCAGTAAGCAAGTCTGAGTGTGCTTGCGTGTGTCTAAGCAGTGCATTTCCTTGTGCCGGTCCCAAGCCCGGATAAATGGGGAGGATTGCATCAGGAAGGGAATCTGGCGTAAAACCTCTGCCAAATGACTTATGCAGACAACATTTCATATTTCCATACTGGATTGGTCGAGGTCCGGGTTAACAACGATAGCCACCAGTACTGTTAGCCAACAGGGTGCTGGCAGAAATTGGGCTACTGTTGGCTGAAGGAGAAGAGGAGGGGGAAGGCATGCTCGAAGGCAGGAAGAGATGAGGAAGGTTAGGAGTGCAGTAGTGAGGGTAGGAACTGAATGTTGGCAGTATGACTAGTATAGGGAGAGAGCTAGCTGATAGGATGGAGAGAAGGAAGGTTGATATACTGTGCGTACAAGAGACCAGATGGAAGGGAAGTAAGGTCAGGTGTATAGGAGGTGGGTTCAAATTGTTCTATCATGGTGTGGATGGCAGGAGAAATGGGGTAGGGGTTATTCTAAAGGAACAGTATGCCAAGAGTGTTTTGGAGGTGAAGAGAGTGTCTGATAGAGTGATGTTTATGAAGCTTGAAATTGATGGTGTAATGATGAATGTTGTTAGTGCATATGCTCCACAAGTTGGGTGTGTGATGGATGAGAAAGAAAACTTTTGGAGTGAGTTGGATGAAGTAGTGGTAAGTGTACCCAAGGGTGAGAGACTAGTGATTGGATTCAATGGGCATGTTGGTGAAGTGAATAGAGGGGATGAGGAAGTGATGGGTAGGTATGGTGTTGAGGAGAGGAATGCAGGAGGTCAGATGATTGTGGATTTTGCAAAAAGGATGGCTGTGGTGAATACATATTTTAAGAGGAGGGAGGAGCATAGGGTGACGTACAAGAGTGGAAGAAGATGCACACAGGTGGATTATATCCTATGAAGGAGGGTAATTCTGAAGGAGATTGGCAACTTTAAAGTGGTGACAGAGGAAAGTGTAGTTAAGCAGCATAGAATGGTGGTCTGTAGGATGACGTTGGTGATCAAGAAGAGGAGGAGGAGTGTGAAAGCAGTGCCAAGGATTAAATGGTGGAAGTTAAAAAGGGGTGATTGTGAGGTGGAGTTCAGGGAAAAGTTAAGACAGGCACTGGGAGGCAGTGAAGAGTTACCGAATAGCTGGGTAACTACAGCAGAGCTAGTAAGGGAGACTGCTAGAAAGGTGCTTGGTGTGACATCTGGACAGAGGAAGGAGGACAAGGAGACCTGGTGGTGGAATGAGGAAGTACAGGAGAGTATACAGAGGAAGAGGCTGGTGAAGAACAAGTGGGATTGTCAAAGAGATGAAGAAAGTAGATATGAGTATAAGGAGATGAGACGCATGGCAAAGAGAGAGGTGGCGAAGGCTAAGGATAAGGCATATGGAGAGTTGTATGAGAGATTAGACGATAAAGAGGGAGAAAAGGACCTGTACTGATTGGCTAGACAGAGGGATAGAGCTGGGAAAGATGTGCAGCGGGTAAGGGTGATAAAGGATAGTGAGGGAAACATACTCACAAGTGAGGAGAATGTGTTGAGTAGGTGGAAAGAGTACTTTGAGGGGCTGATGAATGAAGAGAATGAGAGAGAGAGAGAGAGAGAATGTTGGATGATGTGGGGATAGCGAATCAGGAAGTGAAATAGATTAGCAAGGAGGAAGTAAGGACAGCTATGAAGAGGATGAAGAATGGAAAGACTGTTGGCCAAGATGACATACTAGTGGAAGCATGGAGGTGCTTAGGAGAAATGGCAGTGGAATTTTTAACCAGATTGTTTAATGAAATTTTGGAAAGTTAGAGGATACCTGAGGAGTGGAGAAAAAGTGTTTTGGTACCTATCTTTAAGAATAAGGGTGATGTGCAGAGCTGCAGTAACTACAGAGGGATAAAATGGATCAGTCACAGCTTGAAGTTAGGGGAAAGAGTAGTGGAAGCTAGGTTAAGAAGGAAGATGATGATTAGTGATCAGCAGTATGGTTTCATGCCTGGAAAGAGCACTACAGATGCAATGTTTGCTCTGAGAGTGTTGTTGGAGAAATACAGAGAAGGTCAGAAGGAGTTGCATTGTGTCTTTGTGGACTTAGAGAAAGCATATGACAGGGTGCCTAGAGAGGAGTTGTGGTATTGTATGAGGAAGTCGGGAGTGGCAGGGAAGTATGTAAGAGTGTTATAGTATATGTACGAGGGTAGTGTTGCATTGGTGAGGACTGCAGTGGAAGTGACAGATATGTTTAAGGTGGAGGTGGGATTACATCAAGGATCAGCTCTGAGCCCTTTCTTATTTGCAGTGGTGATGGACAGGTTGACAGATGAGATCAGACAAGAGGCCCCGTGGACTATGATGTTTGCAGATGACATTGTGATCTGTAGTGAGAGTAGGGACCAGGTTGAGGAGACCCTGGAGAGGTGGATATATGCTTTAGAGAGGAGAGGAAGGAAGGTCAGCAGGGCAAAAATAGAATATATGTGTGTAAATGAGAGGGAGGGTAGAAGAATGGTGAGGATGCAGGGAATAGAGATGGTAAAGGTTGATGAATTTAAGTACTTGGGATCAACAGTTCAGAGTAACGGTGAGTGTGGAAGATAGGTGAAGAAGAGAGTACAGACAGGGTGGAATGTGTGGAGAAGAGGTTCAGGAGTGATTTGTGACAGACGGGTACCAGTAAGAGTGAAAGGGAAGGTCTACAAGAGAGTAGTGACACCAGCTATGTTATATGGGTTGGAGACGGTGGCATTGACAAAAAGGCAGGAGTCAGAGCTGGATGTGGCAGAGTTAAAGATGTTAAGATTTGCACTGGGTGTGACTAGGATGGCCAGGATTAGGAATCAGTATATTAGTGGGTCAGCTCAGGTTGGTCAGTCTGGAGACAAAGCAAGAGAGGCGAGATTGAGTTGGTTTGGACATGTGCTGAGGAGGGATGCTGGGTATATTGGGAAAAGGATACTAAGGATGGAGCTGCCAGGTAAGAGGAAAAGAGGAAGGCCTAAGATAAGGTTTATGGATGTGGTGAGAGAGGACATGCAGGTGGTTGGTGTGAAAGAGCAAGATGCAGAGGACAGGAAGAAATGGAAACAGATGGTTCGCTGGGAACAGCCGAAAAAAGATGATGATATATATATATATATATATATATATATATATATATATATATATATATATATATATATATATATATATACATATACATATACATATATACATATACATATACATACATATACATATATATACACACACACACACACACACACACATATATATATATATATATATATATATATATATATATCTATGAAGAAAGAACAATGTAACAATAAAGCATACAAAAGGAATGAGAAGGGAATCAACTGCAACTCCAGTATTATACAGCGCTGTCAGCATATGTCATATCAAGCTGGGCAGGAGTGAGCAATGCTACTCACACCACAGGCAGGATATTACCAGTGGGAGTAACATTGTTGATCAGCTAAGTCTACTTTACACGCAGAGGGTAGTCCCTGGTGGGACTACCCAAAAATTGATAGACTGTTTGGCCATCCGGCCATTACACAAGCAAGGGCAGGTATGTTCAAGGACTAAATGGTGAGAGAGCCTGAGAATACATGGGTTGGGACAACATATGTGTAGGGCCCCTAATGCTCGGGAGAGGGCAATGTGTGGAGGTGTGTCATGGCTGGGATAGCAACTGGACAATGGATGGTATGCATGTATGTTGAACTCAGGTGGGGTGGAGGAACTATGGGTATGAAATTATGGATCCAGGCGTGCCAGGGTTGGATGGGCTGGTTCTAACTGGACCGCCTTGAGGAGGTCAGTTTGTTCGTTATACGTATATATGCATACACACATGCAGACATCTATATGTACAAGTAAATTCTCTATAACACATTCATTCCATTTGCAGACATAAATAACATGAATGTGCCCTTACAAACCTCAACAGTAGATAGAATAATAGGTTGTGCATAAGAGGGAAGGGACGAAACTACTAAAACGCAGAAGTGTGTACAATGTCCGAAGTCAGTGCTGTGCTGAAAAAATCAAATGTGAGGACTTTCCCACACATGGAATCATTCTTGTGATCTGCCCGCTATGGCAACGCCAATTACTAAACCGGTCTATTTGTAAAAGAAATACGTCGGACAGGTACATAATTAGTCTCTAATGTGTAACACGTGCGTTACCACATAGTCATATTTATTAATTTATTGTAGTGTCATGTTAACGGGAGTAAGGATGTAATGAAGTATTGAGTCTAATCTAAACATAAAGACATGCGTGTCCTATGTGGGACAACCCAAAAAATTGCGAATAGTGTCCTTTTGGTCGCTCATGTCACCAATGTTTGTGGACTAAAAGTTTGGGAGTTCTGAGGATACGTGGAGTGAGTCAACCGATGGGATGGGTCTACAGGAGTAGGGAGTGGCTAATGTGTCATGGTGTGGATACACCGCAAATCCAACTGGAGAATGGATGACTGCAGTGTTAGGGAGGCATTGGGGTGGGTGTTTGGGTAACTAGGAGCCAAGGGTATATGGGTATATATGCAAATGAATCAGCACAGCAATAGTGTATTGGTTAGAGCAACTGCCTAATGAACATTCCCATTCCGAATCTCACTGCATCACATACCATTTACCATCAGTAATCTGTACACAAACATATTTCAACATCTATCTGCTGTATAACCTGCAAAATAACAATTAAAAGTGAAGTGGAGCGAAGTGTTGGTGTCATAATTAATAATGCACTAGTAAGCAGGTTTAAGCATATATAAACACAAGTAAGAGTGTGTAAGTGCATTTGCGCGGGGTATGCATTCCTTTACAGACACACACACACACACACACATATATATATATATATATACATATATATATATATATATATATATATATATATATATAAAACTATACATATAAATATATATATATATATATATATATATATATATATATATATATATAGTTGCATACATAAACATATACGTATATATATATATATATATATATATATATATATATATATATATATATATATATATATATATATATATATTTATTTTACATTTGTTGACCAGGCTAGTCCAGCTGGATATATGTCCATTTTCAGCAGAGGGAGAAAAGCTCCTCGAAAACACAGTAAAAAATTATATATAAAAAAAACAATCCCCGGGATTCATGAAGCTTGCGCCAGGCGCACGCATAGCATAGGCGTTATAACGCCAAATATGGCTGCCGAGCGATTCAGGTACGATCTAATTCCACGTGCACTACCGGCGTACGCCAGATCTGTGCAGCCCCCGGTGTAGGTATGCAAATCACCCCATGTGCAGTGTTGCACCATGCAAATGAAGGCATATAGTGATTTGTGAAGTGGTGCAGGCGTAGCATAAACCCACGGAAATGTAAACCAAAAAACACGGTTTACATTTTCCCAAACATAACATCGGAGCTATGGAAGAGGGCCAGACCCAGGTATCACAACGTGAACATATGCCAATGGTGAAATACACAGCCAATGGCATAAGAAAAGATGCACAACATGTAAATAACAACATTTAATGTCATGAACACAGTAACGCACAGCAGAACTGCAGGGCATGTGTGCGGAAGCTGTAACATAAAGAAATAATATAAAAATGTCATAAAATCGCAACATAATAGAAATCAGGTTTACAACATAACACACAATGGTAGGCATGGAACACCACAACCAAGGTGCAAGGGTTGCTAAGGGCTTGCGATAGTGTTCGGCGCGGTAACTATGAATTAGTAGTCAATGCCATGCAAATGAGGCAGATAATACTGAATCGCAAATGTCCCGCCAGAGGAAGGTTGTACCATACGGCGCAGCGGTATAACACCGAGGAGTGGCTCAGAGGAGATACACGGCATCAGCAGAGGGGTGTGCCACTGTAGCACTAAGCACATTGGAGCATTGCAAATCTGGCCTGTCCGTTGCTAAGCAAAGCTGCAGGATAGGGGTGGGGAGGAATCGTTTAGCTGAGAGCACACATGGTGGCCAAAAGCGCATGTGTACAAGGATGAAAACGTGCCCGAAACCCAGTAATCAGACGCACGCACCACAAACAATAGCAGAAACAGGAAGGTCAGGGGAAGAAAAGGAAATGCGGAAGTAGGGTAATTGGAGTACTAATGAGCAATCAACACCAATCAACCCACGAAGGCCAATCGACGGCAGCTGACAAGTATGCTTGCAGAAACCTGCAAAACAGGATAGGGGAGGCATGTGAATGCAAAGAAAGGAGGGGAGGCATTGGATTGCAAAGATAGGAGACCTGACACAGCAGAGCAAAGCAAACCGACAGCAGACCGGCAGTAGCACACATAACGCAAGATACGCCAGGTCCAGGAAAACACAAATGAAAGTAGGCTGCAGGATGCACGCCAGAAAATGGTAGGTGCAACGCGCAGAAATGTAAAGGGAAGGTCAAGAGGTAATCCATGGCAGGCAAATGTAATTCAACACCAAAGGCACCACAATAGTAGTTCCGGCAGTAAAACACAGAACATAACCTGTAGCTACGAACATACATACACACCCTATGACATCATCGGTGTTCACAGCACAATAGTATAAAGTGTGTAAGCACCCAACACACACCTGTGTATTCCCAAACACCGCACCATAGGTGTAAACACATGGGTAACTTTTAAAATGTACATGTTGGGAGCTGCCATAGCTGTGATTCATCAGCATGTGTTAGAGACTGACGGTGTTGTGGAGGATGATGCCGACAACCACCGCAGGCCTCGGAGGAGGAGGAGAGTGTTCAGACCAAGGGTAACCTACCAGGGGCTACATGACCTGGAGATAGTAGAGCATTACAGGGTGGACAGGGACATCTTACAGCAAATAGTGGAGCTGTGCCGGCCATGCCTGAGAACCAGAAACAACAGAGGGGAACCCATACCAGTGGACACAAAGGTATGTGTAAGCCTGCAAATACTGGCCACAGGTACCTTTCAAAGGCCAACTGGAGATGTAATGGGTATCTCACAGGCATCAGCATCCAGGGTACTACACCAGTTCCTGGATGCCATGTTACCACATGCCAATGAGCAGATATACTTCCCCAGAACTCAGGAGGAGTTGGCCAGCAATATGCGTCACTTCCACCATGTGGCACAATACCCGGAGGTACTGGGTGCGATAGACTGCACGCACATACAAATCAAGTCACCACCCAGTGAGCAGGGTATGCGCTACATAAACCGCAGGGTATTCCACTCCATCAACTGCCAGGTCGTGTGCAATGCCCAGGGCATTATCATGGATGTGTGTGCTGGCAGCCCTGGAAGCTACCATGACTCCCATATCTGGCATGCCTCACAACTGTATCAGGTATTTGTCAGGGGGGACATCCCACATGGCCATCTCGTGGAGGATGCTGGCTATGCACTGGAGCCGTGGATGATGACTCCCATCAGAAATGCACACACACCCATGTAAGAACGCCATAATGAGGCACATGCACAAACCAGAATCATCATAGAGCGTGTGTTCGGGATGCTGAAATCATGGTTCCGGTGCTTGGATACATCTGGTGGAGCCTTGCAGTACTTTCCAGGCACGTGTGCCCACATCGTCATAGTATGTGCCATGCTACATAATATGATCCTGCGGAAGCAGCTGCAGCAGGGACAAAATGGTGAAGGCCCTCATAGCCCACTGCAATTGCCAAGGCCAGTACAGGCACAGAGGGATTCAGACCATGAACACACTGTGCCAGCCCCATTAGGCAGACGGAGGCGTGCCCAATATGCCTATGCCTTGGCAAAGAGGGAACGTATAGCACATACACTGACCGTGTAGGCCCCTACGGACTGACACCTCTCCACCTGCACACACAGTAAAATGGATGGCAAACAAACATGACCACCTGTAAATTGTAATTTATAGGTGGCCCAATGTGTGACTCCTACATAGGCAGCCCTCAAACATTGTAAACGCAACAGCCAGTGCAACACGGAATGCCAACACCTGAACAGTACATGAGTCTTACAACATATGGTGGTGCTGTGTGCCTGTCACATTCCCCGCCAGATATATATATATATATATATATATATATATATATATATATATATATATATATATATATATACATATATAGATATATATATATATATATATATATATATATATATATATATATATATATATATATATATATATATATATATATATATATATATATATATATATATATATATATATATATATATATATATATATATATATATAGATATATATATATGTACACATATGCATATATATAATACAGATAGAAAGGGCAATAGAGGGATATATGGTGATATAGATGGATTCAGCGATATCTGCAAATATGATAGATAGTTCAACAACATTCATAACATCTTGGAGGTACAAATAAATAGGATACCGCCAACCATGGAATGTGTAACATACCTTCATGCGTAACCACGAGGCTGAAAGACCGATAGAACATAGTACCGGAACAGTACATCCGCGAGTAATAGTATGATGATATGAAGGGACAGTTAGTCACCGCTGACGGTGTCGCGGTCCACATAGGTACTGTGTTCAACTGTGTCTGTGAGTGCCGTAGTCTGTGTAAGTGTGCGTTGAGGGTGCCTTGTGCATTTCTGTGTGACTGTAATGTGTGTGTGTGTGTCTGCAACATGTGTATGTTGGTGCCAAGTCAGAGGCAGACCAGTATGGTAGGTGTGGGTATAGCTAGCCATAGGCATATGGTTACTACCTGTACCACAGTAGGAGGGATATCCCCACCCTGGGCAGGTGTGTCCTGACATAAAACAGTACAAAGGGCAAATGTCCAAGATGGTAGGACATAAATATGTCCCATATATAATGTAACAGTCGTATTTAATAGTTATGCCTGTATGTAAGAAACTTAAATGTTACATGCAATATGATAAGTATCCAAAGTCACAACAATAGGTATGTAGTGAGGATAAAAGTATGTGCTACCTGTGTACTGACCGTGGCTACGTGTTGGCCTGTAAACACTGCTTTGTGTCCCGCAAGTGTCCAACAATGACCATATGATAAGGTGGCAACCCATGGAAAACAGGCTCTTTTAACAACACAACCACAATTACTGCAAATTTCTGGGACAGAAATACAAGGGATAGCTGTCACCTACACATATCCCCTGATATATCGCTGCAATTACGGAGGTATACAAGTAGCAAGCTCACCTGCAGACGATATAGAAACCAATTAACAACGGCCCAACGTACAATCCCGTAACATAAGTCTACTAACTGTTAGCTCTCTAATCAGGGATGGAGCCCACACACATATATATGGATTATGTAGAAATGCAAGGTGCACAAACCGTTTATGTTACATACAACCACCAACATCCCCCACACTAGAAACTAAAGCAATACAAACTGTAATAGCAGCACAAACATCCAGTCAGTCAATTACATCTGCAGAACCCTCAACATACTGTGTGAGATACACAATTAAAGGCGACATGCAAAATTGCAGGCATTGTATAATGGAACAAACAGCCATGTTACAGGTATTGATTGCAATACTCCGTTAACCGACGTCGGGATGACAGGTACACCCACATGTTGAACCAAATACTCTACCTGTCACACACAATCCACGGGGGACATGAATCCAAACTATACTTGTCCCCATGCATAGCAGTTGCAGTTACTCATAACAAAACACAATACAGACCGTCTCCCCGAAGGTAGGGCAAATAGGCAACGCCCAAGTGGAGAATCCAATTATACCCCACTGTTGCCGCGTAATTGGCGAATGGAGTAGCTGCACAGCTGATATGCAAGTAATTAGTCACTCAGGAACACCAATTGGTGGGAAGAATCCACATGTTTCAGGTATCGACGTATATAAGGATGACTTGCCAGACATTCAAACCGTATGCTCATACCGAAAAACAGTTGAAACACTGTGAGAGAGATAGAAACAAAATGCCGTAACGAAAACAAGGTATGTAGAATGCCCGATATGTAAGGTTATGTATAGCATGATCTGTATTAATTAGTTTTACTGTATGTATAGCCTGGTTTGCATTAATTAAACGTGTCCGCAATGCATAAAGTGGGGAAAGGTATTGATGTAGTGATGTCTTGCTGAGCATACTAACGCTTGTAGAATCTGTGCGTCCAGCAGTGGGACACAAGGTACACAGCACAGACACCAGAAGAGATGCTACATGAGGCCATTAAACAGAACAATGCCATATAACCCGCTGTCAGTGGTAGGGTATGTCCAACAAGGACGTGCCATAGCAGGGGATAGTATATGTTGATATACTGTCACAGCATGCATTTGTATGGGTAAATAACGTTAATAACATATGTAAGGTGGTCCCGCTGAGCAAGTATGCTTTGCATTATGGGATACTATGTGAAATATGTGTAATGTATAGTATTATAGTAGATATGACAGATATTCTACACAGCATAACAGGCATATCATGCATACTACAGGTATCGCCTATTGGTATGTACAATAACAGGATACATATGGCCTGTAGGTATGGGACATAGTAATAGCATGATAGCTAATCTAAATGGAAGGGCTACCAAGTAACTATGCACAAAGGGCATGTAATAGCTGCACAGGTGCATAGTGGGGTACTATGCAGTCTGTCAAGTCCATGTGTAAGCACAACTACAGTGTTCACACTAGTGGCACCTCTCCAGGGTAGTGTCCTGTGAAGAGCAGAGCCAGGTGTCACCTGCACCACTGCACAGTACAGCCACTGCAGTGATCCCAGGCCTACATGTGTCTCCCAACCACCAAGGGAGGTATCACATGAACAGTGCTACTGAGTGTCCCTGCGTGATGTACAGAGGACTTATGTTCCACAGCATGGTGAGTGTCCTGTTTGGGAATGTAACCCAGAAGCACATCCCACTCATTGTGGCATGTGTGCACATATCCATGAGCATGTTGCTCACAGTGGCCTCTGCTTATGTTGCATATGAGGAGTATATCCATCAATAATGTTGTGGACATGGGCCCTGTCTGATCAGCAGAGGTCACCCCTGAGTATGTAGTATGCAAATGTGTACAGATGTGGTGTCCGTAGTGCAGCCACATATTTAAACTGTCGGAGCTCAGTAAACATCATGGTGTGTTAATGTTGTGGCATGTAAAGCTGTAGCTGTTGTGTAAGGTACACCCTAAATGGGGTGGTGAACCCTTGAATGTGTGTAGATGTCTTGAGTTCAGAGGTACAATGGGTGCCTATGTACCAGTTACACACCCAGTACAGATAGGTGTGGCCACGTAGGAGGATATCCACGCCACAGTGGCAATACGGTAACCACAGGAGTGGGTGCGACATATGTGTGTACTGCAAACATGTACAATGTGATATGTATGTAGGGGACTACCATCCATGTGATAGTCAGTGGGTGAATGGTGTAATGCAAAGGTGATGTGCATGCACCTTGTGTCATGCAGCTTGATGCCATGATAGTCATATTATGTATCTGTCACAGCGACACCTGTATGGTTGGAGTCAGTATCAGCTGGTGGAGCAATCATGGTGCTTGGTATGTAGGGGTTCTAAAGCTAGGCAGGGTAAAGTCCCCTGTGCCAGCCTGTTCCGCAGGGAAGCATATACTTAACATGAGGGGCCCTATGACTGAGGACTGTGGTATGCCAAAGTACCTGACATGTAGTAGGTACTATGGTATGCTGGCCTCACTGTGTGTCCTGTCCATGAGCCACATTGCATAACATCCTGAGACACAGGGTACGATGTGCAGGTGGATGTGTATGTTGTCAATACCAGAATGGGGAATGGTGCTGAAAGGCAATGAGAGGAGAATGTAGGATGTGTGGACTCCCGTACCATCAGCAACTGCCCTGGTAACTGTATGAAAGGAGTCCACCATGTGTAGGGGCCATGCTCTGGCATTAACAAGCCCAACCCAGGTGGCAGCAAAGGACGGGAGACCAACAATGTCTCTGAGAATGACGTCCTTGACGATGTGCCGCATAGCCACGCAGAACAGTCCAGTCAGGTGTGTAGGACTATAGTCCCACTCGTGCAATTCGGTGCCACCTGTGTGTAGTG
Source organism: Protopterus annectens (assembly GCF_019279795.1). Taxonomy (NCBI): domain Eukaryota; kingdom Metazoa; phylum Chordata; order Ceratodontiformes; family Protopteridae; genus Protopterus; species Protopterus annectens. The sequence goes on along the minus strand of NC_056731.1, from coordinate 823,052,028 downwards.
TGATAAATGCTGCTGTGTGCCATTCAGGGTCTACAATGTCTGAAACAAGGCTATTACTGAATATGGTGGCCTAGTGGGGAAACAAGTAATTCAGAGGTTGATGGACATCACAGCCTGGGACGTTGGAAGGTGACATGGGGCCAGTGTCCCAGGACACATAGAGTGTAGGTCAGTACTGTGTAGGTGGGACCACAGGGACACCACAATGTTCATGTATGGATTGCGGCCCTGTAGTGAGTGAGAGGGTGTACTGTCAGCATTGAATCCATCCTCCAGCATGCTGCCAACAATACCTGGGTCTGCAATGTTCCTGAGTGACTGTTGTATGTGACAGCAGATGTGGGTGTTGCCATCGAATACTGACATACCACCATAATGCCTGGTGGTACACCCGGAATGTGTGGCAGTCATGTTTACGTAGCTAGTCTTGGAGTATGTGATGAGGGACCCTGTGGCCCCACCATGGCTGACCAGTGAGCCACCCCACACATGGGAATGTACACCACTGTGCAACAGCCTACACCTGTTGTTGTACATCATATGTCCGTGGAACATGACCACCAGAGTGGCGTCTGTTATCTGGTGTGTACCATCATGGCTCTGTGTGGAATAGCATGATCCATGCAGTTGTGTACATGCTAATTAAGTGCACTGGGGTATGTGTCAGCATTTGTATGTGCATTGTCCATCTGCACGGGTGTCATGATGTTAACAACCGCTGTCAGCAGATGTCTGTAGTAGGTGTAGTAGTACACATGTACTGTGTATGCTGTGATGGGTGTGTTTCCGGGATGTGGCTAACAAGGTAGATTAACATATGTTCGGAATCCACCAATGAGGGGATAAAACCAGGTGTGTAACACTAGTCACATGGTGGTAGTGTTCATGCCAAGGGTAATGTAGGTCTTGGAGGTGGTGTGTATGTGTTGATCCGGCAGAGTGGAGGGTATGACTCATGGATGTGTCGGTACATGAGTGGCTATCCCAGTGAAGTGTGGGGTAGTGTCAGTCACACATCAGTAGTAGCTGAGGCCCACTGTCCACTATACCACCATAGAAGGTATGTTACTCGTGGGGTATGATGTTGACTCTGTTGCTTGTTACAATGTGTATAGCGGTCCCGGACACACTTAGTTGCATGTGGAGCACCTCTGATGCATTGTGCTAAGCAACTTGCCAGGATGTGTGAAAAACATAGTGGGATATGGGAACCCCTCAGCTGTGGGTGTGCCAGTCCAGGTATGTGCCTGGAAAGTATGGTCCGTCTATAACCTGTCATTGCAGGTGTGCTCTGCAGAGCCTACAGGCAGGTCCCAGTCACTGCAGAGATGTTGGAGTGGTGCATTATAAGATGTGCCTTGCCTGCGTGCGTCACAGGGGAAGATGCAAGCAATGTGTCACATGACCCCATGTCGTGCATGCCAGTTACCGCCCTGCCGGTGACAGTTATTGGAAACTGTGCAGGACAGGCAGTATAGCAGCAAGCAAGAGCCTAGCATGTGAGCTGTACTCCCAGGGCCGACAGCTGCAAGTCATCTGTGCCACAACATTGTGTTTGACCCGGACAGTCATAGCGGACAGATACCACATGCCTGTGGAATGACAATAGGAGCATAGGCAACTGTTGAAGTGACACAGTCAGTCATTGTACAGTGGTATCGTGTCTGGACAAATGCAAAATGCTCCCCAGGGCTAGGCCCACACCCTCAGGGCTATAAGACTGGTGAGCTATTGCATGTCCCTGCACACGTAGTCTGTGAAGTGGCATCACAGGGCAGTCACACTAACATGGCGAATGACAGACATATCGTACCTGGTGAGGTGTGGCATGGGTGCATAGGTTATGTTGCAGAAGCAGTTACCCGACAGCAAGATGTAAGTGACTAACGCCTTGTGTAGCCTGCTGTGTGGAACTGCAGTGTGACACCCTACAGAGTCAGCTATGACTGGTATGTTGTGAATGTTATAACACACTATTGGCTGTATGTGGTGGGCACACATGAGTCTGTGGGCTATAAGCTGGTGATGTTGTCTTCCATGATGGGGGCTACCTCTGGTGCCTACAGTGAGTATGGAGACGTACTGCACAGGTTATCCTCGTAGGTGTGGCCAGTGGTGTAGATTATGTGAGACTTTGTGATGGGTGGGGTGTGTTGTGAATGTTACACATCCCCAAATGACTGTCAGGTGCAGTCAGTGTTGGCGACAGCATTACCCCCAGCCATAGCTGTCAGCCTCCTGTCCCCAAAATGAGGAACATTAGCCCTCATACAGTGTGACAAATGGGCGAAACGTGGAACACTTACAACTGGCTTACTAACAGCATCAACTAGGAAGGGAATATGATGGCTAAAATAGGCTGGTCTTGCGTATAAAACAGATATTCCAATGAATTACTATGATTCTCAGCTATCTAGCCATGGCTAGCAGGTAAACTATGTACAACAATGAATGTGTGACAGACCCTTCCAATGTGGAACCTTGAGGAACATGCACCTTTTAGAACCCCAAATGAGGTACGTTCCCCGTAATTACGTACACCTGAGAGCTATGGGCCCAGCACGGCTGCAGACGTGCATCCCCCACAGGCTGTAGTGCCATATGTTGGGAAGTGAGCATTGAATGTGTACACGAGACAATTGCTCTATTGCCACATGTACGATGTATCCCTCATATAGACAGGCAGTAGCACTGGTACGTGACAGTTGGACATGCCTGCATGTACAACCATGTCCTACAGGATATGTATGTTACATGTGTACAACAGCTGTCATACCTTAAGCAAGCTGGGAAGTGTAGGACAGCCAGTGTACCTGTGGGAAATGGTGTGGAATGGGCGCTATAGTAATCATTAGCTCATGACATGCTCACATGTTCTGAACAAGTGCCTAGCACGACCATACAATACAGATAGGGTGTTGGATAATATCAACCCACAAGTGGTGATGACAGTCATTTAGGGTGGCACCGCACTATAACCCTGCTGAGTATGGTGTGCATGTCCATGAACCATTAGCACTGTAGATGTTAGCAGTACAGATGTACAAGATAGCACGGATATTTGATTACAAATACCTTTGCATGTCACAGGTGTGTTCCACCAGTGGCCTGCTGACAGACCCACAAGTACAAAAGGTGCAAGAGTGACATGTGCACAGCACATCTGTGCCAGATACAGTAGAACAGGGTTAATGTGTTGTACTCCACCCTCATTGTAGCCCATACCACACACACAAATGTTAGGCATTTGTGTATGTAAGGCTGTGAATGGCCATGACCTATCAGTTTAGCAGTGTCAGTGTTGTGAACAACATACAGAATGGGCTCTGTGTGTGAAGTGTGTGACATATGTGCACAGTCTGATGGATGATACCAGCAGTGTCACCGCTAGGTGAACATCCCTGTACCCATAAACTGCTACCTAGGCTGTGGTCAACATTATGGACACTGTGTAAAGGATAGTGCTGTGCAATGCACCCCCGACATGGTGATGTCTCCAGGCCCCTTAGGTAGTCATCTGAGGTACCCATGTCATGTCAGGGTGCCGTCCATGAGCACGGAGATCAGTGGCCAGGCATATACAGCACTGTGGTGACCAATATTGGATCACATACCACCTGTAAGGGGTAATGGCTATGCATGGATGTGCGATAACAGCCTTTACAATCCACACCTCCACTATGCAGCATGCCGTCTACCTTGCAGAAGGACATTTGCTACACCATGATGATGGACATGCTACATGTCCATATCCTGATCTATATGACATATGTCATGGACAGCCACCGTCCTAATACTAGGATCGCCACAGGCTGAACAGATCCCTGTGCCATATATGTGACATACTCCCGCCATACCATGCAATCCATCAAAGCTGCAGATGTCATCCCAGTCATACATAGTGTGATGGCCACATGGTAGATGTACTATCAACTGACTGGATCAGTAATGTGGCACTGATGCAGCTTGCGGTGGCACAATGGCCATCTGTAACAGCGTGGACACCGTGCCCGCACATGCTATGGTTGATGACCATCCCTGCGAATGCCGTCTGACTATCCATTGTCCCATGTCTATCACATGTGTAATACAGGCGATCCGTGTCAGGATGTTGAACAGTTGTACAGTGCTGTGTAGATGTGTATGGCAAAACACATGCATGTACAGGTGTCCATGCGTATGTGTGCATTGTCACTGCTCAAGTCCATTCCGGCTGTGTCTGTGTTGATATGTGACATATACACAGCATCCAGGTCAACAGTAGTACCGTGGACACATCGAGGCATGTGCAGATAGGTAAGAACACAAGTGCAGGCAAATAGACATGCCCACAGCAAGACAGCATTTACATGGAGTATGAACACTGTAATGAGGTGACACACATATATGGTGATGATATCCAATGCATAATGGGTGTGACATGTGTGACACAAACACGTCAGTCATGTCAGTGTCATGGTGCTTTGCAAAGATAACTGTGCAGATGCAGTAGATGTCATAGAAATGTATGTGCAGCCGTATCTCTGTACATCTCTGAAACTGTGACCTGTCACCATCATTATGTTTTACAGATAATGCCCCGTACACGCCTCCCAGCATACACCCGCCAGGAGGATGATGTCCTCATCCCACAGCTCCATGACAACTATGACTTGTTGTTCAGCCATGTGCCACAGCATGCCCAGCAGCGGGATGACCTGTGGCAGGATCTACGCAGGAGGGTGAACGATGTGGGTGGCCATAACCGCACCTACCAGCAGGTGCGCAGACACTGCATGGACCTGATATGACATGCAAAACAGCATGCCACTGCAATCGCCAGGGAACAAGGTGGAACAGGTGGTGGGCCACCAACCCAGCCCCCCACTCACACACACCGAGGAGTTACTGGCCAGTCTGGGGACACCCAGGGAACAGCATCCAGAAACACTAGCTGCCATCGTGGAAGTGGGTGTCTCCCAACCAATGAGCCTGGAGTTGCCTGGCAAGTCAGTAATGCACATATGGCTATTATATCCCATGTAGTTGCATGTATCACTGTACATAATGTAAAGTAACAACATATGCCAGGTATGTGGACACACATGCTGCATACTACAGTATGCTACATTGTGTATGCACACATGTGCATACTATATGCTATTACACAGGTGAATGTGTGCACATGCACAGTGCAACCTGTGGCTGTCATACAGTCATGGATAATGTTCATACTGGTGTGTCACCCCTATACAGGTACCTCTGGCGTGCCGCGCAGACATGGGTCCATTGCAGGTGAGACTGTCATCAGTATCAGGCATGTTACAGTGTAGATCTATTTGCCATGTGGCCAGTTAACACTTGCACACCTGATGTTTGTTCCAGTCACGATATGCAGGTCGCACCACCATGCATTCACACACACCACCCATGTGCAATATATTCACACGTAATGATACACAGACTTGAAACCACAGTACTTGTCATTGCGACATGTGTGGTCAGCTGTGCATACAACGATGGAGGTGTTCTACAATGGAGGCATATGTAGTATGCATTGGAACAACATGTGTGGTACCCACACAGTACCACACAGTGAGCTGTGATATGGGCAGCCCACAAGTGTCACCATTGTGTCATATGCCCCTGCATCGGGTGCACACATTGTGATATGCCACCTGACATGTCCCAGACATGTAGTGTACTGTCTGCAATATTGTCACACTATCACATGACCTATACCCCACATACCAAACATACAACCCGTTGTCTGCATAGACCTGTGGAATGTGACATATCTGACATGTATGGGTGTATGTCATATGGGACCACACAGACATGTGGAGAAGATGCCCATCACACACAATTGGCCACCACATGTGCACACATGGCCATGGGGGAATGGCTGGAGACATGTAGCCACACAGTACATGGGATGTGTATACACCCTGTTGCACATTGTCCACACATGGTTCAATTATAGCCTTAGTTGACCGATTATACAGTTGATGTGGTACAGTGAACAACCTAAAAGCATGTGCACAGCTACTGGAGGTGTCACTGAAGTCTACCATATACGATCTGTCGAACATCACGACTGTGTTGCAGTTATGGCTATGCAATGTGTACATATTATGCATTCTACAGCAACATACATGCCTCATGTTGCCATGCAATGGCACAGTGTCTGTACTTCACACTGTATAGCAATGTAGACGGCACACACTACCCTCCCGTGCTCATGTACATTTGCTAAACATGCATTCTATCTGTAGGGCATACACACAACACTGCAATGTGAAGCCCATTATTTGCTGTACATGTGTCAGGACACCATTGTGTCAAACATGTATGCATGTTAATGCACATGTCAGCAAATTACATGTCAAGGTCACGTCAGCCATGTGTACTTTTATCCTGTTCTGGGCCACATGGTGTATCACGGGGATGCATGCATACTACCATGATTGTGTGAACTGCATGGCTACTGATATGACACCTGCTTACTGTAGTGTGCACCCCAGGGAGGTATGCTTACTAACACTATTAATGTCTGAGCTGCATGCCCTCTGCTCTACCACAGGCATGCTGCATGCCATCTGACAAATCACATGCATGGTGTGTCTGTGTGTGTGTCTGTGTGTGTGTGGTTGTCTGTGTCTATTGTACTTTACAGTTTTTCTTTGCATTCACAGGTGATGTAGGTGCGTTACCCTCCTGCGGTCCATCTGATGTTAGTGTCCCCACAGATACTAGCGGTGATGAACATATGCATGAGGTACAGGCAGGGTTGTCAGGGGCTGAATCTGTGCCAATGGTTACCATCCCAGCTATGTCCCCGCACACAGTTCTGCTGCCAACACATACCGCATCACTGGTGGCCATAGAGGAAGGACAGTCAGCGTCTGTTGGCGTGGAACAGGAACGTGTGGTGGCTACAGAAGGTGTGTCTACACACCATGGTGTCAGTGTAATGACTGCAGATGTGCCACACAGGCATGTGGCCGGTGCTGCTCGTAGGAGGACCTCTGGCAGACATGCACCTGCAGGACAGAGTGCAGCAGCTGGTATCACCAGACGCATGTTCCAGACTGTAATGGCAGCACAGGCACGTGCTGAACGGCATAACAGAGAAGGGCAGAGGCTGCAGAGGGCTGCTATCCATACCCTAAATGACAACATCCAGGCATTGGCAAATGCTCAACAGCAGATTGCTAATGTTCTGGATAGGCGACTAGGTGAAATGGTCGGAATCCTTGACCGAGGCATGGCAATCCGCGAGCAGGAGCTGTCTGTGCTGGAACACCTGGTAGGAGTGAGGCTTAGCCACGTGGACATAGGCCAGCAACACCACCTAGTGTAGGTCAACGTGAGCATGCCACCTCACATGCCCACTCCCATAGTGCCGGTAGCAGTAGCAGTGCAGCTGCTGCTGCACTGTCAACACCAGGACACAGCAGGCCACATGGACGTGGCCCTGGACGGTCTCAGTGGGGACACGTTTCCAGCAGATGTGTCGTCGGACAGTAGCCACTCTGTACCTCCACCTGGTAGTGCCCGTGCAACCCCAGGCAGGCACAGGTCACATGGCCATGGACGGACACAGTGAGCTGTGCAACCTGCACAATACAATCTGGGGCTGTCAATTATACCCTGTGTAGGCATCACAAATAGCAGAACTGTGTACACACATACACGCACACAGCAAACACAACTGTAGGGCTCCACAACATCCACATGCATTCTGCACAGACATGTCCAGTCAACTCACTGGCCCTTACACACACACATGATGTTATCCATTGGTGCAGCCTATGCCCCTGGCAAACATATCACCCTGTGCATATGATGAAACCTGTGCCGCATCCCTGTCATCCACACCATCGGTGCAGGGTTATGCACAAATATTCTGATGCACAGGGTGAACAGCATAGTGAGAGGTGTATGTAATACCTGTGTATGCATAGTGAGGGATGTGTATGTTGCAGTGGTTGTGTGTGAATACTGAGTTGTGTATGTGACATAGGTTGTGTACTGCCGACATGCACCAGTCACACCATGTAGTGCAGGTGCAGCATGCATTGTGATGTGTTCACGGTATGTGTCTAGGTTACATCTGTAGCATCATGTTGGCTGTGATACCCTGGTTCCCTCCTATGGTGTACTTGCATGTGCCTACAGGTAGCAGTGTTTGCAGTCCCCCACGTGTAACTGTGGAGTACACACAGGCACGTCTGGCAATATCAGCATGCTACATGTACCTTCATCTTGACTGTTGGACACACAAACATGACACAGATGTCCGCACATATACTGCACCTGACACATGTGGTCGGTGCCACAGGCTACACTGGACAGAGATGTGACATACATAGCAGGACACATTACAGGTATGGTGACATGGTGCAGGGGTTGTACACAGCGGCCTGGCCAGTGATGATGTGAGGTGTCACTTGGTAGCTGGAGGCCACACTGTGCAGCAGTAGGACCCTGTAACAGTACGTGAACATGGCCACAGTCACGGGGTGTACACCACTATAATGCACACCCCATAGTGTGCAGCTGGGGACCCTTGCCTTTGTGGTCATCACCCTCACAGTACTATGCACCCACATGATGTGTCACAGAGAAGGGACATGCACAGGTAGCCAGTATGGCTGGGACCTATGGCATCAACAGGGTTGTGCAATGCATCACCATTACGGGTTAGTCAACATGTGGGGCCAGTGATAATTTCCCACCGTATATTAGCATACACACTCACACCAAGCACCAGACATACATACAGACACACACACACTGTGGTGACCACACATGTGTATACGGACAGCCGATGTGTGTGATGCACCTCATCGGCGAACGTCATGCTTCCCACACTGACGTATGTACAGTTCTCTACAATGGTGTACAGGGATGTGTAGCAACTGGGACATATTTCCCATGATATGTGGCATCCCTGGTCACACATTCAGGCACACATGGCAGTGCTGGGAATGATACACCAGCCATATGATGACACGTTTGATGGACATGCAGCGGTATTGATTGCATTATGTGTACCAACGCTTTATCTGGAAAATGTGCTGCTATATACACACGAGAGGGTGTAGGTGTTACAGGTGCCATATGATATATAGTTGTTAACACCTGACCACTGTGTATGCATTATGTCAGCTCCGTCGCATAACAGCGACATAGCGTACAGTTAGCACATGGCATGATAGGATGGTGTGTGACACAACTGTGAGCCACCCCCTGCACACATACATCTTGTCAGATGGTTCACCACATTATGTACACACATCCCTCCATACATGCTGTTTGTATGTCACCGTATACAGATGTCAATGATGGGTCTGCATTGCGTCTGCATGTCGTAGGTAGGTGCAACTATGTTACGGACATCGGCCACTGCACATGCATGTTTGCTGCATGCACAGTACAGATGTCACATGTGTCTCCTGTTGCCATGTTTGTATGCATTGCTATTCTTGGACATATGTGTTGACATACATAACACATGGACTGCGGTATGATATCATGGGTGTCACAGGTGACCAATACAAGGGTATGTGTCCCGGTCAACACTGCTACCCCCTGTAGTGTGAGCATTCAACAGACATGGGCCCACATTCAATTCGCGTGTGTAGCACTGATTAGGCCAGTGTTATGCATGAGGTACATCAAAGGCCATGTATGTATGTGTTGTGTGTGCAGTCCATGCACACATCCACACAATCACATGTATGACATACCCAGATGTGTGTTCATTGGTGTACAGCAACAGTCAGGTGTCACAGCTGTGTAAGGGCCATGGTATGTCTTGAGCTGACCTGTTCATGTATACTGGTATCATTGCAATGCATAACACCTGTTGGATCCCTGTTGGTACGTGTGTACTCTGCACAGCTGGTGTACACCACTGTACAGCCCAGTGGTCATGTGTCACATGGTGTTGTTGGACCGTAAGGCTGTGTAGTGCTGCACCCACGACATGGTGCTGACTTGACAGCTACAATGTACACTGCAGTGTGTACGTGTGTGACCTGCACCTGTGACAGCTGTGATGGCAGCTGTGTGTGTACAGGTCACTGCATGTGTGACCGCCCTGTGCGTGAGGGCAGTTATACCTTACTGTGCCCTTCTGTGTGTACACTCCATCTGCATGCAAGATTGCCCTTTGCAACAGCTAAGTGTGTGAGCATGCCCAGTACACCATTGTGTAGATGGACACACAGTACATTCCACACTGCGCCCCTCCGTGATTAGACTCCGTGTGCATGCAAGATGGCCCTTTGTAACAGCTAAGTGTGTGAGCATGCCCAGTACGCCATTATGTAGATGGACGCACAGTACATTCCACACTGCGCCCCTCCGTGATTAGACTCCATGTGCATGCAAGATGGCCCTTTGCAAATGCTAAGTGTGTGAGCATGCCCAGTATGCCGTTGTGTAGATGGACACACAGTACATTCCACACTGCACCCTTCCGTGATTAGACTCCGTGTGCATGCAAGTTGGCCCTTTGCAACAGCTAAGTGTATGAGCATGCCCAGTACACCATTGTGTAGATGGACACACAGTACATTCCAAACAGACGTGTGATACTAAGCATGTGGGCATGGCCATTGACATCCTGTATAGCCATGGTGGTCATCCAGGCACCAGATGTCCAATTTCAATGTCACGATGGATGCCTACATTGAACACACTTGCTGCTCTCTCGAAGGGTGTACTGCCTGTGGCGCATCCCGTATCTATTCAGTGTTGTTGTGCTCCATAGATATTTAGTTGGCCTGTTGACAGCACTGGCGTGTTTGTGTACGTCTACCTTGGGACGGTAATATGCTTTCAGACCGCTCACTCTCTAAACATTCCCTATCAGCATCTTTGCCTTTGTGGATGATGTCACCCACCTAGAAGTATGCCTCTGGGAGTGCTGTGTTCAGTAATCTCGGTAGCGCGTTCTGTAAATGCGTAATGCTGTAGTGTGTTAGAGTAGGTAGGTGTGTGTTCAACTCCCGGCCCTTCCAAGTGTGTGTGTGTGTGTGTGTGTGTTTCCAGCTGCCTGGGGACACAGTAATGCTTTTAGATGCCTCACAACACATCCATCCCCTATCGGCGTCTTTGCCATTGCGGATGATGTCACCCACCTAGAAGTATGCCTCTGGGAGTGCTGTGTTCAGTAATCTCGGTAGCGCGTTCTGTAAATGCGTAACACTGCAGTGTGTTACAGTAGGTAGGTGTGTGTTCAACTCCCGGCCCTTCCAAGTGTGTGTGTGTGTGTGTGTGTGTGTGTGTTTCCAGCTGCCTGGGGACACAATAAAGCTTTTAGATGCCTCACAACACATACATTCCCTATCGGCGTCTTTGCCTTTGCGGATGATGTCATCCACCTAGAAGTATGCCTCTGGGAGTGCTGTGTTCAGTAATCTTGGTGGCGCGTTCTGTAAATGCGTAATGCTGTAGTGTGTTAGAGTAGGTAGGTGTGTGTTCAACTCCTGGCCCTTCCAAGTGTGTGTGTGTGTGTGTGTGTGTGTGTGTGTGTGTTTCCAGCTGCCTGGGGATACAGTAATGCTTTTAGATGCCTCACAACACATCCATCCCCTATCGGCGTCTTTGCCTTTGCGGATGATGTCACCCACCTAGAAGTATGCCTCTGGGAGTGCTGTGTTCAGCAATCTCGGTAGCGCATTCTGTAAATGTGTAATGCTGTAGTGTGTTAGAGTAGGTAGGTGTGTGTTCAACTCTCAGCCCTTCCAAGTGTGTGTGTGTGTGTGTGTGTGTGTGTGTGTGTGTGTGTGTGTGTGTGTTTCCCACTGCCTGGGGACACAGTAAAGCTTTTAGATGCCTCACAACACATACATTCCCTATCGGCGTCTTTGCCTTTGAGAATGATGTCACCCACCTAGAAGTATGCCTCTGGGAGTGCTGTGTTCAGTAACCTCAGTAGCGCGTTCTGTAAATGCATAATGCTGTAGTGTATTAGAGTAGGTAGGCGTGTGTTCAACTCCTGGCCCTTCCAAGTGTGTGTGTGTTTCCAGCTGCCTGGGGACACAGTAATGCTTTTAGATGCCTCACAACACATACATTCCCTATCGGCGTCTTTGCCTTTGCGGATGATGTCACCCACCTAGAAGTATGCCTCTGGGAGTGCTGTGTTCAGTAATCTCGGTAGCGCGTTCTGTAAATGCGTCATGCTGTAGTGTGATAGGGTAGTTAGGTGTAAGTTCAATTCCCAGGCCTGCCAGATGTGTGTGTGTGTGTGCATGCTCCCGTCCGCCTAGGGACACAGGTTATGCTTTTAGACGCTTCTCAACTCAGATGTATCCTGCTGACGTCTTTGTCTTTGCGGATGTTGACACGCACCTAGTAGAATGCCTGTGTGTCTGCTGTGTTTAGTAATCTCGGTAGCGTGTTCTGTAAATGCGTCATGCTGTAGTTTGATAGGGTAGTCATGTGTAGGTTTGATTACCAGCCCTGCCACGTGTGTGTGTGTGTATGTCTGTATCTCTCTCTATATATATATATATAAAATCTATTTTCTGCCCATAACTCTGCTCTTGCATGGACAGCTGATTGTTTCATGTATCGCATATTTGCATAGCTTTCACATACCAATGGGGTATGTTGCAACTCCCAACATTGTCCATGCAACGTCCGTGTTACGGGCGGTGTTACACGCCCTTACAGGCGTTTGCTGTATATCTTGGCAGACATCTATCCTTGCTGTACTCTCACTGTACTCGTACATGCCGGAGGCTTCATGTATCATGGCCTAGTTTTGATGTGTGTATGTCTATTTGTGCTGTGTGCATGGCTCTGGGTATGTCCCACTATCATCATTTGTAAAGGTGACAGCCCTATAGGTTCTTCATGTAGACTGCTGTGTCATTTGACATGTCAGCACATACCTGCGGACAGTACTGCACGTCCTACTGCAGCGCATTCCATACCTTCTGCATTATCTTGCAGTCGATATTGCTGTTTCCTCACACATGGATCTGTTTCTGTTCATGCCACTCCACCTCCTAGAGCAAGTTGCTGGACAAGGCCTTATCTGATAGTGGGACACATAGGGGCAGTATTGACATGTTGCTCTTACAAACGTAGATAGTTGACACAATAATAGGTTTTGCATTAGTATGGATTTTCTGTCGGATTTAGTGTCTTACTCACATGTTTGTCATTATTTCATGTCTTCAGTTATCATGAAAGTGCCAGAATGTTACTGTTGTTACATGGAACACACCAAACATATGAGGCAGAACTCTGCACATTCTGCGTAAATCTGTACCGTTGCGGAGTATGTGTCTGTAACAAAATATCAACTTTCTGACACCAATACACACACTGTATGGTGGCATCACAGGCCACATGCCATTACATTTATATTGCAGGACACACCCACCCAGACAGTTGTATTCCTCACACAGGCCAACAGCTGCTTATCCACACTAATTGGTCTATCATGTATGTGTTCGCCAGTATTTGTGCTTTCCGTCAGTGGCAGAGCTCACGTACGTGTCTGGGGGACTGGACATTGTTACGGTGACACTGCATGACACCCTGAGGGACACATTACTTTTGTGTCTATTAACCTTCCACATTGACATTCACAGGGCATACGTTGTCATTCACATTTGTCGGAGTACATGCGTGTGTCTTGTACATGTTTTCTCATTTGTCCTGATGTCTTTCTTCTCACTTGTCCACCTAGTATCACTAGTTCTGTACATGTATTTTGGACAGGTTACCTTCATACCCCTAACCTGTACACATTATGGGTAAACACCCTGACGTTTGACCTTGTTAAATTTGTCATAGTGATGTGCCTTTCTGGTAAATTGCTGGCAAGGCATTACGGACTGTGCGGTAGATAATAGTGACTGACATTTCCATTACATGATTAGTAACACTCATAACATCTGTATTCATGGGTACGCCAGTATTCTCACATCGTTCTGACTTTGTCTGGGGTATATCTAATATAGTCCCCATTTGTATTTCATGTACTATGCCTTAGTGGAGCTGTGTTATTCTGACAGTTTGCCAGCTATGGTTACCATCTTGGTCGTACGCATGTCCATCCATGATAATCACCTACATGACACTGATATAGGGCCCTACATATTGCCAAAATGGTTTTCGCAATATCCAGTGGATGGTTTGCCCCATTATTGAGAATATAGGCGTGTGCTATACCCACATCACTCCCACAGGGCAGGCCTACGAAATCCCTGCCAAACAACACCTAGGTCCATTTCTGCATACCCATGATTCCCATACCTGACAACCCTCTACAGTACCCATTACACATGTTTAATGTGTGCGGTACTGAAGTGTGGAGACACTTATATGCACTCCCCACTCTCCGGATATCAGTTCGTACATCATACATTCTATCGACATATGTGTCGTCACCCTTGCACCTGATACTGTTGCATGTACAGCTATTTCGTATTTGCTGCGGTCACTTCTTTTGCATCAATGTCGGTTGACACTACGTAAGATTCAATTTTTGGAGTCCTGCAATGGACACCTATCTGCATGTTTAAAGTGTAGAACTTGCTGGACTGTCACTTTCTGGCCAATGGTTTGGAATGCTGTGGTTTATTCACTTTTCCTGCATGTCTGTTTGTCTACCCATATTAGATATAATGTTGCCTATTTATGTACATATGTCATATCTACGGGACACAAGTCTGTTGTGTATACATATATACATGTACAATCCTCATTTCATAACTTGCTTTGGTTTACGTCTGTGGATTATGTGTATACACATATATCTATATCCATACCATACCTTTCCACTATACAGGTTGTCGCAGAGTGTACAGCTGCTTGCCCCTTTATCTTCGCTGTGTTTTAAATAAACCTGTGTCTATCTGGCAATGTAGTGGCATTTCATCTAAGACTTACGGTGGGGATTTCTGGCAAGCAGTTCAGGTTATGACTGCATACCCTTCAGAGAATCCATGCTACTGACACACCTGTTATTCTATCCACTTTCTATGTTTGTTCTGGCACATATCTGGTGTTTGCCCCATTTGTACCGGTAGTTTGCATGGCTTTGTCCGGTTTCATACTTTATGAGGTTAACAGGTTTGAGCCATGCATAACTAATGTGGGGGAAACAGCATTCATTTACTATGCTGTGAGCGGGTCACACACGCACAGGCGCACTTGCATTTCCTTATTGTGGGTTACGCGCAGGCGCGCATGCATATCCTTATTGTGGGTTACATATGTTTACTAAGTCTTTGTGCTTACGTGGGCTTTATTACTTGTGACAGTACCAGTAATTATCTGTAATACAGTTAACGGACATTTGCGAAACACACATTCCCCTTTACATATTTAACTGTCTGTACAGCACAGACGCATTCATTACACTTTCACATTATATGTGCTGTAGTCGTTGTTCAACCGGGACCGCATTCAAGTTGGCCGGATGCTGTAACCACTATACGTTTGGTGTTCTGACTCATTTATATGCATACCCATAGTACATAGCTACATTAACATATGCCTCACCGCTTCACTTACGTCACAGGCATCCATTCTCCTGCTGGGAAAAATGCGGTACTACATGTTACACATTCCCTATTCCCTACTGCTCTGGACCCATGCTGCATATTTCATCACTGCAGGGATATTCAGAACCCAAAGGCTTATAGTCCTGACACATACAGGTCTTTAATTGTCAGGGTGTTCATGTGGTGATCTGGGTTTAGGCTTGTCCGCCTGGTGAACGGAACTGCCCTGACCATGTTCAAATGTCAGACAAAGCACATGGACAGGGTTTGTCCATTTTAAATATTTAATCTGTGTTTACAGGCACACGTGTTTGGGCACCTGTCAGCAGCTTATGATGTTGGCAATACATAATATGGGTGGGGGAGGTTACGATACATAATCCACGGTGAGTGGTGTTCCCGTTCACATTTGACTATTTCCTGTATTCATTCTTACGAGGGTTATTATTTTTCACATGACTTAACTATGAATTAACTACGGGTATGCAGTAGTACAGTCAACATATGTGACGGCTTGTTACAGTATATATGTACGGACCTCTGTAATACTGGGGACTACCCCACATTCTTCACAACATTTCCTGCTTATGTACATACTATTATTCTGTGAACTTTCGAAGCTTGTGGGAGCAGTAATTACATCTGTTCTTATTTGTCCACCCATCCTTTTAGGCTTTGTCCAGATTTTGTTGCTGTAATAGGTTGAGAGGTGGTGTCGGTATGTGATTGAGTTGAATATATACTGTTGATAATTCAGTGGGGAGTAGGGTTACCACTTGTTCCTCTTTGCGAGGGGAGGTCCCACTTTGGACAGTTGTGTCCTGTGACGACACCTAAGACATGGCAAATGTCCTGTGATTTTAAGACAATAATATATTTCTTCATTTCTGTACTAGTTGCATGATACAGGTATTTTGTATCTGGTACACATAACTATTATTTGGGATAGCATAAGCTATTCAAATGCTATGGCATTAGCTTTTATCTTGGCATACACATGTAATTCTGTACTTTGCACAGGCCGGGGGTATGTTTTATTCTGCAAATTCACACATTTTACAAGGGATGTCCCACCTTGGCCATCTGAACAGGTGGCAACCCTAGTGGGGTGACCTGCATGGTAGACAGGTGTTCCATCCTGCGTAGTATGAATTGCATGTCTGTGTAGAAACTGAACAGTACCGTGACTACACATACATGTTTTGTAGAGATGTGTACAGTAATGGACACAGTGGCGTGTAAACAACTCTGAGGTTTCAACAGGTTACTTATCCCACGCGGGATGTACACACATTTTGCCGTAACATTAACGCGCAGGCATTTGGATTTACATACCTGTGATGGGATGTTTACAAACGTGGGATACATATTTGCAATCCGGACACTGCCTAGGATGATACTTCCTACTACATATGGGGAATACCCGCTATGTGTAGGTGTACGGATGCGCAAGGCTGGTAGCTGGATTTGGTGAACATTCGGACATGGGTGCGGGTTATGTGCTATACAGGGGTTGTTGCGTATTGCATTTGCATGCATGGGTTCTACTTTTGGATATCCCGGTTCCGCATATAGCATCCTATGTGTATGTGATGGTTACGTTCCTGTTCATGTGCATAGCACATTTTAATATACATATGTTTGTGTGTGTTTGGTATACAATATGGACTGTCAGGTTTCTTTACGGTTGTTATATAGCCACAACTGCCCTGCTGTGTACTATCACTACCACTGTGGGACTGCTGGTGACCATACCCATGGGGCTAGACGTGTGTATTGGTGGCACACTGACATGATGCGCTTCACTTCCATGGACGGAAACTCATATTATGTTGCGTGCATTTCTGTTTGGTTCTCCATTTTGTGTGGCCGGGAACTGTCTTGCATGCTTTGCATATGTTTCATTATCCATGGACACTGATAGGTGCGATTACTATTGCAGGCAGGCTATAATATTCAGCAGTTTAGGTTGCTCATCGCCAGCCGACATTGACACGCCTCCGGGAGCAGCTTAGTAACGCCCCATGCACTCGTGCACGAGTCCTATGCACGTGGATGTGGTAGCGGCGCACCTTCATTAATATGCATATGGCACTACTACACCATTTATACGCCACACGGCCGGCGCAGGCCTTACACCGGCCTTGCGCCGAGCTTCATGAATCCGGGGGAATATTTCACAGGTACAAGTACAATACAAGATTAAGCTATTTTATACATGATAGATTTTACAGATGTGAGTAGATTAAAATATAAGGAAATATGTTCACTTCAAAACACATTAGACTGCAGAATCATATGACATGTAACTTTGTTAACATGGTAGGTAGTCTTAATGACATTTTAGGGATATTGATAGAGATTTTAATCAATTTTAAGGCCTGTTATATGTATGGTTTTCATAGGCAATTAGTATATACAGTTAGTAAGACAGGTGTCTTTGTAAGAAATAACATGAGTAGTTAGTCTGGGTTCGCACAGGGGCATAACCAATGGGATTTAAGGTAGGTTTTAAGCCTGATTTTAAATTGTGTTAGTGAAGAAAGGGAGGTCAGGTCACTGGGGAAAGAGTTCCAGGTTTTACCCACGGTATTAGAGAACATAGAGTCACCAGCCTTATTGTAGGTTTTGCCTATTTGTACTAATATTTTATTAGATGAGCGTAGGGTCTTAAGGTTGTTGTAGGGGTGATAAGGTTGGTAAGAATTGGTGTGTTATTAGGCTGATACAGGATTTTGTGGGCAACTGTTAATTGCTTAAATAGAAGTAGATTTGGCAATTCTAGCCATCCTAGTTGTTCATAATTAGTACAGTGATGGGTTCTGAATATAGAGCCTGTTGCAAATCTAGCAATACTGTTGTAGGAGACAGCCAGTTTGTTTAAGTTGTTTTTTGAGAGGTTAGTATATATAGGGGAGGTGTAGAGGAGGGTGGAGATTAAGTGGGTCTGGGCAATAGTAGATCTTGCTTGTGGGGTAAGAAAAGATTTGATTCTGTAGAGGAAGCCTATTTTTTTGTTGACTGTTTCTATGGTACTGTTAATGTGACTATCAAAGTTAAGGTTATTGTCAGTTAGCACCCCTAGGAGTTTTGTGGTAGAGTCAGGGGATATGATGGTTCCATTGTTTGATGTAACAGTAAAGTGTAGTGGTGTGGTCCTATGGGTGGGAGTAAAAAGTAGGAGTTTGTTTTTTTGGGGTTCAAGATGAGGCAATGGTATAGTAACCATTCCTCTACCATGTTAAACACCTTTTGGGTGAGGGGCTGAAGGTCTGATGGAGTCGGGGCTGAGCATATTAATGTGGAGTCATCTGCGTATTGTATTATGGTAGCTTGAGGAATTACTGTATGCAGGTCATTGATAAAAATAGAAAATAGAAGAGGTCCAAGTATAGAACCTTGGGGGACACCGAGTGTAATGGGGAGATGGAGAGATAATTTGTTCTCCCACAGAACTGCTTGTTGCCTATTGTTTAAGTGGGATTGAAACCATTGTATAGCCAGCACATCTAGAGATAGGTTTTTGAGTATGTTTATGAGAAGTTGGTGGTTAACCATATCGAAGGCTTTAGAGAGATCAATAAAGAGGGCTGAGGATAGAGTGTTGTTATTGCGATTTTTGTTTATACAGTCAGAGAAGGATAAAAGGGCAGTAGAAGTGCTATGAAATGGCCTGAAGCCATGCTGGCAGTTAGCTAATAAGTTGTTATCAATTAGGTGTTTTAACAGTTGCTTATGAATACATTTCTCCATGATTTATGCCAGTGGAGATAGTATAGCAATAGGTTTGTAGTTGGATAATTCCCTAGAGTTACCACCTTTATGCAGGGGGATAATATGCGAGGTCTTCCAAATAGATGGAATAGTTCCCTCAGAGATTGTTCTGTTAATCAGAATGGAGATGGGGTAGGCTATGACATTTGCAGCTTTTTGCAGATATTCTTCAGGAAGGAGATCAGATGTGGTGGTGGTAGGTTTGAGTTTTAGTAAAAGGGTATGGATAAAGGATGTAGGGACAGGTTTGAGATGAAATGGGGGAGGTAAGGTAGTATTAGAGGGCGTCAGAGATGAGCTGTCAGGAGTTAGTTGATTGGCAATACACTGAATGGTCTCGGTGAAGAATGTGTTAAAGGTGCTTACAATTTGCTTTGGATTTTCATGGTCAGTACCTCCTGGGGTGGGTGTGACTGAACGGCCTGGGTGTAAGAGTGTGTTAATCCCTGCCCAGAATTTTTGTGGTTTGTTTTGCTGGGTATGTTGGAGTTGAATGTAATAGATTATTTTGTCTGACAGAATGGCTTTTTTGTATCATTTCTTAGCTGTCTGAACTTTAAGTGATCCTCTGGGTTTTTAGTATTAAGCCACTTGGCCCAGACTTTATTTCTGAGGAGCATTTTTTGTTTGGTCCCTTTTGAAAGCCAGGGGGCAGGTTTACTCCTAGTTCTAATGGTCCTTTTTGGAGCATGGAGGTCTAGAATACTTAAGAATTTAGAATTAAAGTAGATTATTGCTTCCTCTAGAGGTAAGTTTTTGAGGGGTGACCAGTTGCATGCTTTAAGTTCAGTTTGGAAGATTTCAGGGTTAAAATTTTTGTTACTCCTTATTGTTCTATAGGTAATTGGGCTAGGGATGGCAATCTTAAATCTAATTATGAAGGTGAGTGCATGGTCGCTTATATCCTCAGGGAGAGTCCCTACTTTGTAACTTTGGTGATGTCTATTTATCAGAATCCAGTCTAGAGTGCTTTCATTGTTATTGCGTTTATTGGTCCTTGTGGGGGAGCTAATAGTTTGAGTAAACTCATGTAGGTTAAGATGAGTAGAGGCCTGTTCAGAAGTACAGCTTTTACAGTTGATATTAAAGTCACCGAGTACTATTGTTTCTTGGGGATAATTGGTGGAAAGCCAATTTAGGATATTTTCTAGGGTATTAGAGTTATTCCCTGGGGGAAGGTAGACAGCAATAATGTAGATGGATTTATAGTTATTGAGTTACATTTTGGAGATAAGTATTTCTTCATTACTAGTTAGAGGTGGTTTAGAGTCAGTTGAGGTCACCTGTAATCCAGATTTATATAGAATAGCTACTCCACCTCCCTTCTTAACTTTTCGGTCTAGTCTTAAGATGCTATACCCTGGTGGTATAAATTCATTGTTTTGTGTAGATAGTTTGAGCCAAGTTTCAGTGAGACACAGGATATCAAATGAATGCACATCCATGAGAGCATGTAGTTGAGCAACCTTATTATTTATGCTCCTGATGTTAAGATGGGCTATCAATAGTGAGCTGGGAGGTCTGGTAAGGAGTTGTGTACTAGTGGGGGTTGTGTTGTGGGTCTCTCCAGACTGGATAGAATTTGGGCCTGGATTGGGATGTATATCTCCATCTATTAAAGATTGGAGTTTAATTCTAAGTGTAAGTTGCAGAGGTTTACCTGTTAGGAAGAGAGATTTCTTAGCTTTTGGCCTATAGTATCTGATGTTAGTCAGTCTGCGATATTTTGCTGGTAGGTAGGCTATTGTGCTGAGTGTGTTTGAATGGCTTTGAGCATGAACTACTGGTGTTGAGGAGGTTTGCTTTGTTGAGTAATGAAGGTTTATTTGGTGGAGATGTTCATAAAATTGTAAGTAGATAAGATATAGTAAGAATAGGTATGAGGGAAGATAGAAGTAGGATTTTCAGGTGTGGAGAGGTTGATATGAATGACATTATGGCAGGGTTGTATGTAGTGTAAAGATAAGGATAAGTTAGATGGTTTACTAGGTGAGACTTGAATGTGTTGGTTCTGGCACTTTAAGGAGTGGGATGTTATGATAGGTGGTTATTGTAGGGGGTGTAGTTTGGGTGAATAAATGTAGGAGCACTGGGGGCGGGTGAGAATTGGGGGCAGGGTAAGGGAGCGGAGTGAGCCCGCAGGGCGAACGGAGCAGGATAGAGCCAGTGAAGGAAGAGGACCCCAGGAACAATCAGTGAAGTGCTGCCTGCTGTGGTAAGGTGGAGATGTGTGTGGAGGAGAGTGAGTTATTGTAAAAATAGAGGAGGGAGCAGGTCTGGGATAACAAAGAAAAGAAATGAGCAATGTGTCTGATAAATTATATTTCAGAACAGTGAGATAGATTTACAAGACAAATACTAGGAGAAGGATACCGTCTAGTGGACAAGGATAAAAATGCAAGTAGCTTTACAAGAGTGTTGTCAGGTCTAGGAGTAAAGGAGGGTAAACAGGAGTTAGCAACAGAGACTACATGTGGGTAGTGTGATAAGGTTTAGGAGAAAAAAGGATTAGAGTAGAGTATGGTTGCTGGCTGTCCTGGCTAGGGAGCAGTCTTCAGTTACATGGAATTTTATAATTCAAGTTTAGTATTTACTACAATAGTTGTAACACATACTTTCTTGGTTCCTTGTGGGAAAGAGGCTTAGGGAGAGGACTGGCTCTATTCTTTAGTTCAGGTAGAGACCAATAGTCTCAGCATAAGGTTTAGTTCTTGGCCTTCAGGCAGGGCAGATTCTCATTCCCTAGTTCAGGGCAAGCAGGGTGGAGAGCTGGGGAAATAAAGGGAGAGAGAAGACAAAATGGTAAGGTAAAACAGAGTGTTAGTAGCTGGCCAATTAGCAGTAACACAATACAAATATTAGATTAAGTGGCAGTACCAACAAATGGTCAGAATGATAATGATGTGGCTCTTAAGTAAACATATTTCATATATGAGCATAGGTAAATGCATTTAGAAAAAATCAGCACTGTAAAAATTTGGAATATAATCAATTCAAACACATATTAGGTCCATTGAAGAATAGGAAAGGTTGTATAGGGCTTGACATACAAATACATTTCTAAGTAGTCACTAATACCCAAGGACTAGTCAGGATCTCATCATAGTTTAGCAGCAGTATGAAAACAGAAAAAAAAAAACTCTTTTAACGCTTCTGATACAGTATAGTTACTATTCATAGACTAAGAGGCAGTGAATATATATAACACTTAACCACAGTTGTAGAAACACAGAGCATATAAATAGGCCAGCTTATTACCACACAATCCTAAGCACACTTTATAGAAAAACAGTTGTTATAGCATAATTAGTCAAGGTACTCATCTATTCAGGCATTTACCAAGAGAGTAGATGTAACATGTTATGATTTATATGTGAGCCACTATATAAGTATAAATATAACAAGTCCTCTGTATATAACCAGACAGCATTAAAAGTACTAGAGCAGGTTTTCTACTGTAAAAGTAGCAGCTTTCTAATAATAGAGTAATTATCTTGTAATTAATAGTGTAAAATTCAGGCTCCCATGCAATAAGTGGCTATTAAAGTGTAAAGTATGCAGGTTCTCCGTATATACAGCCTTGTTAGCAGAGTCACTAATGTAAAGTGGCAATGTCTATACTGTTAGTAGCTTTTACAGTCTAATGTGAGCAGAAATCCACTAATTACAGTCCGGATGAGCTGAAAACGCTAGTCCTCTACAGTGTTTTCTAGTTAGTAGCTTTTATGCGCTGGTATCCGCTAACAACAATCTTTTGCAGAGTAAAGTGAGCAGGCATCCACTAGTTACAGTCCGGATGAGCCGAAAACGCTAATCCTCTACAGCATTGTCTAATTAGTAGCTTTAGAGGCTAAAATGCGCTGGCATCCACTAACAACAGTCTGGATGAAGCAAAATATGCTAACCCTATTAAATGTTTTCAGATTACTGTTAGAATATCTATGTGTAATATCTACGGACTTGCTACTGGTGTATTCAGTCTGGATATCAGGTACGCTTGATTACCTTGGCGTTATCAGTTTTAAAACAGTGCAAACAATAAAAAATAAGCAGAAATCCCCTACTAACAGTCGGAATCACCAGAACGATAACCTATTACAGTATTTCAATAAGGAAAGAGACCATGTCAGTAAAAGAAGCCTCGGACGTCCTGAAAGTATCTACAAAAACAGCGTGTATCTTGTTCCATGTGCTGCACGCATACACAGACTAGCTGTTAACAGAGATAATTAGACCGGCGCACATTATATAGCCAAGTTGAGCATACTGTAGTGTAAACACTCTTAATTTCACAAGTTTTAGTTAATATGCAGTGATGTAAACACATAGAGAACAGTAATGCATTATTTACAATGGTATAGGACGCCGTAGCCAGGGACACACAGCAGCCAGAGCTAATCCAGGAAATAAAGATGGCGTCAGAAGGAATAGGATATATTTATATGGTTGGGAAGGAAGTTAGAAGTATTAAGGGATAGATAGGGAAGTTAGGGGTAGAAAAGGGTGGGGAAAGATAGATATAGGCAGGTACTGACCGTAAGCAAGAGCTTCACAGAATCAGGTAGAGTAGACAGGAAAGAGATATAATCTACTTAGAATCAGGTGTTAATTCTAGGTACTATTCAGAAAGGAGGATGGATAGAGGAAGGCGGATAGAAGTAGAGAGCAGGGAACACAGGTTGTAGGGGCAGGATAGAGAGAGGTAGTGGGATTAGGAGAGGCAGAGAGTGTGAAATGGAAGGAGGGTAGAGCCAGTGAAGGAAGAGGACCCCAGGAACAATCAGTGAAGTGCTGCCTGCTGTGGTAAGGTGGCGATGTGTGTGGAGGAGGGTGAGTTATTGTGAAAATAGAGGAGGGAGCAGGTCTGGGATAACAAAGAAAAGAAATGAGCAACGTGTCTGATAAATTATATTTCAGAACAGTGAGATAGATTTACAAGGCAAATACTAGGAGAAGGATACCGTCTAGTGGACAAGGATAAAAATGCAAGTAGCTTTACAAGAGTGTTGTCAGGTCTAGGAATAAAGAAGGGTAAACAGATTACATGTGGGTAGTGTGATAAGGTTTAGGAGAAAAAAGGATTAGAGTAGAGTATGGTTGCTGGCTGTCCTGGCTAGGGAGCAGTCTTCAGTTACATGGAATTTTATAATTCAAGTATAGTATTTACTACAATAGTTGTAACATACTTTCTTGGTTCCTTGTGGGAAAGAGGCTTAGGGAGAGGATTGGCTCTATTCTTTAGTTCAGGTAGAGACCAATAGTCTTAGCATAAGGTTTAGTTCTTGGCCTTCAGGCAGGGCAGATTCTCATTCCCTAGTTCAGGGCAAGCAGGGTGGAGAGTTTCTTGGTTCCTTGTGGGAAAGAGGCTTAGGGAGAGGTTTGGCTCTATTCTTTAGTTCAGGTAGAGACCAATAGTCTTAGCATAAGGTTTAGTTCTTGGCCTTCAGGCAGGGCAGATTCTCATTCCCTAGTTCAGGGCAAGCAGGGTGGAGAGAATGGTATAGGATGCCGTAGCCAGGGACACACAGCAGCCAGAGCTAATCCAGGAAATAAAGGTACTCGTCTGTCACAAATCACTCCTGACACTCTTCTCCACCCACTCCATCCTGCCTGTACTCTGTTCTTCACCTCTCTTCCACACTCACCGTTACTCTGAACTACTGACCCCAAGTATTTAAACTCATCCACCTTCGCCACCTCTACTCCTTGCATCCTCGCCATTCCTCTATCCTCCCTCTCATTCACACACATATATTCTGTCTTAGTCCTGCTGACCTTCATTCCTCTTCTCTCTAGAGCATATCTCCATCTCTCCAGGGTCACCTGCACCTGTTCCCTACTCTCACTACAGATCACAATGTCATCTGCAAACATCATAGTCCATGGGGACTCCTGTTTGATCTCATCTGTCAACCTGTCCATCACAATTGCAAGTAAGAAAGGGCTCAGAGCTGAACCTTGATGTAACCCCACCTCCACCTTAAACACATCCGTCACTCCCACCGCAGACCTCACCGCTGTCACACTACCCACATACATATCCTGTACCACTCTTACATACTTCTCTGACTTTCCTGACTTCCTCATACAATACCACAACTCCTCTCTAGGCAC
Organism: Protopterus annectens; assembly: GCF_019279795.1. Taxonomy (NCBI): domain Eukaryota; kingdom Metazoa; phylum Chordata; order Ceratodontiformes; family Protopteridae; genus Protopterus; species Protopterus annectens. Next base: position 823,026,619 of record NC_056731.1, on the reverse strand, counting down.
CCTGTCATATGCTTTCTCCAAGTGTACAAAAACACAATGCAACTCCTTCTGACATTCTCTGTACTTTTCCATCAACACTCTCAGAGCAAACATCGCATTTGTAGTGCTTTTTCCCAGCATGAAACCATACTGCTGTTCACTAATCATCACATCCCTTCTTAACCTAGCTTCCACTACTCTTTCCCATAACTTCATGCTGTGACTGATCAATTTAATCCCTCTGTAGTTACTACAGCTCTGCACATCACCCTTATTCTTAAAAATCGGTACCAAAACACTTTTTCTCCATTCCTTAGGCATCCTCTCACTTTCCAAGATTTCATTAAACAATCTGGTTAAAAACTCCTCTGCCATTTCACCTAAACACCTCCATGCTTCCACAGGTATGTCATCTGGGCCAACAGCCTTTCCATTCTTCATTCTCTTCATAGCTATCCTTACTTCCTCCTTGCTAATCCATTGTACTTCATGATTTACTATCCCTACATCATCCAACCTTCTCTCCCTCTCATTCTCTTCATTCATCAACCCCTCAAAGTACTCTTTCCATCTCCTCAACACACTCTCCTCGCTTGTGAGTATGTTTCCCTCATTATACTTTATCATCTTTACCTGCTGCACATCTTTCCTAGCTCGGTCCCTCTGTCTAGCCAACAGGTCCTTTTCTCCCTCCTTAGTGTCCAACCTTTCATACAACTCTTTATATGCCTTATCCTTAGCCTTCGCCACCTCTCTCTTTGCCGTTCACCTCATCTCCTTATACCCCTGTCTACTTTCTTCATCTCTCTGACAATCCCACTTCTTCTTTGCCAACCTCTTTGCCTGTATACTCTTCTGTACTTCCTCATTCCACCACCATGTCTTCTTGTCTTTCTTCCTCTGTCCCGATGTGATACCAAGCACCTTTCTAGCCATCTCCTTTACTAGCTCTGCTGTAGTTACCCAGCTATTTAGTTACTCTTCACTGTCACCCAGTGCCTGTCTTAACTCATCCCTGAACTCCACCTCACAATTGCCCTTTTTCAATTTCCACCATTTGATCCTTGGTGCTGCCCTCACACTCCTCCTCCTCTTCTTGATCATCAACGTCATCCTACAAACCACTATTCTATGCTGCTTAACTACACTTTCTCCGGCCATCGCTTTACAGTCTCCAATCTCCTTCAAACTGGCCCTCCTACATAAGATATAATCCACTTGTGTGCATCTTCCTCCACTCTTGTATGTCACCCTATGCTCTTCCCTCTTGTTAAAATATGTATTCACCACAGCCATATCCATCCTTTTCGCAAAATTCACTACCATCTGACCTTCTGCATTCCTTTGCTTAACACCATACCTACCCATCACTTCCTCATCCCCACTGTTCCCTTCACCAACATGCCCATTTAAATCTGCTCCAATCACCACTCTCTCACCCTTGGGTACAGTCATCACCACTTCATCCAATTCACTCCAAAATTTTTCTTTCTCATCCATTGCACACCCAACTTGTGGAGCATATGCACTAACAACATTAATCATTACACCATCAATTTCCAGCTTCATAAACATCACTCTGTCTGACACCCTTTTCACCTCCAAAACACTCCTCGCATACTGTTCCTTTAGAATAACTCCTACGCCATTTCTCCTCCCATCCACACCATGATAAAACAATTTGAACCCACCTCCGATACACCTAGCCTTACTCCCCTTCCATCTGGTCTCTTGCACACACAATATACCAACCTTCCTTCTGTCCATCATATCAGCTAGCTCTCTCCCTATACCAGTCATACTGCCAACATTCAAAGTTCTGACCCTCACTACCACAGTCCTAGCCTTTCTCCTCTCTTCCTGCCTTCGGCCATGCCTTCCACCTCTTCTACTCCTTCGGCCAACAGTAGCTCAATTTCCGCCAGCACCCTGTTGGCTAACAGTACTGGTGGCAGTCATTGTTAACCCAGGCCTCGACCGATCTGGTATGGAAATATTAACTGGTGACTGCATGAAAAGATTTGGTGAAGTTTTACGCCAGATGCCCTTCCTGATGCAACCCTTCCCATTTATCCGGGCTTGGGACCGGCACAAAGAAATGCACTGACTTGTGCATCCCCAGTGGTATGTGTGTGTGTGTGTGTGTGTGTGTGTGTGTGTGTGTGTGTGTGTGTGTGTGTGTGTGTGTGTGTAGATATACACAGATATACAGCTATGATAGGAAACAGCACACAAGAATGACATATGTTCACAGGCTATGCCAATGGAAGTGAGGGGCCCAAGCAAGAAACATGAAACACGTAGCATGACCTTCCACCCCCCCCCCCAGACACAGGAAATATACACACAAACTCATAAACAATGTAAATAGTACACTGCTCCTCAGACCACAGGCAGGATACAACCAGGGGGGGGGGGGTACAGAGTGCTCCCGTGAAATCTAATCTTGGAACAGAGACAGGAGCGTCCTTTGTGGGACACCCCAAAAATTGACAAGACCAAAAGAAGGTGATACACCGAACATTCTGAATACAAGGGTGGGAAAGCCTGATGATCCATGGGTTGAGACAATTGTATGACATGGGTCCCATGAAGTGGAGAGTGGGCAGCGTGTAGTGGTGTGTTCAGAACCAACCAGGACACAGAGTCAGGATGGGTGCTGTAGAGGAGATGCAGGTGGGGGAACTATGAGTAGCTAGTTATGGGTCTGGGTATGCAGGTGTTGGCTGATGTGGGCCTATATGGACAGCCCCAGGGATGTAAGAAAATGTGTTCAATGGGCAGAGGCATCGCGCAATGAGCAGCCACACCCACTACGAGTCCCACTGCAGCAAAGTGTAATCTATATGGCAAGGAACGGAATAATCAGATGTAGATGTATATATGTGGAGATATGTGTGCATATATCTGCCCATAGCAACATAGAGATAAACCTCTCCCTCTCTGTAGTACAAATGTATACATACAGAGACAGAATACATATACATACCCACATATAGATATATACATATGCAGACACCCATAGACCCATTTGTTGCTATATATATATATATATATATATATATATATATATATATATATATATAGACAGCAATATAAATATATACATGTATGCATACATATACAGATATATCTGTATATAGTAATGTATATATATATATATATATATATATATATATATATATATATATATATATATATATATGCGACTGTAAATATACACATGTATATAGCTAGGATGTGATACAGCAGTTACGAATTGCATATGTTCACAGGCCATGCATATGGGGGTGAGGGGTCCAATAAACAAATGTTTAACACGTAGCATCAACCCCCCCCCCCCCAACTAGGCTGGTGAGACATACAGACACACAATAAAAGTAAACACACCACTGCTTCTCAGATCACAGGCAGGATACTACCAGTGGGAGAGACCTGCCAGGTCTAATCTTGAAACAAAGACATTGATGTCCCTTGTGGGATACCCAAAAATGAGTGATCATCAGAGTCAGTCCCAGTAATGATTCATCAAACCAGGCTGTAGACGTACACGGACCAGTAGGTTGTGCAAGCCTGATAACCCATGGGTCGACACAACGCACATGTGTCCCAACATGCGGAGAGTTGGCAGTGTGTAGTGGTGTGTTTATACCCCACCTACACCCACAGTAAGGATGAGTGCTGTAGAGGAGGGGCAGGTGGGGAAACTATGGGTATGCAATTATGTGCCTAGGCGTGCCGGTGTTGGCTGGCACAGTCGTATTAGGACCGCCCCGGGGTTGTAAGTAATATTCCGAAATGGGCATAGCTGATGCCCATACCTCTCAACCCCTTAGAGCAAATCCACTGGACAGGACATAAACCATTGGGGGAACAAATAGGGACCATACCTCTGAACTGTCCCCGATTTCCAGGGACGTCCCTGATTTTTATTCAAATTCTCTGTCCCACTTAATCTCTCCTAAAACTAGTGACTTTTGGAGGAAAGGTGGTGAATTACACATAATGAATAATGACAACAATTAAGAGTTATAAACATAATTTACCTCAGAAAATGTGTATGAATTCATATGCTCTGAGTCTGTCAATCTGTCGGGTTAATAGCACTAATAATGTAAATGTGTCCCTGATGTTGTTATGACGTGTCCCTGATTCAATTGATATTTGTCCCCAATCATTTGAGAGGTCTGATAGGGACAGAAAGCACATATTCCACTTACAACCTTAGATAGATGATAGAATATTAGGTACGCAGTAGCATGACTCGGCTGAAGGATGTGGATTGCAAAACCCAATTACTTGTTTGTATTGAAGAGTGTCAGTTCCCATGTATTAGCCAGACAGGTGCAGAATGTAAGAGGAACACACCAATAATATGAATCAAACTCTGGACAGGCCACTGATTCCGTACAGTCGAACGGCATGCTTTCGCCTAATGGGCAGCCATTCCCGATACTGTAGACATGTAAGCCGAAGTAATAGGCATCACAAGGTAATATCGTAGTCCTCACTCCCACCCAGGGGTCAGATGCAAACACCAAATGCAGTGCATTTGCAAGTGTGGGAGCAAGTGGGTGTAAGCCTGTTTGGTCGCCAGTATGCGATTATTACACTGGTGAAGCAATGTAGAGGCTAACTGAGAGTAAGAAACAATAACCGGATGTTAGCATTGCTTAGCTCCACGCATACCCACACACACTCACTCACAATTGCTTTAATGTGCCTTAATCACTCCGTATCCAATGGCCTTGTTCTGCCCAGCAATAAAATAAATGGCCTCTGCAAGGCTAGAAACCAGGACCCTGCACACACAACTAATGTGATTGACCACTAAGCCATGGCAGATATACAGACATCGGATGTTATCACAAACATATCATTCAGTGCAGTCATTCAACAGTATAGGAAATGTATTCCATCATGTAGATGTATGTGTGTGTGTGTTTATGTCCAAATATAGATACATATATGTATATATATATATATATATATATATATATATATATATATATATATATATATATATATATATATATATATATATATATATATATATATATATATATATATATATATATATATATATATATATATATATATATATATATATATATATATATATATGTGTGTGTGTGTATATATCAATCAAGAAAATCCCATGTGACAACAAAGCATTACAAAGTAATTAAAAGGGAAACACCAACAATGCCTGTATTATGTAGTGGCGTTCTCCTATGTAATATTAAGACTCCCTCAGACAGACATGTGTCATTAATACACGCAAACATTTGTACATTGGCCAAATACATCACTCTGTGCATTTTATTTACATTAACACAACAGTTCCTGTCCAATCATTATGTGAGAACAGTACTCTTGCAAGGTGCTGTATGCGACATCATAATCATGAAAAAGGTAAATGGGGTAACCATAGAGGGACCGGTAGTGTTGTGTGTACAATGAGGTCATCTGCATCAAGTGTACCTGGAACCTTTAGGAGTCAAGTTCATACCAGGATCGTGTACCTGAGAGATAGGGGTGAGGACAACTGGAGTATGTTGTGATACATATTAAAAGGGTTACATGTGTTCAGTGGACACATGTGCAAAATGGACAGCTATGTATGGGGCAAATGTTGTTCTAGGAACTGATTGGCCTTTTGTTTCTGTAGGGTGAGAGTGGGATGTGGGGGAAGGAGAGTAGGTATGCTCATGGAGGATAGGTTGTGTAGGATGACAGACAAGACAGCATACAGGGTCGGTATATGAAACATGTGGGGGGATATACCTTGGACGGGGAAGGGTGTTCAGCAGTCACAAGCCCATGAGCCTCCAGATGGAAACAGTGGGACTGAGGTCCCCAGCCATGGGCAGCCACCACTGCACCAAAACAGCCGCAAAGGTGGCTGTGCTGGCTGGCTTGTGAACATCACAGTATCTAAGAGTTGGTAGACTGGCAATTCTCTGTTTTAGGACATCAAATGCTCTTTGGTGTTGTTCCAGCCATGACCAGGATACATCTTTAAGTGTCAGTTCTCTAAGTGGTGCTGCTAGTTGGCATAAAGCTGCAAAGAACTTACCTAGATAGTTAACCATGCTAAGAGGGGCAGGCTCACCCTGTAAATGTGACACTCTGCCCTTGAGTTGGCGTATCTGTCCTCAAAACCCCTTACTGAGCCCCCTACACACCACGTCTGGGACTATATGACTGCGGACAAGTTCCTGTCTGGACCTGCTCCCAGGGGGGACAAGCCTCATCCTCAGTGGTGGTTCTACCAGAAGGTGGTGCATAGCCAACAGAGGTGGAGGTCCAAGGCTGGGCCCCAGATGTGCTGGTGCCTGGTGCCATGGCCAGCTGAAGTGGGACAGGAGGTACTGCAGGAACCTCCAAACCCATACAGCCTATGGTGTTGCAGTTTTAACACAGATATGGCTTAGTAATAGTCAACAGCCTTCAGGATTACTTATAATAGCATGCATAGATATGACTATCAACACAACACAACAGATGGTATACATTTGCAGAGGGAGCACAACACATTCATATATACTGCATGACATCTGTACAAAGTGTAGAAGACTTGTGACTGCAGCTATGAACAGTGGCCCATTATTGGCATGTCACTGAGAACCCCAGACAGTGACTGTCTTACCAATGTTTCATGTGACATATGTCCAATCAGGGGTGCGATGACAGTAACTCTCATCACTATCACCATATACTGACTGCAATCCTCACACTATGCTTCTGCAGTTCACAGATGTGTGTTCAATGAGTAACACAGGCAACAAATGGTTTCACACACTGACCAGTCCACAGATGGCTCTACAGATGGGGGGTTCCCTCACAAACAGAGCACTGTCTTGTCAGTTTTAAAACATGCAGAATAGCCATTACCACACAGAACTTGTTAAACTGGCAGTAGTCTCAATGAAGTATAGCTACACTTACATGCTGTAGTCATGTCTGGCACATCACCCTCCTGTCTTTAGGCTATTTTCCACTGTGTATGTTGTTTGAGAAACATCCAGATATCATCTATGATGCCATTTACCAAACACCAGATCCAGGTTCCACTCACAGCGACTGTCATGGGCAAACACCATCATGATGTTCCTAGATATTGTACTGTATTTTCATGTGACTGGCTATGGGAACATCACCACAGCTGTTCCACATGCAATCAGCTAGAGGAGGACTGCAATACATGCAGAGGCCATCAGCTGATCATGACCATTACTTACAAAACACAAGCTGCTGCTGAGCAGGTGTACAACTCCACATCCGCCAGAGAGTGTGTGTGGGAGGGACAGACAGAGGCAAAGTACATCAGAGAAGGGCTTGGAGACTAAAACCTAAGCATCATCTGTCACACACCTACCAGTACAGGGGTTCAAACCCCTGACTGACTAGTCATTACTATTACAAGTGCATGCAGTTACTCCATGTGCCACAAAGCTGACATGTTGGTGTGCTGTAAGAACATATATGTGTGCTGGTGAGTGACATCTGCAACAGAGATATAGTAGACATACATTAAGTGCAGCACACATGGCTGTCTACATGAACGGATGTCATTGTCAACACAACCACACTCTCTAATGGACTCAGACACATTGCCACACTTTGCCAGGGCCACAAATACACTTCTAACTTCTTAGTTTGCCACACTGCAGTAATGCAGAGGTACTACATGCACCACGGGGGATATCCGGAGGTTCTATAGGCTAGGGCATGTGAATGTGTCTGACATCAGTCAGTATGCCAATGGAAGTTATTCTGGGTGTGACTGTGGTTGGGAGCATCATACCCCACACGCAGACACAAGGTGCCAGTACTGACATGCATGTGTGCATTGCTTCATGGGTGTGTAGTGGTTGGCTGTGCAAGATGGCTGTACAAGGCTGGTTGAGGGGTAATCCTTGGCATCACACCACCCAACAATGGTGTGCAGTGTGGCACAGGGGTGTAGTGTCTGCAATGTCCCACACAGATGGGTATTGTATGAACTGTCCTGACATCCTGGTTACCATTGTGTATGGCCATTGTTTTGCAATGCATGCCATGTCTGTGTTTGGTAGTCCTTGACATGGACATTGCCTGGGATGTGCACATCCCACAATAATGTACAGTGACATGTACAAGTGTACCTGGTTTGGCTGGCACATGTTGTGTACACAGATTGTAATCCTCAGATATGCCAATACTGGCCTTGTGTAGCAGGACCTGCTTATAGACAGCAGGTTGACACTGCACCTGCATTGATAGCATAATATAGGTATTCCCTGGTGTCAGTGACATCAGTCCATACAGGGCACATATGTAAGACATTGTATGGCCTCTATGGATCTCATTTGATGGCACCACATATGTTGCAGGCATCCAGTGGGGAGCATAGTGAAGGCACATTGTCCACAATTATGTGCCTATTGTACTGCTGTACAGGGTGCCATACCCTCTGAAGCCCACTGCAATCACACAATGCCTACTATCTGTCATCAATGTGCAGGGTACTAGCAACATAGCGGGATATTCTAGGCAAGTGTGTTTGTGTATGACACATGGGTTCAGAACGTATTCCAGGTAATAGTAGGGTTGCATACTTTGTTCACCAGGCATTTTGCCAGATGTAGGGGTATGGCTTGCCAACGCAGTCCCTTGGCTGATTGACATCTGTACTCCTCGTGAGGTGGACACTGTGACATATAATATGGACACCATATAGGAAAACTACAAAACCCACTCCCCAACATGTCCAGTAGTTAGAAACTCACAGTCACCCCCACAAAAGCTCTGACTGTCAAACACACATACACACCTGCCATGTCTTGGAATAGAACTCCTTCCTAAAAAGTTTATCACACTACAGCATTATGCAGTTACAGCATATGCTATGGAGATTACTGAGTTACAGCAGTCCCAGAGTTGTATTAGTAGGTGGGTGACAACAGCAGGATTGCCAAAGGTGGTTATGTGAATTGTAAAGAGTGTGCAAACTCTAAAAAGCATTGTTCCTTTCTCAGGCAGACAGACAGACACACACACACACAGTTGGTCTGTCTTGCAATAGAACCCCTAACTAACTAGTTTATCACACTACAGCATTATGCAGGTACAGCATGCGAGACAGCGATTACTGGGTTACAACAGTCCCAGAGGTGTATTTCCAGGTGGGTGACATCAGCAGGATTGCCAAAGGTGGTTATGTGAATTGTAAAGAGTGTGCATACTCTAAAAAGCATTGTTACTTTCTCATTCAGCCAGGCACACATGGTTGGCCTGTCTTGGAATAGAACCCCCTACCTAACTAGTTTATCACACTACAGAAATATGCAATTACAGCACGCGCGGTGGAGAATACTGGATTACGACAGTCCCAGAGGTGTATTTCTAGGTGGGTGACATCAGCAGGATTGCCAAAGGGCACACACACACACACACACACACACACACACACACACACACACACAAACACAGTTGGCCTGTCTGGGAGTAGAACACCTACCAAACTAGTTTAACACACTACAGCATTATTTAGTTACAGCACACGCCATGGAGATTACTGGGTTACAACAGTCCCAGAGGTGTATTCATAGGTGGGTGACATCAGCAGGATTGCCAAAGAAGGGCATTTCAAGTGTACTGTGAGTTGTACATGTCTGTTACCTGCATGTACCCACTGCTTACTGTCATGAAAACACATTTCTGCCTTATGCAGTCCTAACTGACAGTATCAACAAGGCTTGTAGGTCTTGAACTCTGGACCATGCACACTGAGGTCAAGGGACATACCACTAAGCCATCTGGGTTGTATATATGTTGCATGGAGTTTATAATGCACATCTTACTACAGGTATTCCAAAGTACTGAAAACAAATGGGACAGTCACTTTGTGTACATATGTACAGTACCCTTGAATGTACTGTACTCTGTGAAACAACAAAGACAAGTCTACATTTGTACAACTGTCATAACTACATATATATATATATATATATATATATATATATATATATATATATATATATATATACATACGGGATGTGTATATACACACACACACACACACACACACACACATATATATATATATATATATATATATATATATATATATATGCATATACACAGACACAGCTATAGCTATATATATATATATATATATATATATATATATATATATATGCACACACACACATGTCTGAACACCCTTTGTGACACAGAAGGGTTCCAAAGGAACTGATGTGTACACAAAACAGAGGCATCTCTTGTGTTATAACATTTAAATCTTAAGCAGTTCACCATAGAAGGGATGGTTGTTGTGTATGTGGAGTTTGGGGTGGGGAATGATGGCTAATGTAATCTACCCCTGGGATTGTGGAGTTAGGGTGGGGGAATGATGGGTATGGACTTATACACTGGCAACCACTTCTGTGTCACTGCTTGACAGTGGCACAGGAAAATAACATACCCAACTGTAGTCGTGCTTGACTGTGTATTCTTTACCATTCCTAACTATGTAATACTTTGTAGACACCGGTCACCACAGATGGCTACCATGGTATGCTAAAAGATATTACACATGTGTATGCCTGGCTACAGGGTAGTCACACACAAAAACATGCACACACTTGCCATTATTGTGCATACACATCTTACCTATGTAAAGGTAACTAGTACAGTGGTATACAGTTGGGGTATGTGCCACAGAACACATACAATTACACTTACTCTGATTCCACTTCTGAGCTGGGTGACATCACAGGACTGATTACTTGCAGTGGGGAGGGGGGAAGAGAGAGGTTTAGCAGCTGACAAGGATAAAGGCCAGTGCAAAACGTGGTATCTCTTTGGAATGCAGCAAAACCCGCTCTTATGACAGGATGCAGACACAAATACACACAACCACATTCAGCCATTTGCTGACACACACACTGAGGCATTTGCTGAGACACACACACACACACACACACACACACACACACACACACACACACACACACACACACACACCCTCAGCCATTTGCTGACACACACAAACACACGCACACAGTTGCCAGTGGTGGGATCAGAACTCCTCCCTATCTACAGATCACTATTACAGTACTATGCAGTTACAAGATGTGCCACAGAGATTACACATTTCAAGGCCGTCAGAATGCCCTTATAAGATTGAGGACAACAACAGGGAGACTGACAGTCATGAAGTACATAGCTGTAAACCTGTGTGTTTAAAGTAGGTGTCCATTACAACCTGTATGCATAAATAAGACACATCATCTGCAGGTAGTACATAGGAAGGCCTGAGAGGTATAGTTGTAGCACAACAGGAACCTGAACTGGAGTATGCCCATCTGTGGAATGGACAACTACTATCACTATACAGGGTTACAGTGGGCATGCTCATACACTTAGTAGCACAGGGCTGTTTAGGATGCACTATAACTACAGCTACACAAGGTTATACTGGGCATGCTCATACACATAGTAACAAAGGGCTTGTTGGATGCACTTACTCAAATTACACAAGGTGGCAGTGGGTATGCTCATACATGTAGTAGCTCAGGGCTGTTTGGGATGCACTCCGATTCTAACCACAGAAGGCCACAGTGTGCATGCTCATACACTTACATTTACAGAACACATTGTAATGGACTCCTATTGTAAACACACAGGTTCACAGCTATGTACATCTTACCTGTCAGTATATATGCACATCATACTGGTTTACTACCTGATACCTGTATGTGGCCCATAAATGATATATCTGTGTCTGTGCTGTATGATACACATGCATACATGTACATGAAGTACTGACATATATATGTTAAGTATACACATTCATGCATGTGTGGACATGACAGACAATAGGTTACCTGGGACACAGGTGGATGCTACCTAAGGCATGTGTCACACACCTTGCTGCCCTGAAAGGCATACATTGATAGCAGGTTGTGGACAGTGGCATTATACGTGGAACAGTGGCATGTGCAAGCATAATGTGTAAGCCACATTGTGTAATGTTACTGAGGTTCAGGTGTCAAGATGACCTCTCCCAGCTGTGTTAGTAGCTGTCATTATTAGTAGAACTGTTACCCTAAGTATATCTCACATTGGTCATATACACAATTTCTGCTGCTGTCCATCACCTTACATGAGGCATTTGCTACCAAGCACATTACTGCCACTTGCAGTGATGTCATGGTATGAGTGGCAACTGCTAGACCAAAACAATGAGCCAATGTCCTGCTGTTATTATGAGGTTGTCCAGTGTCTGTCATTCCGGGCTGTCATGACTGAATGACAAGCCTTCAGCACAGAGCACATGAATTCATGTTTCATGTGTGTGTGGATAATACCTAGGTCGCATTTACCCATATAGCCGCATTCCTAGGGAAATGTCCTACACACAAAAGTAACACCCTGACACCTACAAGACAATTGTATTGGATGCTTATGCTAACCAGTGCTAGATGTGTGGCTTTAGTAATCCATTTGCTCAATGTAGAACCTACAATGGGGAATACTGACATCTGTGCAGTGAGGAACACCTGGCTGAAGGCTCTGTAGTGCACAATTGCACTACCACCATACAACTCAGATCCAGACATGTGGGCCATAACAGTGGTATGGACCATTCCAGGTGGTGGTGTCCACATATTCATAAAGGCTACTCACATGTAAAGACCACTACTCTGACATAACTCATCACAGATGAGTCAGGCACAGATGACAGTGGCAAATGCTGCATTCTAGGTTGCATCCTCATATACATCCACCACCTTGTCCCCAGACTATGAACACATATCCATATGTGGTATGACATAGTATGGTAGACCACCAGATAACCTTTGATTGGTGGACTGTACCTAGGTCTACATCAACTGTGCAAAGTACCCATGTACAGATACAGCTGCATAATGTGTTATGCAATGCAATAATACCACTGTTTGTAACCAGCTCAGTTGTACACATACCAGGGTCCCTCGGATGTTGTCAGTATTAACACGGTTGACTGTTGCTGTACACCAGTAAACAACACCCTCATGGTTGGATATGACCTACCTGTACCTGCCCTGGATATGTACATCCCACACTCATACAACATAAATGACATTACCATAGCTTTTGTTATCCTTTCTACATACAGGTGGCTACAGTCATTACACACATGAACATGGCAGATAGCATGCTAACAGTACATAAGGTTTGATATCTATGTTAACAGAGGTAATATTTTCTCTCTACTGGTCACCCATGACACCTATCATATCATACAACAACCCTATGTGGCATGTATGTCATTAGACATGTCCACCTAATGCAATGCCAACAAACATACCCAAATAACAGGATCATAGGACAGACTCAGGGAAATCCAGCTCTGCTCTGTATGTTCCTGAGTAGTCACAGGTGATATGTTCATGACATGTATAGCTGTTAAATAAATTTGTTAAAGTCAGACTGTAAAAATCATCTGGCATTTAAAAAATGACAGTCAATAACAAACAGTAATGCAGGTTTCTCAGGTATCTACTATACAAATATTCTAATGTACATTAGGAGGCAAAAAACCATACACAAACTTGTACAGAATTTTGTCTGGCTTTATTCAGGAAATACATGGTATTTTATAGGGTTTACAATCAGCTTTTGCCCACCTCACTGACGTGGTCAGTGACAGGGTCTTTACATCATGACCATTCATAAGAAAAATGCTGATATTACAATTTTTAAAAAGTTACTTTCCCATGAGAATATTACAGCCTTGCAAGCACCTGGTCAGTCACAATGTCCTTCCGAGGATGTAGCCAATTCAAGGCTCTTAGATTAGTTCGAATACAATGGGTGCATGTCTTCTTTAATGCTTCTCTTTGTCTCTTTCTTGTTCACCAGCTGGACATTATCTCTGATAGTGCGCACAAGGCCGCTCTTCTGGTAGAAGCAGGAAAAGATACACATGCACACAGATTCATTATTTTCTAACTTTGCAAAATAATCTTTCACTGACAGACATGAGCCAGGCCGAGCTGGTCGCTGCCAAGGCCAAGTTTCTAATCACACAGCAGCTTATGCTTCAAACAATAATATGCGAGTTTATTTCTACTATTATTCTAGTAAAACAGAATTAAATGCATTACATATTACTCTATTTCTCAATCTATGTATTTCATATATGTTCAAGTTCATTTATATATATCAAACCACACAACTTATATGTCAGAATATGTGAATACATATTTCTTTAACAGCTTATATATGAATACATATTTTTTAGCAGCTTGTATGTGAATACATATTTTTTAGCAGCTTATATGTGAATACATATTTTTCTAACATTCTCCCTCCTGTTAATGCATTTCATTCTATTTGAAACATAAACAGTATTATTTCATTTCTTAGCTTTTTCCTTTCAAGGACTTTCAGCTAAGTAAGTCATTTGTTTTACATTTCAGATAGGCTTTCGCTTGGTATCAACAAATTCAATTCCATGTCCTGGTACATAGTTTCAGTTACTGATATGTCAACTAGGTCTTTAACTAATTTTTTCACACAGGGTATGCCGCAGCAGACACATGCTCCAATTATGAGCAGTACTACACAAATTGCAATCAGAATATTCATAAGGACCGACCCCACCCCCAAATAGATTCTGGAAAAAGTTCGTCAGTGGGTTTGGGCCTGGTTCTGCCATTGCTGACACCTGCTGTATTACCTCCAGGTGATCATTGATTTCATGTTGGTTGTCTGGAATGTACGCAGCATTCTTCTTTGATAAGCGCCGCGTACCACCTCTCGCCGCTAGGGTGAAGTCGAGCCATTCGGTTCTGTAATACGACTGTTCTCATTGCATTCATTTCATCAGTCACAAGTTCAAGAGCAGAAAAGTCGCATTGCTCATTACTTGAGGAGTTTTGACAGTTTCCTCAGTTCCCAAATCGATTTGACTGCTCCGTAGGCTGGGAATATTCCAGCCCAGGATATAACACTGTCACTCAAGTCCATATGAGTCAGTTTTTCTTTGTCCTTCACAGCGAATGATCCTTCCAGCTTGCTTCAATCTTACCCACCGGATTAGCAGGTTTTTTGACTGTATTCTCGGCTGGCTGAGCTACATTTCTCACATTGCGTATTTTACCCAGGGGCAATTCTGCAGTATGTCTTATGGCTGGAACCAGATAACCCAAAAACAACTGCGGACCAATTCTCAGGTAACCATTTATAGGCCTTTTTCCCACAAACAAAATAACAGTTTTTTACTTTAGTACTGATGCGGGTTAACCCTGAATGAAACATTTTTATCTATAACAGATAATTGTCTATATATTTCAGGAGTTTTTTGCACATCTCTCAATGTTGTTTTCATCAAGCTTAAATACGAACCATAGTTCGTGCTACAACTAGTACCTTGGTCTACAGGTTTTATATAACATTTGTAAGACACAGTTATGTTACAGTTACTCCAACCAACCTGGAGTGTATCATTTTTAACAAAGCAAACAATTCCTTTCTGAGTAACGGGTAAATATAATGCCACTTTGTCTTGTGATCTCACAGTTCCCGTGTCAAATAATAGGTTTTCCCAAGTTTCATTTATCCCCAGGGGGACAGCAGACATCAAAAGTCCTCCATATGCTGTGGGTATTGCAGTACAAACCCAGCAATTCGAAACGTTCATAGTCTCTACATAGACTCGTTTCATAGCCAGGTATGTGTTGAAGTTCGGGTGCCAGTCTATAGCCAGTTCATCATCACGTTTTATCAATTTCACTTCTGTAGTTATATGCAAGAAAAACCATAACAACAAAAAGGTCACTACAAACATGGTTAATAAATGTATGATCAGTAGGCCAGTGAACCAATGTCTTTGGGGTTGTTTTGCATTTTTATTCACTCTGCCTCTGGCCATCCTGTTTCTGTGGTATGTCAGTTAAAAATGTTTGTCCAACTTAAACTCTTTAAGTGGTTTACAGTCGTCAAATGAACCCAAGATGATCTCTCAGCAATTTTACTGCAGTAGGTGTTGCCAATAGTACCTGGTACGGACCTTCCCACTTTGGACTCGCCCAGTTCTTTCTTTTGATGACTTTCAGCCAGATCCAGGACCCCGGGGTCAGCACAGCCTCCGGTTTTGTTTCTTCTTTGTCTGAAAAGAGTTCAACTGCAAAACAGTCTTATTTGTTAACAATTTCTTCATATAACTAGCTAATGAGCTATCGGCCTCCAGCTCTGCAGGCATGAGGGCCTTCCATTGTGGCACACAATATGCTCTCCCAAATACTACCTCAAAAGGTCAAACCCCTTACATTTGGAACAGTTCTCATGCTCAGCAGTGCTAAAGGCAGACAGCAAATCCAAGTCTTTTGAGTCTCACTTATCAATTTTCTCAACTTGTTTTTCAAAATTCCATTGTATCTTTCCACCAGTCCTGCTGACTGGGGTGATAAGCACAATGGTTTTTCAAAGAAATCCCAAAGATTCTCCCAAGCTGATGTATTGTCTGATTAACAAAATGTGTTCCATTGTCACTATAAATTCTTTCTGGTATGCCAAATCTAGGAATGATTTCTTTCACTAAGGCTTTTGCCACTGTTGCTGCATCCGATTCCTAGTCGGAAAAGCTTCTACCCATTTTGAAAACATATCTATGATCACTAAACAGTATTTTTCCCTTCACATTTATTCAGTTCTATGAAATCCATACAAATAGTATGGAACAGGTAGGGTGGTGTCGGAAAGCTCCCTCGCTCGGTTTAAATGCTCCCTGTGCATGATGTTTGCTACAAATATGACATGTTGCACAAAATTTTTGTGTATAATTAGAACTGTATGTTTGGAATGTTTTGTTAACTAACTGTACCATCCCCCCTGTTGAGACATGGCTCTGCCCATGACTCAACAAAGCTGCATATCTAAATAAATTAGATGGCAATATTGGCTTTTCTCTTTGGAGATGTACAGTCCCTCTTCAAGGATTGCTCCTCGTTTTATCCACTTTTGCTTTTCTGCTTTTGTAGCTAATGTCTGCATTGTTTTTAACATTTCTAAATCTAGAGTCTCAGAAGGTTGTAGTTCTTCATTTGAAAACACAGTTTCTAGGTCTGAGGCAGCTTGCTTTGCAGCTGCATCAGCCCGAGCATTCCCTTTTGAAATTTTATCTTGTTGTTTGGTATGGGCTGCACATTTACAAATAGCTATTCTAGTGGGTAACTGAATGGAATCTAACAGGTTCAAAATCAATTGTGCATGATTAATCGGTTTGCCAGTAGATGTTATCATTCCCGTGTTCTTCCACTGTTGCGCAAAGACATGCACTGTAGAGAAAGCATACTGACTGTCAGTATATATGTTAACACATTTGTCTTTCGCTAGAGTGCAGGTACGTGTCAAGGCTATCAATTCTGCTGCTTGAGCAGACAGGTTATGTTGCAGGGGTTGTGCTTCTATGATTTCATTATCCGTCACTACTGCATAGCCCACTAGGTTCTTTCCTGTAGGTCCTCGTACAGGACCCGTCCACATAAAATGTCACCTCTGCATTGACTAAAGGCACATCAGTGAGATCTTGTCTGGGTGTGGTTATTTGTTCCATTTCCTGTAGGCAACTATGTGGTGTGCCATCTACAGGAATCGGAAGTAATGTCGATGGATTTAATGTTGTGCATCGTTCAATTGTCATGTGAGGTTGACTCAATAGTATGGTCATACAAGAAAGATGTCTGGCAGGGGACAAAATGCTATTTTTTCTTGCAGTAAAATTATCGCAACTGCATGAGGTACTCTCAACGTGAGAGGATGAAACAATACCACTGAGGCTGAAGCTTGCACTGCCATAGCTGCTGCAACGACTGCTTGTACACAGGGTGGCAATGATCGTGCCACCGGATCTAACTGTGATGAATAGTAAGCTATGGGGCGTTGCTTGCCGCCATGTTGTTGCGTCAGTACTGACGTCATACATCCCCGCCTACAATCTACAGTCTGGAAAAATTTCTTATGGTAATTCGGAAGCCCTAAAACTAATGATGAAACTATCAGTTGTTTTAGTCTGCAAAAAGCTGCTTCTGCTTCCGATGTCCAATGCAGTGTTTCTTGTGCTGCCATTGGTGTTTTAAATATTAAATCAGCCAATGGAGCCATTTCTAAGGCATAATTCGGTATCCAACTTCGACAAAAATTAGTCGTTCCCAAGAAGGACATCATTTCCTTTTTGGTAGTTGGTCTAGGTGCTTGTAAGATTGCTGTTTTCCTATCTTCATCTAATGTTCTACCTTCTTTGGATATCACATATCCCAAGTATTTAACCTGTTCTTTCCAAAGTTGCAATTTGTGTTTATTCACTTTATGCCCTTGCTCAGCCAAAAATTTCAACAATGCTATTGTGTCTTCCCTACATTGCTGCTGGGTAGGAGCTGCAAGCAAGATGTCATCTACATAAAGTAATACTTGACTGCCCCCTGGTGGAGAAAATCCCAGGTTGCTAGCCATCTCTTGTGCAAATATTGTTGGACTTTCACTATATCCCTGTGGTAGTCGGGTGTACGTATACCTTTTGCCCTGAAATGTAAATGCAAACCAATGCTGGCTGTCAGGGTGGATAGGTATTGAGAAAACGCATTGCTAATATCTACCACAGTGAAATATTTTGTTATGGCTTCAAATCATTTAACAAGGTATGTGGGTCTGGCACCGTAGGTGCCCTTGGTATTACCGCATCATTTACAGCCTGCAAATCTTGTACCATCCGCCATTCCCGTTTGCTTTTTAACAGGAAATAGAGGAGTATTACATGGTGAATCCAAGGATTCTACCAGTATCCCTTTCTTAAGTAATGCCATTATGATAGGTTTGATTCCCTGTTCCGCATCCTTGCTCAAAGGATATTGTCTTTTTCTTGGTCTAAAGGCCGATTTTGGTGTAATAACTACTGGCCCTGCTGTTCGAATAAGCCCCACATCCGATTTCCCTGTTGACCAAAGAATATCTGGTATTTTACTCAAAGCTTTCTCTTCTTCTTCTATCAAGAACGCCAATCAGCTGTTTTCACTCTGTCGTAAGTGTACAGCTGGGCGTGCTTGCGTTAACCAATTTAGTTTCTGTTTCTGTACTCCTAAGTCCGATAATTCCAAGTCAGTTAGTTTCTCCCATCTTGTCACTTTGTCACCCAAGTCTACCCACCTAACATTCCTGTTTTTGGTTAGGCTAACATGCGGTAGTTTATTGGATTTGTACAATTCCAAGAACTCCTGAGGTAATGAACAACTCACTACACTATTGCCCTCAGTGTCCCAGTATAAAGTCCGTAGTATTAGTCTATTTGCGGGATTCCTGAACAATTTTTGTTCATATTCTTTATCAGGCCCTGATGTGCTACAATAATATAGGGTACAATGTAACAAGTGTTGTTGGTCAACATCGAGGGGAAGCACCTTGCTGGTGGCTACATTCATTAGTTCCTTGGTCACTGCCCCTGGACCGGTTGTAACCAGGTCCTGGCTGTACCAATAATAGGCCTCACCCTCCGATCGTACTACAAAAGCATCAAGTTTGTCTCTGCGCCTCCATACCATTCATGGTAGGGGCTACTGCTATGCCAAAAAGTTGCATAAGATCTCTTCCTAATAAGTTCATGGGGCATTTGGTAGAAAGTACTATTTTACTTCTCTGGGTTATACCCGAGACGGGGTCAGTTATTGCTATATCATGGGAAAGTGGTTCCCTGTACAGCTGTCCGTTTGCTGCTTTTACTAATATATAATCGGGTGACTCAGAATGTTCCGGTAACTTTGAAGGGTGTATCAAAGTTCGTGACGCTCCTGAATCACACAAAAATTTGACTTCTCCCTTCCACCAGAAGTGTAACTTCCGGTTTAGTGTCTGCTAAATAGAGCTCCAAGCTCAGTAGTGCCAAGTCCAAAACTTCACTTTCCCCAACTTCTACATCCGGTTGCATGTCATTTGTTTCTTCTAAGGTATTTACATTATTCCCCTGCTCATTAGTCTCTCCTAATGACTGTCGAGCAGTATAACTGCCATCTAGTCAATCCTCATCATCCTTATCCTTTTTTTCCACAGGTGCCTTACTCCTGCAATCCCTTGCCAAATGTCCCTTCTTACCGCAATTGAAGCACTCACCTCTTTTCTTCCTGTCCCCATAAAACTCTGAGTTTCTGTCAGAACGTTTGTTATCCTGAGCATTTCGCTTACCCTTTTTGGCTGTTTGTACTACAAAAACTTCCGCACCATCTTCAGCTGTGAAGACCTGCGTTTTCTTTTTCTTTTTACTGTTAAAATGTTTTTCGGCGTGCCTAGCATACTCTAATAAGGCTTGGAGCCTACTCGTTCGGTGATCTATCATATGCTTCGTGACGAAGCTATTGATAGGGGCAATGCAGCCTTTTAAAAATGCATTCTTCAACTGCTGTTCATACGAGCTATCATTTTTTTGATTTTCAGGAATAGTCATACCACTATGGTTATTAAAACATTCTAATAATCTACCATAGTATGTGTCTACTGTTTCATTATCTTGTTATGCATTGGTTAATACAAGTCCAATCTGCCCTAGGTTTCCATTTTTCAGTAATGCGGTCTGTAAGACCCTTCAATCTAGCATCTAGTTCTGCGTCACTGTGTGGGAGTGGCCTGAGTTGCGCGTCACGGGCATTCCAGGCGCCACAAATCATGTGCCAATCTGGACCTAAAATTTGTCTAATTACTTTTTCTACCTCTTCCCCATTCAGGTGGTAACTCAATCTCATGCCCTGTAAATCTTGTACAAATTTCTCAAAGTTAATTTTGGATGGGAATTCCTCTGTAGCTTTCGGATATCTTCCGGTGTCCACGGTCTATACACTAAGAGAGTTGAGGCCTGGCCCTCCTGTCCTGCCTGCGGGTTTGGTACTTCAATTAATGGACAGATTTCCTCACTCCCATCTAATGAATCTCCGCTTGATTGAACATCTATAAGTGTTTGACGTGTTCGGGATCTAGTTCCGATAGGTTCTCTTACAAATGGTTGTCTTAATACCCTGTTGCCTCCGGATAACGTGGGGGTCCAGCCCGCCTCCCGCTTCATATTCTAAGTAAGGCATCGGAGGAGGTGGTAGGGGAGGGACCGATGCTACTACTGTATTATTATCCTCTTTGTCTAAAAATAATGCTTTTGCATTTTTATTTTTCTGTTCCCTTCGGTTCACTTCCTCAATCCACCTATGTGCTTGAGGAACCCAACTGTTGTTGTTTTTTTGCCTGACCTTCTGCGTCAGATTTTAACTGTTTCAAAAGTTTTACTAGTGATATTTTATCTAATTTACCATCAAAGTCATACTTATTAACCCATTTTGAAAAATGTCTCACATTATCTGCTCTTTGCAATTGCATATACTTTCGTCTTCTGTTAGGGGGTCACGTGACCCTTTAGTGCATTCATTTCCCATGTCTCTTCAAAAAAAGAACTGTTACGTAACCCTTTCTCTTGTACCACGTGGTATCTTATTCCCCGTATCCACAGTAGTGTCTAGAATGACTGTTTTACTTTGCTTTGTTTACTTCCTGATCTATGACTCAAGATACAATACTTGACTACCTCTCCCTGCTATCACAAACTTTAGCAATAGCACAGTGTAACCTGGTCCCTGATCTAAAACAAAAACAAAGAGAGGAATTCTGCTTACCCGACCCTCCCGCTTACTGTTATACTTCTTTTAGGATCCAGTTTTCCGCTTTCGCCACAGATCAGACAAGTGGACAGCCTCTTTAGATACGACAATTCAGTCGGAGGTCTTTCCTTCTTCTGCGCAGGTTTCGGTGCCACCTATATACTCTGACCTGCAGCTTACCAAGGGAATTCCGGCACGATTAGGACCAAAATGTTAAATAAATTTGTTAAAGTCAGACTGTAAAAATCATCTGGCATTTAAAAAATGACAGTCAATAACAAACAGTAATGCAGGTTTCTCAGGTATCTACTATACAAATATTCTAATGTACATTAGGAGGCAAAAAACCATACACAAACTTGTACAGAATTTTGTCTGGCTTTATTCAGGAAATACATGGTATTTTATAGGGTTTACAATCAGCTTTTGCCCACCTCACTGACGTGGTCAGTGACAGGGTCTTTACATCATGACCATTCATAAGAAAAATGCTGATATTACAATTTTTAAAAAGTTACTTTCCCATGAGAATATTACAGCCTTGCAAGCACCTGGTTAGTCACAATGTCCTTCCGAGGATGTAGCCAATTCAAGGCTCTTAGATTAGTTCGAATACAATGGGTGCATGTCTTCTTTAATGCTTCTCTTTGTCTCTTTCTTGTTCACCAGCTGGACATTATCTCTGATAGTGCGACAAGGCCGCTCTTCTGGTAGAAGCAGGAAAAGATACACATGCACACAGATTCATTATTTTCTAACTTTGCAAAATAATCTTTCACTGACAGACATGAGCCAGGCCGAGCTGGTGGCTGCCAAGGCCAAGTTTCTAATCACACAGCAGCTTATGCTTCAAGCAATAATATGCTGAGTTTATTTCTACTATTATTCTAGTAAAACAGAATTAAATGCATTACATATTACTCTATTTCTCAATCTATGTATTTCATATATGTTCAAGTTCATTTATATATATCAAACCACACAACTTATATGTCAGAATATGTGAATACATATTTCTCTAACAGCTTATATATGAATACATATTTTTTAGCAGCTTGTATGTGAATACATATTTTTTAGCAGCTTATATGTGAATACATATTTTTCTAACATTCTCCCTCCTGTTAATGCATTTCATTCTATTTGAAACATAAACAGTATTATTTCATTTCTTAGCTTTTTCCTTTCAAGGACTTTCAGCTAAGTAAGTCATTTGTTTTACATTTCAGATAGGCTTTCGCTTGGTATCAACAAATTCAATTCCATGTCCTGGTACATAGTTTCAGTTACTGATATGTCAACTAGGTCTTTAATGTGTGGCCACACCTCCTACATATACTCCATGCCAAAAATTTCAAGCAATGCATGCTGTGTGCTGTCTGGACATTAGCCTTAGTACCACAATAGCCAGTATGTGCTGGGGTGAGATGTTTACAAGCCAAAGACCTCGCACATGCTTGAATGAGTGTACTGCCTAGCACTAACAGAGCACATTGCTGGCACTCTTCCAGTAAACATGAGGTGTGTGTGGCAAATATGATGTGCTCACCATGGCACTGTCAAGTAACAGTTTTTAGGAGCATGACATGAAATAATGCTGTGTTTCTCTTGCTGATATGTGCTGTTGTCATATATGTACACTTGGCTACTCGGTGAAGGTGTTGGTGCCCTACCAGTACATGAATACAACATCCATTATAGTGTAATGCTTGGCTATGTTTCACACATGGCGTGGGGAAGGTGTGGAATGTATCCTCTTGACCTGCTAGTGCACTTACTGATGTAGACCGCATATGTGTACCTGTATTGATGTTTGTGTAGATTCCATGTGTGTGCAGTGTCTGATGTCTGAAGGTGACTGTTGTCTTAGTACATCATGCTGTTGCAATACAGCCTCAACATTGCCAACTGTACATGGTGATATGCTCTAAGTACAGTAAGCTGTACATGAAGTATGGGCAGATGTTTGTACATGACTGCTAAGTGGTGGGGCTTCTTTGCAGATGAATGATTACTGAGGACAGCTCACTGGTGTTTTACAACAATTTCTGCAATAACCTTTGTAACTGCTAAGGTCAGGTTTTGTTAACTGAAGTGGAAGAAAGACAATGTAGAATGCAGTAAGGGTGACACTGAAGGCAAACCTCATGACACCTGTAATAGTAATACCTGCCCTGTGCGTATATTGTGCATATATCAGCACTGCTGGCAAAGGAAAGAGTCAGTAAACTTTGTAGGGAATGCGATAGTGCTGTACTTCTGTAATACCTATCATGAGATAGGCAGGTGTTTGATTCACAGTACTGGCATGTGTGGGTTTGTGTGTGTCCATATATGTCACATATGGTTGGGAATACATCCCACATGTTTTCACTCTCCTGAACACTGTTGTTGACACCAGTACAGTGTGAAGTGTAGAAAGAAAGGCATAGGCAGGTGGTTGACCCTCACACATGTAAAGTGTCTGTATGTGTGTGACATAGGTGTATATCTTTGTGAATGCCACAGTGTGTGTGTGTGTGTGTGTGTGTGTGCGTGTGTGTGTTTGTGTGTGTGTGTGTGTGTGTGTGTGTGTGTGTGTGTATGGCTGTCTGGTCCCTGGAGTGAGGCTGTATTTTACCATAGTGAAATGTTAATACCCCCATCCACTCAATGCAATCTAGTATCCCTGTTGATATCATCAATCTTAGATGGGCATTCTAACCGCCTGTTAACATGTACACCCTGGGGTTACATAACCTACTGATGGACCCCTCTCCCCACATACACTCACTGCACTGTAGTATCCCTGTCAATGTCCTCGATCTTAGGCCATTCCAACTACCTGTACATGTGTAATCTCTGTGGCACGTCTTATAATTGCATAGTACTATAATGATGATATGCACATAGGCAGGGGTTCTCATCCGAACACTGGCAACTGTGTGTGTGTGTGTCAGAGTATGTGTTACTGTGTCTGTGAATCCCTGAGTGTGTGGGTCTGTCTGTATTTGCATGCTGTCATGGCAGTGGGTATTACTGCTTCCCAATGAGAAGCCACTATTTCCACTGGCCTTTACCCTTGTCATCCACCATACCACTCTTTTACCTCCTTCCTGCTCCAGGTAGCTATACCTGTGACATCACCCTCTATGGATGTGACAGCTCTGAACACAGTAGCTTACTACACAGCTATCATGCTCTTGGATCATTAGAACAGTAAACATAATTGAAACTTGGGAGAATATAACTGTGATGTGGAAGCTACAAAGTGCATGCAGGTATTGTCATACTGACCTGTGGGTAGTCAACATGTACATACGGGACAATAACCGCAAACACCGACATCCCCGGCACATGCAACTACACCTGAAAGAGGAAGGCAGAACGTCAAGATCAACATGCTGTTAGTGTTGTTACACATGATGCATACTGTCAAACATACAAAATGCATTCTAAAACTGTAATACATGATATGTCTGCTGCCTGTCAACACTACTCAACAATATTAATCTACAATTGTCTACCTAGTATGTTCACCCTGTGCATCAGACCATATGAGCATGTCCCTGCACCAATGGTGTGGATGACAGGGATGCAGCACAGGCATCATTATATGCACAGGGTGATAATGTTTGCCAGAGGCCTAGGCTGTGCCATTGGATGACATCATGTGTGTGTATTCGGGCATGTGATATCATTGGGCATGTATGGATGTTATGCATGTGTGTGTTGAGGTGCCCTACATTTGTTTCTGGTGTGTGTGTGTGTGTGTGTGTGTGTATGCATGCACACAGGTCTGGTATGTGGCTGGCCTTCACAGGGGTATTATTGACAGCTTCAGACTGTACAAGGCAGGTTTCACAGTTCACAGTGTCCGGCCACGGCCACATGACCTACGCCTGCCAGGGGTTGCATGCGCACTACCAGGCAGAGGTCCAGATTGGGTACTGTCTGATGACACATGTCCACTGGAATCGAGTCCCTGTTGGGACTATCCAGGACCATGTGCATGTGGCCTGCTGTGTCCTGGTGTGGACTGCACAGCACCAGCTACACTGCTGCTGCTACCGCCACTGTGGGAGTGGGCATGTGCAGTAGCATGTTTACGTAGACCTTCAACAGGTGATGTAGCTGACCTACGTCTATGTGCCCGATGCCTCACTCCCACCAGATGTTCTAGCACAGACATTCCATGCTCAAGGATTGACATGTCACGGTCAAGGACTCCCACCATGTCACCCAATCGTCTGTACAAAACATCTGCAAGATGATGGTGAGCATTTGCAAGTGCCTGGATGTTGTCAGTTAATAAACGGGCAGCAGACCTCTGAAGCCTCAGGCCTTCTCTGTTGTGCCATTCAGCATGTGCTTGTGCCTCCATTACAGTCCAAAGCATGGGTCTGGTGACTCCGGTTTATGTGCTTTGTCTCGGAGGGGCATGTTGGCCAGTGGTCCTCCTACGAGCAGCACTGGGCACATGTCTGTGTGGGCCATCACCAGTCAGTTGACTGGGATCATGGTGTGCAGGCACACCTTCCATAGTCTCCACACTTCCCTGTTCCATGCTACCACCCACCAACTGTCCTTCCTCTATGGCCAATGGTGATGGGGTATGTGTAGGCAGGAGATCTGTGTGCGAGGATGAGGGGGATACAGGTTTAATGGCAACCAATGGCACAGATTCAGCCCCTGACAATCCTGCCTGTGCCTCAATCATATTATCATCATCAGTGCTAGAGTCTGTGGGGACACTAACATCAGGTGGACCGCAGGAGGGCAACACACCTACATCAACACCTGTGAGGGGAAGCCAAGAACTGTACATTACAAGTTATACCAGACACAGACACACACACACACACACACACACACACACACACACACACACACACACACACACACAAACACACACACACACACATGCTACATGCAGGTGATATGGCAGATGGCATTCAGCTTAGACAATTATAGTGGTAGTTATCATACATCCCTGAGTTGCACACAACAGCATGCATGTGTTATAGCAGATGCATGCACTTTGCACAATTATAGTGGTGGTTAGCATACATACCTGTATTGCTCCATTTGTGTTAGTAGCCTATGCCCCATACCTGCAAAACAATGCATGCATTTTGCACTGTTGCACTGCACTGCCATGGTGTGTGCAACATGCACCACATGTTAACAGACCATCGCTGACCTTTGTACATCTGCCACTGATGCTTTGTGTTGGCCACCGCCCCTATGTGTGAGGACATGAGCAGAAGGGTATGCTGACTGCATACTATGTTTGTCTGAGCCCTAGATTGCATATCTCCCCCACAGCAGTGCATGTCTGTTCAACATTATTATGCCTACCCCTGAACTGAGTCAATGTGCATGTGGCTGTATACACGTTTGACATGGCTGCCCCTACTTTGTAATGGTGCCAGAGACCGGCAAAGGTTTACAGTACACCGGCCTGCTGTGTGGCGTATGACCTTGCCAATCACATGTAGTATGACATGTCTTCTGCTGATGTGTTGAATGACATGCATACATGTGTAACACAATGGTGTCCTTTCCAATCTACAGTACAGTAATGGTGTCCCAATGCAGGGACGTGTTATACTAACATGGGACTTCAGCTGATGCAGTGATGTCTGTCCGCCCTACAAATATGCAGTGACATGCTGCACATTGAGCTGATGTGCATAGCCATTGCAGGGCATCATGTGGCATCACAATTGCTATACAGTGTGAGCTGCTGACACAGTTCATAGCCATGACTATGTTCACATACAATACATATCTAATGTGGAATGTGACCCACGTCACTGAGGTGTATACACACTAAACCCTAATGTGGAATGTGTGACACAGGTCACAGAAGGGTATACGGATGGCACCCCTGCACATCTGCAAACATATTACTGATGCCTGGCAACTATGCCCACACATGGCTAACTTAGCAGTACTCTGTGTCCCACATGCCATCTGTGCACCTCACACACATGAATAGCAGGCATGACAGTGATGTCTGACACCAGCAAGGTGAATGTACTGTATCTGTGGCCTGATGTGGTTGTATGTGTACATTGTGCAACACATGTATGTATTTGGATACTGTATAGGTGAATGCTTTCATGTCGTCACACACTCAAGATGTTCAAGACATGTTATGTGGTGGTTTCATGTTATGCCTACACAAGCTGTGCACAGGCCTGTATGATGTTTAGTGTTTCACATCTGCAATATCACCATTACACAAAGGCCATAGTTGTATTGTGTCGAGCCAATGTACAACAGGGTGTACGCAAATGTACATCAGTTCTACTGTGTGTGTTGCTTCATGTCTCTGGTCATCCTCCATGGCCATGTCTACACATGTTCTGTCCAATGGTTGTGATGGCCATCTTATTTCACATGTCAGTGTTATCCCATATGACATACACCCATATATGTCATATGCTTCACTGAGGACAGGGTTATGCAGACAAAGGGTGGTATGTATGGGATGTGAGACATCATGTTTTGCAGGATAGTTGAGGAGTGTTTCAGTCAGCACACTACATGTCATGGACATGTCAAATAGCACATGACATTGTGTGACATTCATAGCAAGGGTATAATCCACAAGGGTGTATCCTGTGGGCCAGTCATACTCTAGCTCCAACACATTTAGAGTGTGTACACACATATGCTCTCTGTACAGTACTGTTCATATTCCCAACATGTGTAATGCTGATATGTAGTACCTGTCCCTACAGTGAAACACACCTCTACCATTGTATTCACAGTTGTCCACACATCTGGCAATGACAATTTGGAAGGTTTAGTGTAGGTGTTTCATATAGTCTTCAATTATTTCACATGGGTAACTACTGTGAAGCATTGCAGGTCTGACCAGTGTCTATTAACAGGACCACCATACATTATGTGTACGTGCGTTATGGCAGATAGCATGCAATTAATATGATCCCTGCATTATCAAGCCTGGTAAATAATAACAATCTCACCTGACACAGGCTGCTGTCACTGCAAAATGCCAGAGGTACCTAAACAGGAGTGCCACAGCAGTAAGATCATTATTCACATCTGTGTGATAGCTACAGGGTGCAATGTCCCATGTTAGCACATAAGCCAGTACAATACACTATACTATGGAGTATGCACATCTGTGCATACATATAGTAGCAGACTATAGTATGTGGCATGTGAGCATACATGCCTTGCATATGATGTTGCATTACATATTGTACAGTATCACATGTAACTTTGTGAAATATAGTTGTGCTATATGTGCAGTACTGACTTACCAGGCAACTCCAGGCTCGGTGGTTGAGAGACACCTACCTCCACAATACCAACTAAAGCTTGTGGATGGAGGTCTGCAGGTGTCCCCAGGTTGGCCAGTAGCTCCTCGGTACATTTGAGTGGGGGCTGGGTGAGTGGCCCCCCACCTGTTGCACCTTGTTGCCTGGCGATTGCATTAGCACTCTGTTTCTCCCATCTTATGTGGTCAGTACAGTGTTGGCGCACCTGCTGATAGGTACGATTGTGACCGCCAACATCATTTACCCTCCTGCGGAGTTCCTCCCACAGGGCATCCCACTGCTGTGCATCCTGTGGCACATGGCTGAAGAGTGTTGTATGGTTGTCGAGGAGGTATGGGATGAGGACCTCATCCTCCAAGCAGCTGTACACTGGCAGCCTGCTGCATGGCATACCTGGAAGATATAATGATGGAGACAGGTCACAGTAACTCACAGAGAAGTGCAGAGGTACAGGTGAACATACATGTGTATCGCATTTATTAAGATTACAAATAGGTCTTTGCAAATCTACATGACACTAACACCACTGACATGTATAAGTTACACACATTTGACACTTACTGGTGATGTGATGTTATCATTATATATGTGTGTGTCATGTGATGACATTGCTCATACTCCATGTGGATGTTGTCTTGACATGAGCATGTCTGTTTGCCTATACTGGTGTCTTTAACTATCAGCACATGCCTGGATGTGTTCACATTCATGCAATCGACCATAATGCTGTGTATATGTCACATATATTGTCATACATAGCCATTAGGGACATGACCTGTGACCCTGCAGACTTGCAAGCATGTATGTGTTTTGCCATATACATCTACATGGCACCGTACAGCTGTGTAGCATCCTGTCATGTATTGCCTGTGTTGCACATGTGTAACACATGGGACAATAGCTAGCCTGATGGTATTTGCAGGGTTGGATATCAACTATAGCATGTATGGTCATAGTGATCTAGTAGGCTATATGCCCCAGGCCATTTATGAGCCCAGGCAGACAGGTTACCTAGCTGTAGGCAAAAGACAGGTAAGTTTCAGTGGCCAGTTCAAGCAGTGCCACATAACTGATCCACAGGGTTACTGATATATTTGGCATGTGGTCATCACACCATGTCACAGAGAGGGGCGATGTGCAGCTTCACTGGACAGGGATGCATAGTATGGCAAGTGTATGTTAAGTGTGTGGGACAGAGATCTGTCAGGCATGTTGTGATCCTTGTACTAGAAAGGTAGATGTCCATGAAGTATGTGTTTATTTGGGATCAGGATGTAAGTATAGCATGTCCAACACCTCTGGGTTGGACATGGCTTTATTCAGGATAGGCTGCATGCTACATAGTGCAGCTAGGGATTGGGAAGAGCAGTGTAGGCCATCGACACATGGGCAATAACCCTTAAAGGAAATATGTGATCTATTATGGGTCACATGAGTGTTGAGTATGGCTGAGCAATTATCTCTATATTCCTGGATGGCAACCTGTCATGATTAGGGGTGCCACATACGACTACCTGACTGGTGTGGTGAAGTAACTATCAAAGGAAAGACTACTGTCCAGCTGCATCCCATACATACACAGTTGCCATTATGTTGACTGCTGCCTAGGTGGTAGTTCATGGGTACAGGGTTTTTAACATGGGGGTGACAATGCAATACTTAGCTGTCAGATTGTGGCCATACATCACACACCACACATCTGACACACAAAGGCAATTCTGTATGTTGAACGCAGCACACATTGTGTCAACTATTGCTCCTAGTTCATAGTCATTTGCAGACATCAATAGACTGTTGCCATCTGTGTTAGTCGGTGTGGTACAGATAACAAAGAGGGGGAGTACCAGGAATGAACCCTATATTACTGTGGCTGGCACTGGTTTGATATGTGTGTATTAATCAGACACCTTCTGTAGCATTGTTTCTGCCAGCAGTCCAGTTGCCAACCACTCCTGTGGCATAGGAATATACACCTAGTTTACTGAGTGTAGCTGGAACACAGTATGGGTGATGGTGTCCTATGACCTGGCAATGTCATGATATGCAGTGTGAATCAACCCTACTGTCATCTACATCTGTACTCAGTACATCAAATACGTTGATCACAGTTCATGGCCTTACAAACCAGACTCAGCAGGGTAGTTGTGCACGTATTTCCCATTATCAATGGTGCCCCCCCCCCTTTGTGGGGTATGATAACTGTTGCTGTGCACCATTCGGTGTGTACACAGCCTGACATGGAGCTATGATTGAACATGATGTGTATGTGGATAGCTGATTGTTCTTACATTTGTGTAGGATACACCCTGGGATGTTGACAGGTCCCAGGAAAGCTATATGTATGGCTTTAGAGAGTGCAGCTTGTACCTGCATAGTTGTTATTACAGGTGCCCTGTAGTGTACATGGATATATTGCTAAGTGTACCTGTTGGGGGGGTGGGAGTGGGTTTAGGTTCTCCAAGACCCTATCTGGATGAACAGGTGCTATTTCTGTAGGTGCAGTACTTCCCATGCCATAGTGCTGTGCAGCACCACAGGTCTTGTCGTTGCCATTATGATTAATGACACAGCTATAGAATGCTCTGTGCTCGGCCTCATAATATATGGCTGATTAGTTTCACAGTAGCTTTGTGTTTTTATATGGTGTATATGCATCTTACTGAGGCTGACCAGGGATCACCTACACTCATGTGTGTTCACTCTTGCAACAGTTACTACCTTCTGTGGTACATTTTAAAGCATGGTACCACCAGTTTGCCTTCTTGTTTGTGTTTGGTTGAATCCTGGTTCTGTTTAAATGGCACAATCACTGCACGTATGTGACTGCTTAAGGTTCATTTGTGTAGGATTCAGCATTTGCACATGCATTGTCCATCTGCATGAGTGCCATGACAGTCACCACTCTGCTCTTAGGAAACATAACATTGGCATTGGAGACACACTAGGTGTAGCATACTGTTAGCCCTGTTTGTGTGACTACTGTGATCCAGGTCATTAGGGTCGATGGAATCCAACATGCATTGAGCGCAGGTGTTGGTACATGAGAAGTCTTCCTAGTTCATAATGGAATAGTTGAGAGTAGACATTATTATGGTTTTCTGTCTCAGACCTAATCTTCCCCATTACAGCACATTATGACAGTTGGGAAATCCGCGGCATGGTGGGTGATCTGTCGCAAGGTGCAATTTGAATTCCACTTTGGCACAAAGGTAGTTGCTCAGCATAATGCCTCTGAAGTTATGCAAGCGCAACTAGCGTGGCAGTGTACATATCCTTCAGGAATATGGACACACCTGTGGCCCGTGTGTTCCAATAAAGGATAATGGGCAAGAGGTGAGGTATGTGTTATAACATGGTCATGCAGGTGTGCTCTCCGGAGCGTTGAAACATGCCTCAGCCACTGCAGATATGGTCTCCATGTTAGGGATTGACATATGTGTGTCCATATAGTGTTTCTGACGTGTATCATTGTGTAGCGAGACCCGCAGTTTATTGCTTGGCTGTCCCTGTAACAGCAGTGGACCTTCACTTGAACTGTGCATGATGAAGGCACTATAGAGGAAGCATGATCCCTAGGCAGTATCCAGATTCCCAGGGGTGACAGGTTCAGGCCCTGTCTGGCAAAGCATCATGGTCTGTTAACCATGTTATCCCAGGCAGACAGATACTGGATACCTTCTGACTTGCACCACTACACTAGACAATTGTGGAATGCAATCCTTTTGTCCCTGTACTGCAGTATCATTTTGGCCAATGTCAGAATGCTACCCAGGCCTTGGGACATACCTGCGTGGGCTACAAGACCTGACAGTTCCTACATGTGTTTCCATGCAGTCCAGGCTACTGCATCACAGGCCCTGCACAACAAAATGGAATATGCCAGAGCCATGTGTATAGTCTGAGTGTATGGGTATGTGGCTAATCATGGCAGACAGGCAGCTGACAGTATGTATGCCCTCGAACAGGTTGGTGTGTAACATAGTGCTAGAGTTTGCATTCACAAATGAGTACTGTTGGGCATGTTACCAGCCACGTGTTCTGAGGTGTGACACAGTTATGCAAACTATGTCATACAGTTTGTGTATATCAGTGTCTGTCTCTTCCTGCTTGGGAGGTCACTTGTTTGGCCAGATACTTAGAAACATCTGTGAATGTGTGTGATGTCTGGTACTGTGTGTGGGTGTCCTTACTGTGTTCTGGTAAGGGTATGTGTTAGTTGTGATGATGAGATGCATGTGTTAATCTACACCTCATGACTGTCCAGTCTGATCATGGCTGGAGACTGGACTGCCTTCTAGTATACCCCTGTAGCTGCATCCCAAACAATGTGTGGGGCATGGTGCTAGGTGGGTTTGGCAGTGTACATGGCACAGAGATTACATTCCCCCAGGATGGCCACATACACAAAGCTGACATTAGTAAACACCAGTAGCTGACTAGTGGACATGCCTGTATAAGCATTCAGTACTACAAGTACCAAGTACTGTATTTACTTTACTTATTGCTTATGAAGATGTTTTAGACAGTGATGCTCACATGTAAATATTTGCGTTATGGATGTGACAACACTGGCTATTACGGAAACATTGTAGCTACATTTAGCAGCAATCCTCCTCTGAGGAGCACATCACATCCTGTTAGTTGATTACAGATGATGCAAGTGTCTACAGGTCTGTTTCCTTCTCTGGGTATATACTCACATATCCACCAGGACCATGAGGAGCTCTTTTGGGCACAGACACCCACTCTCCAAACAGAGTCATGTATCAATAGACTCTGATGCCACTATCAACATGATCAGGATATAATCAGATGGTGTAAGCCATCGCCTATGAAGTGGCTATTACACATGGGCAGCTGTCTCCTACAACTTACACTTCTACTGCAGATGTTACACTGGAGTTAAAGATGATATGCAACCTGTTTCATTACCAGTACTGTGCACTACCTTACATACAGTATGTGCAAGCGGCTGTTAATTTGGCAATGAGAGGTTAGGCTACACAAACCTGGTAGTTCAACCAGTGTGTCTCTACTCTCAATATCTACTCTATGTAGGTGTGCACATAGTCATTTGGCCCAGCCCTGTAACAAGGGTCACTACACATTTGCATAACATGTGCACATGCACAGCTGTTATTGCTTGCAAATGATACTAGAGAGGACCAGCCCTGTAACAAGGGTCACTACATATTTGCATAACATGTACACATTCACAGCTGTTATTGCTTGCCAACGATACTAGAGAGGACCAGCCCTGTAACAAGGGTCACTACACATTTGTATAAAATGTACACATGCACAGCTGTTATTGCTTGCAAAAGATACTAGAGAGGACCAGCCCTGTGACAAGGGTCACTACACATGTACACATGCACAGCTGTTATTGCTTGCAAACGATACTAGAGAGGACCAGCCCTGTAACAGAGGTCACTCCACATTTGCATAACATGTACACATGCACAGCTGTTATTGCTTGCAAATGATACTAGAGAGGTCCAGTCCTGTAACAAGGGTCACTACACATTTGCATAACATGTACACATGCACAGCTGTTATTGCTTGCAAACGATACTAGAGAGGTGGATATTACATGTGTTTTGTGTATGGATAATTACTTAGCTCTTCCAATTATCTTTGCTATCATGCTGCTAAACTGTCAGATGAAGACAAATGATATGTATCCTGTTATTGAGTATTGTAATTGCCAATAGACATAACTACTGTTTGCATAACATAGCAGAACTGCTATGTAGAATGGAATACAGATCTGCCTAAAATACTGCACATTACATAGTTATTGGCATAATATCCCACAATGAACACCATATTTGCACAGTAAGCCCAACTTTAACATGTTCGTCTTACTTATACACCCATACATAGTTCGACTGTTACAATATATCAACATATAATATCCTCTGTTATAGCACATACTTGGACCAATCCTGACTGGCGAATTGGTGAGTTCCAAGCCCATATCATCCCTTGTGGTGTATGCAGAGTTTGCCTTGTGACCTACAGCAGTACACACATAGAATACTACACGCATTACTACTGCTCAACAATACATTGCTACAAGATAGCTATTCCCACTATATCCATTGATTACACTGTAATTCTTACAGAAAAGGTACTACATACACAGACATACAACATGTTATACAT
Organism: Protopterus annectens; assembly: GCF_019279795.1. NCBI lineage: Eukaryota > Metazoa > Chordata > Ceratodontiformes > Protopteridae > Protopterus > Protopterus annectens. Next base: position 822,991,512 of record NC_056731.1, on the reverse strand, counting down.
ACCTTCTTAGTAATTGGAGGTGTTATTGACTAGTATAATACTCGTTTTTCGTTCGTCTTTCAGTGTTTTGTACTGTCCTACAGGTAGATACAGATGGCTTGAATGTGTGAAAAGGCAACCTTTTATAGTTACAGATCAGTAACATGTGCTATCTCGATAACCAATTGGTGTTCCTAAGTAGCTAATTACATGCACATCAGCTGCGCTGCTACTGCCTTAGAAAATACCATGGCAACAGTGGAGTATAACTGAGTACTCCACTTGGGTGTTATCCCTTTGCCTTACTTGTGAGGAAGACAGCGTGGAAGTATTGTTTGGAATCTATTGCAACAGCTGTATGGAGATGAACAGTAATATACTGTGTGTAATGCCTAGAGGATTTGGTCTAAATGTGAGTACTGCTGTTATATTTCTGAACATTGCTACTTGTGCAGGGTTTGTCTGGACCTAATACTTCTGCATATGTTTCAGTCTGGCCAGGTTGTTTGACCAACTCAAGGCTGCATAGCTATGCATATAATGTTAGGGGGTTTACAGTGTGCTTACCAGACATATTTCGTTTGGTGTTACTGTGTATCATACTGTGCTGATAATCAGTACTCGGTAACACTTTCTGGTGTACGAACCTTTCAACCCTCTGAAACAGGATTCGTTCATACAAACCCTGTTACATCAGTAGCTGTTCAATTGTATAACAGCAACTATTTCACATAGGGCCATGTTAGTGCGTCTGTGTACAGGTATGTTAAGGTTTCAGCAGATGTACAGTAGTTGAATAATTGGTTATGGTATGTGTTAAATAAAAACAAATGATAACACACAGGAGGCTCAGATGCAAAAGTTTACTAGTGTACACCAGGAGGCAAAAAAACATACAAGTACAGAGTTTTGTCTGACATGATGTAGGAAATACACAATTTTATATAGTCATACATTCAAGCTGTGCCCACTTTACTGACGTGGTTAGTCACAGGGCACCTACATCACTATGGTCTACAATATTCTATTCATAAGAAAAGCTGATGTTATACATTTTAAAAGTTTTCCAATGGGAATAATACAGCCTTGCAAAGCACCTGGTGAGTTATAATGTCTTTCTGTAAAATGTTATTCTTTCAAGGTTTCAGTCCTGCTCGAATACAATAGTCAGTTCAGTCTTGTAATATACTTTGTTCTTCTTACAACATTACTTTAGCAGCTGTGCTTTATCTCTGATAATATTCACAAGGCCAATTATCTCAGAGGAAGGAAGAAGGATTTTCAATGCTTTATACATTTAATTTTCCTGACCCAGCAGATATTCATTAGTGAAAAACATAAGCTTGCTGAGCTGGCTACTGCCAGGGTCAGAGTTCAAATACACTGCAGCTCCAAAGCTTCAAGCAATTACATGTAAAATCATTCTTATTGCCATATTGTAAATAGAATAAAATGCATTATATACTATTTGCTTTTAAACTAGCACTTCATACATGTTCAAATACATATTTTTCTAACATTTTCCTCCCTTTTAATACTTTTTATTCTATTCAGAAACATAAACAATATCGTATCGTCCCCTAGCCTTCTCCTTTAAGGACTTTCAACTAGGCAAGTCATTTAGTTTATATTTCAGAAAGAGTTTCGTCTGGAACCAATAGCTCCAGTTCAATGTCTTGGTACAAAGTCTCAATTACAGCTATATCAACAAAATCTTTGACTAATCTTTTCATACAGGGGATCCCACAACAGACACATGCTCCTAGTAGGAGCAGACCAACACAAATAGCAATCAAAATATTCATTAGGATAGAACCCCACCCACCAAATAGGCTCTGGAAAAAGTTTGTCAGTGGGTTTGGGCCTAGTTCAGTCATGGCCGATACCTGCTGTATTACCTCTAGGTGATCATTGATCTTATGTCGATTGTCTGGTATGAATGCACAGCATTCTTCTTTGATAAGCGCACACGTACCACCTCTCGCCACTAGGGTGAAGTCAAGAGCCATTCGATTTTGTAGCACAACAGTTCTCATTGCATTTAGTTTATTAGTCACTAATTCGAGAGCAGAAAAAGTTGCGTTACTTATTACTTCGAGAAGTTTTGACAGTTTTCTTAGCTCCCAGATCGATTTGACTGCTCCATATGCTGGAAGTATTCCAGCCCAGGATATAACACTGTCACTCAAGTCCATATGAGTCAATTTTTTTTTATCCTTCACGGAATGATGATCCTTCCAACCAGCTTTGATTTTTCCCACTGGATTTACAGGTTTTCCGATTGGATTCTCAGGTTTTTGGGCTACATCTCTTACATTTCGTATCTTACCTAGAGGTAATTCTGCAGTATGCCTTATAGCCGGAACCAGATAACCCAAAAAACAACTGCCGGACCAATTCTCAGGTAGCCATTTGTATGCCTTTTTCCCACAAACAAAATAACAATTTTCTACTTTAGTACTGATGCGGGTTAATTCTGAATTAAACATTTTCTTGTCTATAACAGACAATTGTTTATGCAACACAGGATTCTTCTGCACATCTCTTATTGTTGTTTTCATTAAGCTCAAATATGAATCATAATTTGTACTACAACTAGTGGTTTTATCTTTAGTTTTAATATAGCATTTATAAGATACAGTTATGTTACAGTTACTCCAACCCACTCGGAGTGTATCATTTTTATAGAAACATACAATTCCTCTCTGTGTAATAGGTAAATATAATGCAATCTTGTCCTGTGATCTTACAGAACCTGTATCAAAAAGTAAATTTTCCCAAGTCTCATTTATCCCCAAGGGGACAGCGGACATCAACAGTCCTCCATATGCTGTTGGTATAGCAGTACAAACCCAGCAGTTTGAAATGTTCATAGTCTCTACATATACACGCTTCATAGCTAGGTATGTGTTAAAGTTTGGATGCCAGTCTATAGACAGTTCATCACGTTTCTCCACTTTCATTTGTGTGGTTATATGCAGGAAGAACCACAACAAAAGGAAGGTCATCACAATCATAGTCAATAAATGCACAGTTAGCAAGATGATTAAACAATATCTTTGGGGTTGATCTGTATTTTTACTCATTTTGCTCTTGGTCATCCTGCCTTTGTTGTGTATCAGTCACAAAATGTTTATCAAGCTGAAAATTCTTTACCGGTTTACAGTGCGTCAGGTGGACCCAGGATGACCTCTCAGCAACTTTGACTGCAGTAGGCGTCGCCAACAGTACCTGGTACGGTCCTTCCCACTTCGGACTCGTCCAATTTTTTCTCTTTGTGACCTTCAACCACACCCAGGACCCTGGGGTCAGCACCGCTTCCAATGGTCTGGTCTGTCCTCTATCTGAAAAAGAGTTCAACTGCAAAACAGTTTTATTTGTTAACAGTTTCCTCATATAACTAGCTAATGAGCTGTCAGCCTCTAGCTCTGCAGGCATGAGAACTTTCCACTGTGGCACATAATATGCCCTTCCAAATATCACTTCAAAGGGGGTCAAACCCTTTACATTTGGAACTGTTCTCATGCTCAGCAGTGCCAAAGGCAAACAGCAAATCCAATTCTTCTGTGTTTCATTTATTAACTTCATCAACTTGCTTTTTAAAATTCCATTATACCTTTCCACCAGTCCTGCAGACTGTGGGTGGTAAGCACAATGATTCTTCAAGGAGATCCCAAAGAATCTCCCAAGTTGGTGAATCGTTTGATTGACAAAGTGTGTCCCATTGTCACTATAGATTCTTTCCGGTATGCCAAATCTAGGAATTATTTCTTTTATTAGGGCCTTTGCCACTGTTGCCGCATCCGGATTTTTAGTTGGAAAAGCTTCTACCCATTTGGAAAACATGTCTATAATCACTAAACAGTATTTTTTCCCTTCACATTTGCTCAGTTCTATGAAATCCATACAGATAGTATGGAACGGATATGGTGGTATAGGAAAACTCCCTTGCTTGGGTTTGAATGCTCCTTGTGCATGATGTTTGTTACAGATATGACATGCTGCACAAAATTTTTGTGTAAAGTTTGTGAATCCGTATGTTTGGAATATTTGATTTACTAACTGTACCATCCCCCCTGTTGAGACATGGCTCTGCCCATGGCTCAACAAAGCTGCATATCTAAATAAAATAGATGGCAATATTGGCTTTTTCTCTTTGGAGATGTACAGTCCATTTTCGAGGATTGCACCTCATTTCTCCCATTTCTGTTTCTCAGCTTTTGTAGTCAATGTCTGCATCGTTTTTAACATTTCTAAATCTAAAGTCTCAGAGGGTTGTAATTCCTCGGTTAAAAGTAAAGTTTCTGAGTCTAAGGCTGCTTGCTTTGCAGCTGCATCAGCTTTTGCATTTCCTTTTGAAATTGCGTCCTGCTGTTTTGTATGAGTTAAACATTTACAAATAGCTACTTTAGTAGGTAACTGAATGGAATCTAATAAGTTCAAAATAAGTTGCGCATGATTAATCGGTTTGCCAGTAGATGTTATTATTCCCCTATTTTTCCATTGTTGCGCAAAAACATGCACTGTAGAGAAAGCATACTGACTGTCAGTATATATGTTCACACATTTATCTTTCGCTAGAGTGCAAGCCCGTGTTAAGGCCATCAATTTTGTTGCTTGAGCAGACAGGTTATGCTGTAAGGGTTGGGCTTCTAAAATCTTTGTATCTGTGACTACTGCATACCCTACTAGATTTTTCCCTGTAGGACCCTTTCTGCATGAACTGTCCACATAAAATGTCACCTCAGCATTATTTAAGGGCATATCAGTGAGGTCTTGTCTGGGCAAAGTTATTTGCTCAATTTCCTGCAGGCAACTGTGTGGTGTGCCATCCACAGGAGTTGGAAGTAACGTCGATGGATTTAATGTTGTACAACGTTCAATTACCATATGAGGTTGGCTCAGCAGTATGGTCATACATGAAAGATGTCTAGCAGGAGATAGATATGCTATTTTTTCTTGCAGTAAAATTATCGCGACTGCATGAGGCACTCTCAATGTGAGAGGGTGGAATAACACCACTGAGGCCGAAGCCTGTACTGCCATTGCAGCTGCGACTACTGCTTGCACACAGTGAGGCAATGACCGTGCCACTGGATCTAACTGTGATGAATAGTAAGCTATGGGGCATTGCTTATTCCCATGCTGTTGCGTCAAAACTGACGTCATGTATCCCTGTTTACAATCTACGGTTTGAAAAAATATTTTGTGGTAATTTGGAAGTCCTAAAACTAGTGATGAAGCTATCAATTGTTTTAGTCTGCAGAAAGCTGTTTCTGCTTCAGGTGTCCATTGTAATACATCTTGTGCTGCCATTGGTGTTTTATATATTAAATCAGCCAATGGAGCAGATTCTAAAGCATAGTTTGATATCCAGCTTCGACAAAAATTAGTCGTTCCCAAGAAGGACATCATTTCCTTCTTGGTTGCTGGTTTGGGTGCCTGTAAAATCGCTGTTTTTCTATCTTCGTCCAATATTCTACCTTCATTGGATATTACATATCCTAGGTATCTAACCTGTTTTCTCCAAAGTTGTAACTTACTTTTGTTTACTTTGTGTCCTTGTGCTGCTAAAAATTTCAATAATGCTATTGTATCTTCCCTGCATTGGTGTTGGGTAGGGGCTGCTAGCAAGATGTCATCTACATAAAGTAGAATCTGACTACCTCCTGGTGGAGTAAATCCTGCCAGGTTGCTTGCCATTTCTTGTGCAAATATCTTTGGACTTTCACAATATCCCTGTGGTAGCCGAGTATATGTATATTTTTTACCTTGAAATGTAAATGCAAACCAATACTGGCTATCAGGATGTATAGGTATTGAAAAGAAAGCATTGCTTATATCTACCACAGTAAAATATTTTTGTTGTGGCTTCAAATCGTTCAACAAGGTGTGTGGGTCTGGCACCGTAGGTGCTCTGGGTATTATCGCATTGTTTACGGCTTGTAAATCCTGTACCATTCGCCATTCCCCGTTTGCTTTTTTAACAGGAAATAGAGGGGTGTTACATGGTGAATCCAGAGATTCTACCAGTACTCCTTCCTTGAGTAGTGCTGCTATTATAGGCTTGATTCCTTGCTCTGCATCTTTCCTCAAGGGGTATTGTCTTTTTTGTGGTCTAAATGCTGATTTTGGTGTAATGGTTACTGGTCCTGCTGTTCGAATAAGTCCTACATCTGATTTGCCTGTTGACCAAAGAATATTTGGTATATCACACCAGGCTTTTTCTTCTTCTTCTAACAAGAATGCTAATCAGCTGTCTTTACTAGCTTGCAAGTGTACAGCTGGATGTGTTCATGTTAGCCAATTCAACTTCTGTTTTTGTACTCCCTGTTCTGATAATTCTAAATCAGTTTGTTTTTCCCATTTTGTTACTTTTTCTCCTAAATCTGCCCATCTCACATCCTTATTCTTTGTCAAGCTGACATGTGGCAGTCTATTAGATTTGTACAGTGTCATGAATTCTTGAGGTAGTGAACAGCTTACCACACTGTTTCCCTCAGTATCCCAATACAAGGTTCGCAACACTAATCTGTTAGTGGGATTTTTGAACAACTCTTGCTCATATTCTTTATCAGGTCCTGGCATACTGCAGTAGTATAGAGTACAATGTAACAAATGCTGTCGGTCAGTGTCAAGGGAGGGGGCCTTACTGATGGCTACATTCATCAGTTCCTCGGTTACTGCCCCTGGACCAGTCGTAACTAGGTCCTGGCTGTACCAGTAAAATGTTTCACCCTCTGGTCGCACCACAAAAGTATCCATTTGTCTTTGTGCTTTCATACCCTGCATAGTAGGAACTACTGCTATGCCAAATATCTGCATAAGGTCTCTTCCCAGTAAGTTTACTGGACATTTTGCAGAAACTACAATTTTACTTTTCTGAGTCATACCTGAAACAGGGTCAGTTATTGCTATATCATGGGAGAGTGGCTCCCTATATAGCTGTCCATTTGCTGCTTTCACTAATATATAGTCAGGTGATTCAGAGTGTTCTGGTAACTTTGAAGGGTGTATCAAAGTTCGTGACGCTCCTGAGTCACACAAGAATTTCACTTCCCTTCCTTCCACCAGAAGTGTAACTTCCGGTTTTGTGTCTGCCAAATAGAGCTCCAAGCTCAGTAATGCTAAATCTAAAATTTCACTTTCTTCATCCTCTACATCTGCTTGCACTTCCTCTGTTCCTTCCACTACATTTACATTTGTCCTTTGTTTATTAGTCTTTCCTGATGATTTCTGATTTTCATCACTATCATATAGTCAGTCCTCATCACCTTTATTTTCTGTAGTCTCCTTTTTATTTAGCCTGCAATCCCTTGCTAAATGTCCTTTCTTACCGCACTTAAAGCACTCACCTTTCTTTTTTCTCTCTTCAAAATCTTCTGACCTTTTGTCAGATTGTTTATTTCCCTGGGCATTTTTCTTACCCTTTTTACCTGACTGTACTACAAAGACCTCTGCTCCGTCTTCAGCTGTGAAAACCTGTGTCTTCTTTTTCTTTTTACTATTAAAGTGTCTCTCAGCATGTCTAGCATATTCAAGTAAGGCTTGTAGCCTGCTTGTTTGATGATCTATCATATGCTTTGTAATAAAGCTGCTGATAGGTGCAATGCAACCTTTCAAAAACGCAATTTTCAGTTGCTGTTCATATGAGCTATCATGTGTCTGACTTTCAGGAATAGCCATACCACTATGGTTATTGAAACATTCCAATAATCTACCATAGTACCCATCTACAGTTTCATTCTCTTGCTGTATGCATTGATTAATGCAAGTCCAATCTGCTCTAGGTTTCCATTTTTCAGAAATTCGGTCTGTAAGACCTTTTACTCTGTTGTCTAATTCTGCGTCACTATGTGGGAGTGGTTTAAGCTGTGCGTCACGAGAGTTCCAGGTGCCACAAATCATGTGCTAGTCTGGACCCACAATCTAACTACTTTTTCTACTTCTTCCCCATTCAAGTGGTAACTTAGTCTCATACCTTGTAAATCTTGTAAAAACTTTGTGTAATTAACTTTCGGATGAGGGATTCCCTCTGTAGCTTTCCAAATATCTTCCTGTGTCCATGGTCTATATACTAGGAGAGTTGGATCCTGCCCTTCCTGTCCTGCCTGAGGATTTGGTACCTCGATTAGTGGACAGATTTCTTTCCCATCCTCTTCTAGTGTGTCTCTCCCCATTTGATATAAGTCTGTGTCCCTAAGTGTCTTACGTGTCCGGGACCTAGTTTCAATAGGTTCTCTAACAAATGGTTTTAGTGCTTTTGTAACTTCAGGATAACGTGGAGGTGGACTAGCCTGTCCTCCTGCTTCATATCCTGAAAAAGGCATTGGAGGGGGCGGAGGGGGAGGGGCCGTCGCTATTACTGTATTATTATCCTCTTTGTCTAAAAATAATGTTTTCGCATTTTTAATTTTCTGTTCCCTTCGGTTTACTTCCTCAATCCACCTATGTGAATATGAGGAATGCCTAATCACTGTTGTTTTTTTGCCTGACCTTCTGCGTCAGATTTAAGCTGTTTTAAAAGTTTAACTAATGAAATCTTATTTAATTTACCGTCGAATCTGTATTTATTAACCCATTTTGTATAATACCTTACATTATCTGCTCGCTGTGATTGCATATATTTTGCGTCATCAGTTAGGGGCGGATCTCGCAATTTTTTAGTGCACTGATTTCCCATTTTAATGTTACGTAACCCTTTTCACCACGTGGTATTTCAGTTCCTTACACAGTTTATCTAGAATAACTGCCTACCTTATTCTGTTTCCCTGATCTCTGACAAAATGTACAATAATTTCCTTTTGTCCCTGATCTGTATAACAAATCTCTGACAATGACATTTACTGTAACCTAGTCCCTGATCTAAAACAGAAAAAAGGCAAATATCTTCCTACCTAAGCCTCCTGGGTCAACCAGTTCGAGACCGCTCTTCGGCCGCAGATCAGAAAAGTGGCCAGCCTCTCAAAACGACAATTCAGTCGGAGGTCTTTATGTTTCAAGAAGAACCGTTTCGGTAGCTTCTCCTGCGCAGTATTCGGCCACCGGTACACTCTGATCTGTAGCTGTCGAGGGCTTCCGGTCAAGGAGGACCAAACTGTTAAATAAAAACAAATGATAACACACAGGAGGCTCAGATGCAAAAGTTTACTAGTGTACACCAGGAGGCAAAAAAACATACAAGTACAGAGTTTTGTCTGACATGATGTAGGAAATATACAATTTTATATAGTCATACATTCAAGCTGTGCCCACTTTACTGACGTGGTTAGTCACAGGGCACCTACATCACTATGGTCTACAATATTCTATTCATAAGAAAAGCTGATGTTATACATTTTAAAAGTTTTCCCATGGGAATATACAGCCTTGCAAAGCACCTGGTGAGTTATAATGTCTTTCTGTAAAATGTTATTCTTTCAAGGTTTCAGTCCTGCTCGAATACAATAGTCAGTTCAGTCTTGTAATATACTTCTTTGTTCTTCTTGCAACATTACTTTAGCAGCTGTGCTTTATCTCTGATAATATTCACAAGGCCAATTATCTCAGAGGAAGGAAGAAGGATTTTCAATGCTTTATACATTTAATTTTCCTGACCCAGCAGATATTCATTAGTGAAAAACATAAGCTTGCTGAGCTGGCTACTGCCAGGGTCAGAGTTCAAATACACTGCAGCTCCAAAGCTTCAAGCAATTACATGTAAAATCATTCTTATTGCCATATTGTAAATAGAATAAAATGCATTATATACTATTTGCTTTTAAACTAGCACTTCATACATGTTCAAATACATATTTTTCTAACAGTATGACAGTATGTATTGGTATAATTATTTTGGTTGTGGGGTAGATGTTGGTGGGTGTACATAGCACATGCAGGTGTGTAGGAACTCCTTTTATACAACGTCTATATGTGTATGGGTGTTCTTTCCCTATGTGAACACCTATCCCTTAGTGGACTAATACTATGCTAATTGCAGGCTGATTCATTAAGGCACTGTTAAATGCTTCCTGTATAGCATGCAGTTACTGTTAGTCCTTGAATCCTTTTGGCAATACATCGGAATGTAATAAAGTTTTGCAAAATGAAAGCTGTCTGTGTATTTCTGTCATGGATATTTGCAGTCATTGCAGTTGTGTTGGTGACTGTGTCCATAGAACATATTTGTAATAGTGTATTGGCATATACTCTTCATATGTTATGTTCATATGGTTTTGGGGGGGGGGGGCAGAATGTGTGATTGCTATGGCCCATGTTATACTCAGTATGAACACTTTGAATGCTATCTACAGACATGTATGCATGTGTATATATGGGTCTACTTCATTTGATCGACAGACCATTTGATCGAAACTCATTTGGTCGAAATTTCATTTGATTGAAAACCAGTATTAAAGGCAATTAACAGGGATTTGTCCCCCTCCCCAATGTTGTGCGACCCTGGAGGTGATATATATAGTTAGGGCTGTGTGGGGGGCACAGCTCCCCACCTATTTTTGTTGAAAATGTGTACTTTTTGTTTTATTTTCTTCTTTTAAATGAAAATAGGTGGGGGTGCCCCCCCAACTATATATATATATATATATATATATATATATATATATATATATATATATATATGTATATCAACTCCAGGGTCGCACGACATTGGGGAGGGGGACAAATCCCAGTTTTATGCCTTGAATACTGGTTTTCAACCAAATGAAATTTCGACCAAATGAGTTTCGATCAAATGGTCTCTCGATCAAATGAAGTAGACCCGTATATATATATATATATATATATATATATATATATATATATATATGTATATATATATATATATATATATATATATATGTGTGTGTGTGTGTGTGTGTGTGTTTGTGTATGTATATATATATATATATATATATATATATATATATATATATAGATATGCATATATATGTGTATATGTATAATGATATATATATTATTGCATACATTTATCTGTACCTCCATAGATGTGTAGATGTGTTTAACCTATCTATATATCTACATATATATGTAGACCTGTATATATCGACATGTCTCTATGTATCTCTCTCTCTATATATATATATATATATCTATATATCTATATATGAGCATACACCTTTCATTGGGTACATGGTGGGTTGTCCTATTTCAACACATTCCTCCCTTTTGTGTTTTAACCTGTCTGCATACACAACTGGGATAGCTGCATTCCAGGTAGTTTAGTGTTAGGTTACTTTGAGGATGGAGTACATGGTTGCAGGTTCTAATCCTGGAAGGTGTTATTATTTTACCTCTCAGAGTAGGCACTGGTAGGAAAGTGTGAATAACACACATTTACGTGGTTGTAAGCAGGTTTGCCTGTGGTCTGCGTGACATTAATCAAAAGTTAAACCTGTGAAGCGCTTCTCTGTTTACCATGTTTCAGTGCCGTTTACCATCACGCAAACCCGTGGAAACCCGCTTACAACTGCTTAAGAGTGCTTTAATCCACCTGCATCCAACAGCCCTTATTCTGGCCCTCAAAATAATTTAACAGCCTTTGAACCCGGGACCATGAACACCACACTCACTGACTTTAACCACTAAGGCATCTGAGATATGTACAAATGTTATGGTGTTTAAAATATACATTTTACTACAGGCATTCCTCACTACTGAAAATAAATGCGACAGTCAGTTGGTATACACATGTCACATGACAGGGTGTATTATGAATGAGAAAGGTTCTTGTTTTATGTCCTTTTTATATTGTCCCCATACTCCATGTATACCCCTCCAGTTCACTTACTGAACATCCGACCCAGGCTCTCCTTGATGCATGATTGCATTACCCATCATTCCTCACCCACCCCAATCTTCACATACACAACAACCACTCCTTCTATGATGAATTAGGTTAATATTAAAAGTTATAATGCCAGAGCTGCATGTGTTTTGTGTGCACTCCAATTCCTTTGGAGTGCTTCTGTGTCACAAAATGTGTTCATAGATGTTTATATATTTGGTTACTGATGTAGCTGTATGATTAATATATATATATATATATATATATATATATATATATATATATATATATATATATATATATATATATATATATATATGCAGACATCACTGCCATATGTGTGTGTGTGTATATATATATATATATATATATATATATATATATATATATTTCATATTAATTTGTAATAGTAATACATATGTAGTCTGGAATGTGTTGGTTCACAAACTACAGTACATTACAATGTACTGTACATATGTACACAAAGTGACTGTCCCATTTGTGATCATTAAGTGGAATGCATATGGTATAAGGTGTATTCTCAAGACTGTGAAACATGTATACACCTCAGATGGCTTAGTGGTAAGTCCCATGACTATAGTGTGCATGGTCCAGGATTCAACACCTGCGATGCTTTGCAAATGTTTTTTACTCCAGAATAAGGCTCATTTAAGGAGTTGTAAGCATGTTTAAAAGTGTTTGTGTGACATTATAGCAACAGTTAAACAAAATTTGTATTGTACAACCTGTGCGAGCAAACACGGCCACATCCGCTAACTACTCAGGATATATACATGTCCGTGAAGTAACATCTCACTATGTGCTGATATAACATTACATACTCTGTTGACTGTACTCTCCAGCACACATAGGTTTATATGGGTGTTTTGAATGTTTATTATACAGACGATTACTACCTATATATGCAAGTTGTGGTTAAGGTATACTTTTGAACATGATAAATATCCCTGCCTTTATCGGGATTGGGACCTCGAATGCACAGATACTATGCAGATGCTGTAACCATTACACTGCTGACATTAACGTTGCTTCCACCTATTTCCTATTTAGATGATTTCTATGTGTAAGCTAAGCTAAGCGAAGGGCGGAGGCCCCCAAACCCACTGAGCTTCACTTACTCTTGAAATAACAACATATAACAAATGTACTGTGAGACAATACATTACATTCTTAACTACATTAGGCATAGCCCTCACTGACACACTTCAAGGGAAACCTTGTTGTGTGAATGGGTAACAGAATATATACCCCTGGGATCATGTGTCCCAGAACCATACAGCCAGGGGGTGGGGGAGCCTGTCCAGTTTGATAGTTGTGAGACCTGTTGGGGAAATTGAATGGTGTTGAATTGTCACATTAACATGCCCTCTTTAGATCACTAAGTGCCCCTATCACCCTCCACAACCCCAGTCTTCAACAGCTTCCAGCAACTCTGCCTGGAATTGCTTCATTGGCTATGCCTGACAGAGGCTCAGTTACTTCATCAATGGTGCGGAGAAAGCCAACACACTGTAGCTATGCTTCTAATTGCCCTTGGACAGATAGGTAGTAGGCTGTCTGTGAACCTCTAAAGTGCAGGCCATAACAGACATAATATGTGAATAAACAGACCTTCATATCACAATATACAGTGAGAACTCACCATGTAGTCAGGAAACAGTTAAGTACAGCAAGAACATACAGAAAACTGATACTCAGTCATGCCAAAAGCCTATCTTGGAAGCTAGCAGACTTGTATAAGTTTAACACTTTCTATTGCTTACCAGTAGGTTACCTACAGGAGAGATGAAAAACAAGCACAGATGGGGAACATGCATGCAACAATACCATACCGGCCTATGTGCCAGTCTTAGGCTTTGGAATACTGGCCAAGGCTATTGGCGCCCCCATGGTGCCTTATTTAAGAGAGTCTTGAACGTGAATGCCAGCTCCGCAAACAGCACAATAGCAGAATCAATACAACCCATACCACATATTTCAGCCACAGAACTTGGACTGACACAGACATGGAGGGGGTGTATCCATATTCATCAGGGATACCTACACCTCCAGGTTAGTGGGGCAGCATGATACCTCTGAGATCATCCATGTGCAGCTAACATCAGCCACAACTGCAATGTAAACTGTGGCCTGCTATGGATCACCCTCCATGACCCAGGACCACCACTCCACCTACCTGGAGACAGTGGAGAACATGACATTCCTAACGCACACCCTGGCATTGGTCGATGTCAACTACCATACCATTAACTGGGAAACTTACTCTAGTACTCACTTCCAGGGCCAGCGCTTCCTGGAATTTATCACCTCATATGCCCTGTATCAGGTGGTAACCTCCCTAGCAAGGGGTGGAAACATACAAGAAGTGGTCATCACCAACATGGGCAACAGGTGCACCACAGCAGAGGTTAACCGACCACTGGTTAGATCTGACCATGAACTATTCACTGTTTCCACACCCATGCATCTCCCCCACCCACAGATACTACAGAGTATACCTTTCCTAAAGCTAAATTTACACTACTAGTGACAGCGGTGGGGGGTTTCACAGCCCCCACGCTAAGGGGAAACACTGCTCAAGATACAGACAGATTTACAAATGCAGTCTATAAGCACCTACATGGATGTATGGATCGTGCCATCACTGGTAAACCAAGACTCACTCCTCCTAGACAAGGATTCCAGTCTGGTGGACCTCTGCAATAAACAGGCTATGCTACAGAAGTAAGACAGTGTTGCAGACAAACAGCGAATCCCACGAAGGGCAGACATCCATGACCACTATTAGTATGATACGTAGGTCCCTCATGACATAATCCAAGGCTAACATCAGCAGGAGAATACGCAAGGATTCGAAAGATAACCACAAAGCCTTCTCTGACTATGTCAAGGATCTAAGTGGTGACACACAGATTTGCACTGTGCCGGTGAAATATAGCACAAAATATGCTGACCATACTGATATCGCCAACATCCTTGCAGATACAGTCAGTGCATACTTCACCCCCTAAAGAGCCCACAACACTACCCGAAAGGTACAGTATCCCACACATCAGAGACACACAGGTAGAAATGGCCCTCTCTAACAGCAGAACACAGTGTCAGTGGAAGCAGATGTTGTCCCAGACTGCATCTTGCAAACTGTACAAGACAACCTGACCCCCCCACCTAATTAAGCTTTCCAGCCTCAGCCTCTCCACAGGCTACATGCCCATACAATGGTGCGTGGCAATGGTTATTCTACTCCATCAAGATGGAATCACAACTGACCATGGTAACTACCACCCCATAAGCTTGACTAACCTGGTCTGCAGTGGTATGGATCGCATCCTCATTGCACTCATTAGCAAAGACATTGGTAACCTCTGAACATGTGACCCAACCCAGGTCAGCTTGGTTGAGTGCAGTTCATGCCTACTGAACCTGTTTGACATCTTACATACAGTCACCAAGATGTTAGATGACAGGGGAGGTGGTTCACACATAATACCTGGACCTCACCAAGGCTTTTGACACCATGCCCCACTCAGGTATTATTGATAAACACCAGCCTGTACATACACCCATACATTACAGGTTGGGTTGCCAACGGGCTTACACACAGAACCCACATGGTATGACTAGCAGTCTCCAGGTTCAACTCTTGACCAGTCACAACTGGTGTCTCACAAGACTCAGTCCTGGGAGCCCTACTGTTTGGCATATACTTCTCAGAGGTACAGGCAAACACAGGTGGACTACGGCAGACCATGTTTGGCAATGACTGCGAACTGGGAGCCATGATTGATAGTCCAGCTGACACAGTCATCCCTCAAGGGGCCTCACAGAGAACGTCACAGGGTGTAAGTGTCACAGCCTCCAGCCAAGTGCCACTAACTGCATGGTCATTCCATTGTGGAATATTAAGCACCCACATATTAACACATAAGTGGCAGCCACTTTAATACAGATGAGGTAATGGGGTATCTGAGAACTAAGATAGATAGTGATCTCCCCTTTGACAATCATATCTCCACAGTAGTTAGGACATCCTTCTATGTAGGCCATCTGATTTCTAAAGGATTCCCATCTAGACATACTTGGGTTGTAGTGCCCCTTTACTCATCACTCATCAGTCCCATCATAGGGTATAATATCCCATTTGGGATGTACCTCAGAAGACACTTCCAACAGCTGGGAGGTCCACGAATGTACCTCGCCAAGGGGAATACTGGCCTCCAACATATGGCCTATGCAGCCAGACTGAATAAACTCCTGCTTTACTCAGTGGCATCTCATTTATCCAGAGATGATCTCCACTGGCCAACACAGCCATGTCGAACTCAGGCTTAATGGATATGGTCCACCTATGGGAATCCATTTCACAGTGAGCCACACACTGTAGCGAGCTGAACCTTGTCACAACAATAACTGCAAGATGCTGGAGGGACAGATTCCTTTCACAGACACTCCCCATACTTTGGAACAACATCCCTAACTACATTATACAGAGCCCTTCACTAACACTCTGCAAGAAAAACCTTGAAGACTGGATGGGGAACAGTAGATGCTCCCCAGGGATCCTGCCATTGGCTCTGCTCCACAGAGGGATAGTTAATGAATCAATGGGGTGGCAAAAGCTGACACATTTCGGCTGGGCTTATGAATGACCTCTGGCAGTTGACCAAGTACCTGCCTATGAATCTATACATACAGTATCTGCATATGCTGATAGCTTAATTTACTGTTCAGGTGTTGACTTACCTTGTGCCAATGGCAGCTATGTGTGCAATAGTTGAGGGCTGCCTATGTTGGATGCACACAGTAGACTGCCTATACATGACAATTTACAGGTAGTCTTGTGTGTGTGCCATCCATTTTTCTGTGTGTGCAGGTGGAGAAAGGTGTCAGTCCCTAGGTGCCTACACTGTCAGTGTGTGTGCTATATGTTCCCTCTTTGCCAAGGCATGGGTATACTGGGCACACCTCCGTCTACCTACTGGGGCTGGCTCAGGGTGTTCGTGGTTTGAGTACCTCTGTGCTTGTGGGGCTCTTGGTAATGGTGGTGGGCTGTGAGGGCCTTCATCATTCCATCCTTGCTGCAGCTGTTTCTACAGGACCATATTGTGTAGTATGGCACACAGTATGAAGATGTGGGCACACGTGCCTGGAGAGTACTGCAAGGCTCCACCAGATATGTCCAAGCAATGGAACTGTGATTTCAGCATCCCAAACACACGCTCTATAATGATTCTAGTTTGTGCGTGTGCCTCATTATGGCGTTCCTGCATGGGTGTGTGCATTTCTGATGGGAGTCATCATCCACGGTTCCAGTGCATAGCCAGCATCCCCCACCAGGTGGCAATTTGGGATGTCCCCCCCCCCCGGCAGATAACTGATACAGCTGTGAGGCATGCCAGATGTGGGAGTCATGATAGCTTCCAGGGCTGCCAGCACACACTTCCATTATAATGCCGTGGGCATTGCACACAACCTGGCAGTTGATGGAGGGGTATCCCTTGTGGTTTATGTAGTGCCTACCCTGCTCACTGGGTGGTGACTTGATGTGTATGTGCGTGCAGTCTATTGCACCCAGTAGCTCCGGGTATTCTGCCACATGGTGGAAGAGACACATATTGCTGGCCAACTCCTCCTGCATTCAGGGGAAGTATATGTGCTCATTGGCATGTGTTAACATGGCATCCAGAAACTGGTGTAGTACCCTGGATGCTGATGGCTGTGAGATCCCCATGATATTCCCATTTGGTCTTTGAAAGGTACCTGTACTAGTATTCTCAGGCTTACACATACCTTTGTATCCACTGGGATGGGTTCCCCCTGTTTGTTCTGGCTCTGAGGAATGGCCGGCACAGCTCCACAAGTTGCTGTAGTATGTCCCTATCCACCCTGTAAGGCTGTACTATCTCCAGATCATGTAGCCCCTGGTAGGTTACCCTGGGTCCGAACACTCTCCTCCTCCTCTGGTGCCTGAGGTGGTCATGTGCATCATCCTCCACACCACCTTCAGTCTCCAATACATGCTGGTGGATCAACGCTATGGCAGCCCCTAACATGTACATACTAAAAGTTCCCCATCTGTATACATCACTGGTGCAGAATGTATGGGAATACACAAATGTGTGTGAGGTGCTTTCACACTTTATACTATTGTGCTATGGATGCTGCTGATGTCAATGGGTGTATATGAGCTATTCCAGCTGCTGCGTGTCTTAATTATGGGTTTTGCAATGAGTACTGCAAGTGTGGGGCCTTTACTGTGGAGATCTACTTGCCTGACTTGATTAATCTGTTGCCCTTTAATTCACTTTTCATCCTGGATCCCCTCCCATTATCAGGCATGCATCCACCTGCCGTCTTTCTTGTTTTATACTTTCCCTACCCAGTCATGGAAAAATGTGCCTTGTAGCTGATATACTGCAAATCGTCTTTGTTCTGCTTTGACACTTTACTGTTTTCTTTGCAGTACAGCCCCTCCCTTTTCCTGTTCTGCAGGTAGCTGCTTGCAGCCTTATTAGCTGTTGTCAATGGCCCACTGTAGGCTTCTAGGTGTTAATTAGCCATTTGTACTCCAATTTCACTGCTGCAGCATTTCCTTATTTTTTTCCTATATCCTTTCTGTTTCAGCTGCAGTGTGCGCTGCACAAACCCGTTTACTGGGTTTACTCGCATTTTCACCTCCGTTCACAAGCAAACTCGGTTACCTTATGTACTCTCAGCTAAGCATACCTATGGCCAATTTAGCACATCCCTATCCTGCAGCTTTGCCTAGCTAGGGGCAAACCAGTTTAGCAATGCTACAATGTGCTTACAGCAATGACGACACAGCCCTCTCTTGATGTCATCTTTATCTCAAGGGCACACCTCGGTGTTATAACACTACACTGTGAGGTGCATCCTTACACCAGCGGGGAATCTGTGATTCACTATTACTCCTCTCATTTGTATGGCATTGCCTACTAATTCCTAGCTACTGCGCATAACACTGTCACTGCCCCTTAGCAACCATTGCACCATAGTATGGTGTAGCATACCTGTAGAAACGTGATGCAAAAAAAAAAACAATAAATGACAAACAAACAGGCTCGGACTCCTTGCTCCAGCATTCACATTCTTTATGAAAGTCTTCCAACGTACTGCACATCTTTGCCGCCCTCACTAATTGGCCTTTAACTATGGCTTTTTTCTGTTTGAAGGGGTGATGGCTCGAGAAGTGTAAAAAAGAGTTGCAGTACGTTGGCTTTCTATAGATGTTTGATATGTAAGAATGAGTCTGGGTGTTTTTGATCAATTTAATGTCAAGATAGTCAATTTCTGTACTGGAAAATTCTAACCAGTCACTAGTTGTATAGTATTACATCGCATGTTTTTAAAGTAATATTTATTGGTTATTAAAACCATCATTTTATTGATGTGCCCAGACTTAGATATCCTAGGATATACATGATTTACAGTCTGTTAAAATGACCACCTTAATGATGTGCTTTGACTTAAATACAAAATGTTTTTTATGCTTTTATGTATTCTTATTTGTTTCACAGGCCATGACATCACTTCCTTGTAAATGATTTAAAAACGGACTTAGAGCAATTAGCAGTTGTTTTTTACTCTGAAGAAGCTGTGTCAGTGCACATGGCGAAAACGCTGTCTTAATAAATTTTGCGTTAAGGAATTTGCTTTGCTACATTTTTTGGTGTGAACCTTTACAACTTTATCTGCTGGAGCAAGGAGTCCGAGCCTGTTTGTTTGTCATTTAATGGTGTAGCATACCTGCCATCGACTATTATGGGGAAATCATGATATGTGTTTCATTGCGGTTTTAGTCTATATTTTTATATATTCCTTGTGATCCCCTTTGTGCACCGCTGCCCTGCGCTTCCACGTTGCGATAGTGCGACTATATATACATTAAATGTTAATTTTATATTTTGTACATTTTTTATGCTAATGGCTATATATTTAGCCATTGGCATATATTAACAATATAATAAATGTGTTTGGTCGGCTGTCATGGCTCCAATTTTATGTTTGCAAAAATGTAAACCGTTTTCTACAGTTTAAATTTCTGCATGCTTACACTATACCTGCACCACTTCCTGTATCGCTACATACCTTTATTTGCATGCTACACTGCTGCACATGGGGTAATTAGCATACAGGGCCCGGGAGTTGTGTGGGCGTAGTGTATACAGGTAGTGCACGTGGAAACAGCTCGTACCTGAATCGCTTGGTGGCCATATTTGGTGTTAGGATGCAGACGCTACGCCTGCATTTGGCACGAGCTTCATGAATCCCAGGGTATGACTGCTTTGGGTGCCAATTTTATGCCATTTCTCTGTGATTCTTCAAGGTGAGATGTCACGACTGTAGAAGAAGAGGGGTAATGCTCCTTTTAGAGTGCAGAGGTGGTTTGTGGAGGAGACAAAAATCTTTCTCTGCCTTCATCAGAATTACAGACAAGGGTTCCTACAGGAGGGCTCTCAAAGGCCTCATTGTAAGACTGAAGCTAGGAATAGTTTAGTCCAGGCGGTCACCAGTGCTACTAGCATTCCACACACAGGGAAACAGTGCATTCATTATAGCGGCATGAGATGCCACAGTCCTGAGGTTCTAGGCTGATAGGAGGATATAGTTAAATATCAGGAGCTATCTATGTACTTTAATTAGAACTAATGCTAGCTGTACATATAACCTGACACTATGTGCCACCCACAAATATTACGCAGAGCTCTTTTGTTCTCACTGGCCCTTGAAGACATTGTAGTGAATAGGTAGCTGCAAAGTAGGACACTGGAGGGCCTAAGAGAGCTCCGGGGTGACAGCAACTGTTTCAGATTGTACAGCTTTTAATATCAAAAGTGGTATAGATTCAATACCTTTCATAACTCTGGTGCTTCTGTTATAATGCCTATAGTTCAAAGGAAGCAGTATGACTACTAAATGTTATTATTACATGTGTGCTTGTGTTTGTGTGTGTATGTGTCTGCATCCTGCCATATATTTGGACAAGTGAGTCAAGATGTTAATGCTGTGCTCCCACATTGTGATTATGTCTCTGAGATCAACCCCATGTGTGTTTTGTGATAATTTTCCAGTAGAGGTGTCTGTCTCATTGTAGCAACTACAGCATCAGAGATGGGAAATATGTATATTCATTTTAACCAGTAAGGGAAATGAATGCCTAAGTGGCACTTTTCCTTTGCATATGCACATTTGCCTCTGAAATCCCAGTAGTCTGTCTTGGACTAAAAATCCCTGAGGTCTTGTCCCAGTAGCTCAACATACTAGTCCTTTGCCTTTCAAAATGCTGCTAATGATAGCTGTAGGGTCTGGATCCCCCTCTCACTTTTCTTTGTTAGCAGCCTTGTTAAATTGGGAAATGTGTTTGCTGTGCATTCAAGTACATTATGAGTAATTTAAACATACGTACAGCTTTATTTTTTAATTGTATTTCTCTTTCCGTTACCATTTTTGTCACCATCCTTTCTATTACATACATTTATTTTGTTTCTTATTTTGTTTTTTCCATTAATTGCAATGTTATATGCAGCAGCATCAAGACCTGCACCCATCCATCAAGAAAGGCTTGTCGGTATCCCACATCTGTGTCCCAACTTGCCTCAGTCACCTCCACAGTGCCTGTCCGACATGCACCACCCACTACAGGTGGCTCTCCATTGGATTCTGGGACTGTGGTACCCATTGGTAGCAATGCCAGAGGAATTAACACCTTTGTCACCCACTGGCAGCTGGAATACATTAGTGGAGAGATTTATATATATTTGGAGACCTGGGGAGAAAAGCTCCACATAAACATACACAGTATAACAGTACAACATTATACAAATCATAAGAATTATACAAATGATAAAGAAGCATACTAGACAGTGGAATATTATTCTGTGCTAATCCAATAACATACATTAAGATACAACAATTTGGTTGAAAGTTATATATACATCAGAGAAGTAAGTGGGAAAAGAGTTTGAGTTTCTAGGTAGGCTGAGATAATCAACAGAAGGTTAGATGCCCAAATTGGCCATATGGAGAACTTCCACCAACAACTCACTAAGTCACATCCCTGTCCAGCACTGTCTCCACCTTTGGAGACAGGCTCAGTGGTGACTGTACCCAGGGTGGTGATTAATCTCCAACTGGACCACAGTTGGTAGGGACTACAGCTATGGAACCCCATCGTACTCCCCCATCCTGGTGATCACCTCTCTTTTATGTCAATGTCTATCCCTCTTGGTTGTACAATCCTCTCACCATTGTCCCACCTCTGTTTTTCTGATGTCTCTTACACTGGTGTCCCCCCCCCCATTATGTTATCATACACCCTGAGTCTTGTCTGTCTTCTTTGCTTTACTTTAACCCTCTTACCATCCTCTTGCATGCTTTACTTCCTTTCCCAACTTACCTTCTCTTTATAAATGAAAAAACGAGGACATGTCCCACACAAAAAAAAAACCGCCCTCCCCGCTTCCATTCTCCTCATTCCTTAGTTACTCACCTTATGTTTTATCTCATTCTCATTTACCCTTTTCATTATTTCCTTTACTCCCCTTGCTACCCTTTAATTTGGTCTTAATATATATAATAATACCTCACTCATGCCCATGTAAGGTTTCCAAATCACTTATCTTTCTTGACTGCACTGTGTGAGTGGGTTGTAAAGAGCAGCATCGATGCCCAGGTACAACTGATGAGCACCGGTGCTGCTCATTGTGCAGCAAAGAACTAGGCTGCCATATTTCACACCTCCAACTGTTATACCCACATACATCAGCTGGGCACCATTGTGTGACAGCTGGCATAAATGATTTAGGGTATGTCTACCAAGTCTGGAGCACTTCTCTTTGTAAACTATTACACTGCCAGCTATGCCTGGGGATAATGAATTTAGATCTCAAAGGTGGTGCCCTAAAGAGCCATTAATGGACCTTTTATTCTTTCATTCTGTAATTGTGACACACAGTTACCGTTTGTTTCAGTGACAACTTTTGTGCGAATGTTGCTGTAACTCAGCCTGCAAATGAAATGGCTTATAACATATAAGGGGTGAAGAAGGTGGGCTCAAATCCTAGAGGGAGTCTATGCTTTTTGTCTCTTTAATTCTTTCATTTTGCAAGTGTGGGGCACACAACTACTGTGTGCTTCCCTTAAGACTTTCCTGATTGCTACTGTAGTTCTTATGGTAAATAAAGTGCCTTTGATGATGACAGCTGTAGGTCCACCTCCGATGGGTTGTTTCCTTTCTTTATTTCTGCAGGTGTGTGGCACATAACCACTTTGTGTTTTCAAGATGGCTTTTTATTTTATTTGATTGCTGCTATAGCTGAACTTTTAAATGAAGTGCTTGGGCACTGTAAGTGATGAAAGTTGTGGGTCCAACTCCCATTTGGGCTGCATGCATTTTGTCTCTTTCATTTTTACAGGTGTGTGACACAGACCTACTATATGTTTCTCTGAAGAGACAGAGAGCCCAGTCCCAGGTCTGGAGCATGTTCCCTGTGTGAGCTTAGGGAAAACTATTCTTGATACAGGGTGCTGCTTCTGAAAAATACTGTGTAGATCCATTCTTGTTTTTAGTGGTCATCTCTCACTGCTGTCAGTGCTGAGAATTGAGACTCCTTGATTACTGGCCCAGGGTGGAGAGGCCATCACACTAACACAGTTCAGAACAGTGTACTTTGTACAATATACACTACAACAATTATTTGCAGAATGAAATAATGGAGGTGGGAACAGTGAGAGCACATACAAGGAAACATACACTGAGCAGGGAAAGTGTGCTGACGAAAATGGGCTCAGACATGAATGATAGGAATGAAAAAGGGAAAGACAGCCTGGTAACTATGGCAATGTCCCCAAGATGGAATATGTCAATGTATGTACACTTCCAAGACAAGTCAGTAGCATAAAATTAAACACATAGATATATAGATAGCATTGTACTTTCTGCTGTTTACACCTCCTGTGTGAGTATATCATCACATATGATAATATATAAGTGATGGTCGCATAAGGTTACATGTCAATGGAGGTGAATGCCTGTGATATAAACATCACTGACATGCACACTGGAGAGGATGTTTAGCAAGGAAGGGTATATACAGTAGGGGGTATGTGCATAGTGTAAAGATCTGCAAACTGACTTGCTTGAATATGAGTGACATGTCACCATAGCTCTCAATCAGTCAGGGACACACAGGAATATACCCCTGGACAAATGTAGACAGAAACAGGCACAATCATGGACACTTTTAAAATATTATGACCATTAAGATGTGGCATTGACAGAATATGTTAGTGTAACTTATTAAACATGTTCTGCAGGAACAGATGTTTACAACTGGAATGGTTCTCAGTATTTTGTAAGGGAAATTTACCACCCCTTCCTCCATAATGACCATTATTTTGGAGGGGTTAAGAGGACAAGTGTTAAAAGTGGAGATGAAATCATGGCCAATCCTGGCCAGCTGACAGGTTTACAGGCCACATAAGCTGCAATCCCCACCTTCAAGGATCAAACCTGTGCCATCAATGCTGTCACTGAGCTTTCTATTTACTGGGTGAAACACAGAAATATATATCATACAAGAGCACCTGTGTAGGTCTGCAAATTGGATTCTATACAATGTAAGACTAGCACCACCGCACAAGTCTGACATTAACACTGTCTGAAGGCACTTTATAGAGGATGACATCATCAGTGTCTGCTGAGAAGATGTTGGGAGGAATGTGTGATATAGATGTGGACTGACATCCTGCAGTAAAAGTGTCTCCAGACTGATAGTTGAAAGAACACATTCACACAACTCATGTTGACTACTGGAAGATTAGAACCCCTCCCGATCTAGTTGCACAAGCTGCAGAAGACAGTACTTAATGCTAGCACCACTGCATAAGTCTGTTTTTAACAGGATAAGAGTGCCGTTTATAGAGGATGACATCAGCAGTGTCTACTGAGAAGGAGTGTGTGACATATGAACAGTTGATGGCTGTGAAATTAGAACCCTGCCTATCTAGTCATGCAATCTGCAGAACACAGTACTTAATGCTACTGCCACTGTACAAGTCTGTCTTTAGTGCTGTGACAATGCACTTTATGTAGGATGATGTCAGCAGAGTCTGCTGAGAAGATGATGTTAGGAGGTGTGTGACATAGATGTAGACTCACATCCTGGTGTAAAATTGTCAACAGACTGACAGGTAAATGAACACATGCATGCACTTAAGTTGACTGCTGCAAGATCTAGTTACACCAGCTGCAAAACAGAGTACTGAACACTAGCACCACAGCACAAATTTCGTTTTAGTAGTGTAGAGTACATTTTATAGAGGATGGCATCATCAGTATATGCTGAGAAGAAGATGTTGGGAGGACTGTATGAAATTGCTGTAGAGTCATATAGTGTTGTAAAAGTATCCCCTAAATGCTACTTGAGCAAGGGCTGGACTCATGCTCTTCTGACTAGACATATGCACACATACACACACACACACACACACACACACACACACACACACACACACACACACACACACACACACACACACACACACACACACACACATTGACTGTTGTGAGATTATAATCCCTACTTATCTAATTACACAAGCAAGAGAACATAGTGCTTAATGTTCATGCCACTGCAAAAGTCTGATTTTAACTGTGTCACATTGTACTTTATAGAGGATGACATCATCAGTGTATACGGAGAAGAGGATGTTGAGAGGGCTGTATGAAATTGCTGTGGAGTCATATAACAGTGTAAAAGCATCCTCAAAATGCTACTTTAGTGAGGGCAGCAGGACCTGGACTCATACCCATCTGACTATAAGCACACTCAGACATACACACACACATAGGTTGACTGTTGTGAGATTAGAACCCCTATATATCTAATTGTACAAGCTAGAGATGACAGTACTTAACATTCACACCACCACACAAGTCTCATTTTAATTGTGTCAGAGTGCACTTTATAGAGGATGACATCATCATAGTATTGCAGGTAACATATACTGTTATGAAACTTGTTTGCTAAGCCACGAGTTGTCATATGATTTTGTGAGTGTAGTTTGCAAGGGTACATAAAATGCATCCTGGCAACATAGTTAAAAGAAGCTGTCATGAATGCATAATGCAGAAGTGAGACAGACATGTATCTTTTTCGCAGGATGGTGTGCAGCTGAGACACACACACGCACACACACACACACACACACACACACACACACACACACACACACACACACACACACACACACACACTGGAAACACCAGTAGTGCAGTGATGGAGTTCTGTGTCTTCATAATCAGATGAAGGTATGTCTACATTAATACAAGTTACTGACAATATCAATGTGTGGAGTCTCCTTGAGGTCGAATGAATCTAAAGACATGCAGGTAGGTGTGAGCATGTGTGGGCATGCCTTCTTTGAAGGTTGGGTGCCGGGCTGGCAACTCAACACCATAAAAATTCACTGCCAGTTATTAGCAGACCAGAGTTCCACTGTGGCGACTCCTAATCGAGAAAAGCCGAAAGACAGTTTACTGACAATATCACTGGGATTTGATCATGGAAGACCAATGTCCAGAGTCACTATAAACCCATACCAAATCTGACAATGTAGTTATGCTCTGTAATTCTGGAGACTGACAATGGTCCAAGTCCTGATATATCATTTGCAAGTGCATTGCTACATGGCATACATGAATATCAGACAGTATGAGTTTGGTCAGGCATACATGTCACTGCTCTTCTCTTGAGTTTATGAATGAATTTCCATGTAGTGGAGGATTACAGTCCAGTAACCAGAGTTAGACATGCTGTACACCTCTTCACAAAGCTGAGACACTGATTTGTGTGGAAGATGGAAAAGTGTTAGTGCATGCATAATTTGAACTTCAGGAAATCAGTTTGGACTTCAGGAATATCAGTGACCACTGGTTCTCCTTGCCAAACTGTACACAAATAGGGACATACAGTAACTGACCCAATTGGGGGGGGGCAAAGCTTCACAGACTTTGGTGACCAGCTACTGCTCTGCTGTATTTATCTGATCAGTCCAAGGCATCTGCTGATCCCTGCAAAACTTAAGTAGAATTTTTCACTATATGTTGCACTTTTGAACTGCATTTTTACCATATCACTGCTTATTTGAACTGTTTTTTCCCTGAAATTGTTGCACTATGTTTGCTGTAGCATAGACTAGATTCAAACCTACTGAATCTAGTTCTATTTGTATAACCTGAGCACTAAACCAGGCCATGTTTTGTTGGAGAGAGTTCCCCTGCACCCTAGTGGCAGAAGTGTGCAGTTAGAACTCATCTGATTGAAGGTTGCTGGAACAGGGCTCAGTTTTGAGTTTTTTGAATGGTTAATTTGTTTAAATCAGTTTACTCTTGTTTGCTACATAAGCACCATGTTTGCATGGGTTTGTTTTGTTTTAGCAAAGCTCCACAAAGTTTGGTGGCCAGCTTCTGCTCTGCTGTATTTATCTGATCAATCCAAGGCATCTGCTGACCTCTGCAAAACTTAAGTAGAATTTTTCACTGTATATTGCACTTTTGAACTGCATTTTTACCATATCATTGCTTATTTGAACTGTTTTTTTTTCCCTGAAATTGTTGCACTTTGTTGATGTAGCATAGACTAGATTCAGACCTGCTGAATTTAATTCTGCTTGTATAACTTGACCACTAAACCAGGCCATCTTTTGTTGGAGAGGGTTCCCCTGCACCCTGGTGGTAGGAGTGTGCAGTTAGAACTAATCTGACTGAGGGCTGCTGGAACAGGACTCAGTTTTGAGCTTTTTTATTGGTTAATTTATTTAAATCAGTTTGCTCTGCTTGCTACATAAGCACCACATTTGCATGTATTTGCACTTATTTGCCCATCACACATTGCCGAGCAGCAGTCGGGACTATTAGCAGCTATAGATGCAAACACTTCTGCCTGCAAATTTTCCCTTAGTACTCTGCTGGTGCTCCATTGGTGAATTCTCATGACTGCCCCTCACTGACAGGTGATACATTCAGCGAAATTCTTGAGGTACCAACACAGATTTTACCCACTAGTCCTTTCTATTTTTTGTCCATTTCTCTTGTCCTCTACTTTACCTGGTCATTCCTGTTTTCTGACCACATCAACTTTCCTAATATTATGGCTGGACAATTTCCCATAGTTTCTCCAGCCAACCTGGTCGATATGGGCATCCTGAGGCAATGTAACAATTGCATCATGAACACTGACAGCCCACTTTGTCTAGACTAGTTCACACAAATTCATTATGTGAGATTCTATATCAAGAACCTAGAATCCAGGTTCTCAAACTCACCAGTCAGTGCATCTAATACTAAGCAGGTTGTCAGCATGCA
This sequence comes from Protopterus annectens, assembly GCF_019279795.1. Classification (NCBI taxonomy): domain Eukaryota; kingdom Metazoa; phylum Chordata; order Ceratodontiformes; family Protopteridae; genus Protopterus; species Protopterus annectens. The sequence goes on along the minus strand of NC_056731.1, from coordinate 822,963,340 downwards.
CACCTCACCTCCTGCACCTAACAAGCCAACAACACATAAACCTACATATGTGGAGGCCCTTACCAGAAGCTTACCTAAACATCAGAGAGCCCCCAAACACAAACACAAGCATGATTCACATAATACATCCTCTGAAGAACATAGTACACATAATATGCCATATACCAGGGTTTCACCAGTCAAGCCCCTAAGGCATAACACAAAAACAAACATCTTAGTCATAGGCGACTCAGTTGTGAGACACACAGATGTCCCTTTCACCAGGCTGGATAAGGAAAAAGTCACGGTCAGCTGTCTGTCAGGTTCCAGCTCCACCATGTCATGCACACACTCAGATCTTTCAACAACAGGAACTGTTATGACTCCATCATAGTCCATGTTGGTGTGAATGACTTGAGGCATACCTCACTAGACTATATGAAGAGAGACATGACTGAGCTCTCTGATTATGTGTCTCAGGCAGATATGTCCCTAGCCTTAAACAGTATTTTACCTTTGCCTAGGATGATGCCTCAATACAAACAAAAAAAAAATGATTGACTTCAACAATTGGCTTAGTTTCTGGTGTCATTCAAAGGGGATCCAGTACCTGTCAGCCTGGGATGACATGGTCGACAGACCTCAATGCTTTTACCAGACATGGTCTTCATCTGTCACCCCTGGGATTTTGGTTACTGGCTAAGGCTCTTGCCAATTCCATAGTGCCTTTTTTAGGCAATGTCACAAGAACAAAATTCCTGACATAAAAATATCCTCTAAAAACAACCTCAAGGTTATGCTGTTAAACTGTAGGAGTCTAAACCAGAACCTGCACTCACTGGAAGCAGTCCTCACCTTGGAAGATGCAGACCTTTGTGCAGTCACTGAGACCTGGTTTAAGGCTGCGGAGAGTACTCCAGCTATACCAGGTTACATTTCCATCCACATTTTCAGACCACAAACTTAAGGAGTGGGTATAGCAATATTCATTAAAGATACATACAAGTCTAGATTAGTTAAACAACACGATTCCCCTTGAATTACTTCAGGTGCAATTGACTATAGGTAAGATCCCTCTTCAGCTCATTGTCAGCTATAGGACCCCCTCCATGAATCAGGACATCCACTCAACCTACTTGGATCTACTTGAGTCAATCAAGATACAACCAAACACCCTGGGTTTGGGTGACTTTAATTACTCATCCATTGACTGGATAAATTATGCGTGTTCAAACTCACTTGGCTCCTGAACTTGGTTAACTGCAATGCTCTGGATATACCCACAAGGGGCTCAAACATTCTAGATCTGGTGTTCACCAACATGGGGGACTGCTGCACCACCCCCATTGCGTGTCCATTACTGGTGATGTCTGACCACAAATCAGTCTCGCTAGAAGTAACTATAACACAAGACCCCCCCCCCCCCAGCAACAACTAGACTAAAAAAACTTCACCAAGGCCAATTACAACCTTTCTGTGATGGCATAAATAGCTTCATGACCTTTCCCCCCACTGATGGTACAGAAACCTATGCTGAGTTATACAGCAGTGCTTTATATGAGCACCTGTACAGTTGTATTGACTCTGCTGTACCTGATAGAACCAAAGCAAGATCTTCATGGAAAAACAAACCTGCCTGGTGGAAAACTGCCATTAATAGGCTATACAATAGGGGAAAGAAATAGATGTCTGGAAACACTCCCTTCTCAACTTAAACAAGCAAATAAGACTCCTAGTGAAGTCCTCCAAAGCTAAATCCAAATTCAAGTTAGCTTCCCTATGTAAGGATAACCACAAGGTGTGCTTTAGTTACATCTGTAACCTCAAAGATAAGGCCCAGATTTGGGCTGAACTCATAGTTAATGGTACTACATATACATAACCTGTGGATATAGCAAACCTGCTGGCTGACAGGTTCAGTGAAAACTTCACTCCCCTGTCTTCACCACATATACCCCAAAGCATCCCTAACATCTGTCCCCCACCTAGTATCTCCAAGGAGCAGGTCTTAAACACCCTCTCCAAGGCCAAAAATACAGCATCTATGGGATCAGACAACTTCCTGGGCTGTATTCTACATGGGTTAAAACAGGAATTAGCATCACCACTGGGCATGCCTTTCAGTCACAGCCTAAGCACAGGCTTCATTCCAGCAGAATGGAAAATAGCTACCGTCAACCCTTTGCACAAAGGGGGTGCATTCACAGACTATGGGAACTATAGAACCATTAGCCAGGCCAGCCATATCTGTAAGGCCATGGAATGAATCACTGTGAACCTTATTAACAAAGATATAGGGAATCTCCAAATGCTCGACCTCCCCCAGTTTGACTTTGTCAAGGGGAGATCATGCCTGTTAAACTTGGTGGATTTCTTTGAGACAGTTACCAAAGCCCTAGAATAGGGAAATATGTGCATATGACCCACCTGGACTTAGCCACAGCCTCACTCAAGCACTCCCCCACTCAAGCATTATTGATAAACCCACCCAGCTGGGTATCAACCCATATATTGTCAGGTGGGTTGCAAACTGGCTCATTCGTAGAACTCATATGGTCAAACTGGGGACTCCACCTCCTGCAGCAGAACCGTAACCTGTGGTGTTCCACAGGGAGCGGTTCTGGGACCCCTACTGTTAGGAATCTACTTCTTTGAAGTATAAACTAAAACTAAAGAACGGTGGCTGATGATGTTTGCTGATGACTGCAAACTGGGAGCGATCATTGAAAGCCCTAGTGATGTCAACATCCTGCAGAAGGTCATATGCAGATTAATGAATGGTGCCAAAGTCATGGTCTTAAACATAATGCAAAAAATACATTATCATCTCTTTCTGCAAAATGTTCCTGCAAACTACCACATTAGTAGCAATACCCAAACCATGCAGTCAGTGGTGATCTGGCACACAGGTCAACAGCAACCTTAACTTCGATCACCATGTCTCCACAGTGGTAAGAAGGGCATTTTATATTGCTCATCTCATAAGTAAAGGCATTACATCCAGGAAAAAAAGAGGTTATAACCCCCCTGTATTTTTTACTCATCAGACCAATAATAGAGTGCAGCTCTCCCTTTGGTGTGTTCCTTTCAAAACACGTGCAGCAATTGGAGAGACCACAAAGTTTCCTTACAAAGAAAATTCAGGGTCTTCAAGATCTGTCTTATGCAGACTGACTGAAATCATTGTCACTTTATTCTGTGTCATATAGACTGCTCAGAGGTGACATGTGCCTTGCATATAGAGCAATATCTGACCCAGCTTTAATGAAAATGCTGCACATTTGCAAGCCAAATGGCACATGGGTCACTTGCTCAAAGGACCTTAATCTGGTATGTGACATCAACAGAATTTGCTGGGGAGACAGATTTGTCTGACAGAGGTTGTCCTACCTTTGGAACAAGCTTGCTGTTCATGTTAAACAAAGCCCCTCATTGACGCTATTTAAGCATCATTTGGATGATTGGATGGGTAACCGGAAATTCACCCTGGGGGTTCCACCTATGTCCTTCTTGGACAGGGGCAATAGGTGCTGATTTGAGTGTCTGCTTGAACCAGATACCCTTGGGAACATGGGTTGAACTTGGCTAGGCTTGTAAGGGCCCTGGGGCTGTTAACCTAGTAAACTCCTATGATCCTATGATAAACACAGAATAGAAGTGTTTATTGTTAATGTGTCCAGTGCCTGGTTTGCAAGATATGTTATCGGAGAAATTGCTGGCAGCTAGTACGATGTGAACCCAGCTGAATACCCTCAAATGGCAGCTGGAGTGCTTGCCTACCCTGTTTCCATCTTAATTAATATAACCATTACAGAAAGTTCCATCTCATCCCTCTGGAAAGTCTCATATATTATCCCACTGCATAAGGGTGGGAACTCAAATGAACTCTCAAACTTCCGCTCCATAGCCCTACTTTCCCCTTAGGAAAAATTATGGAGAGATGTATTCACTGTCAGCTACTCAATCATCTCCTCCAAAACCACCTGCTAGTTGACTGCCAGCATGGTTTTGGCCTTTCCATAGTACTACAACTGCTCTACTATCCTTTTCTGACTGCATTAATAAAAATTGTAACAGCAGCTTACTGTCCTTAGCCCTCTTTATTGACCTCTCAAAAGCATTTGATATGGTTAATCATCAATTACTATTAAACTCACTCAAATCACTTTCACTAGATAACCAGACAGTTAATTGGTTCAAGTCCTATCTAGGAAATAGACAACAAGCAGTCCTCTGGGAAAATAAACTATCTACTTTTCTCCCAATAACTCTTGGAGTCCCACAAGGCTCTATTCTGGGACCCCTCCTCTTCACTATTTTCATAAATGATCTGAAAATCTCCCTTCCACAAACCACCTGCATACAATATGCCGATGACTCGGCATTAATATGTTCAGCCTCCTCGCCTGCTGGAGTTCATTCGAGTACCCAAGCAGTATTTACCTTAGTTGAAAACTGGTTCCATCAACGCTGTCTCCTCCTTAACCCAAAAAAAATGAAATTGGTACTGTTCTCTCCCACTCAGAAGTCTCCTGCTATCAACTTCACAATTACATCTAATAATGGTACTGTAATAACTCTGGACACAACCACCAAACTTTTAGGTGTAACAATTGATCATAATCTAAACTTTGACACACATATCAACCTAGCCATTAAATCAGTTAATAAAAAACTTGGTTTCCTCTACAGACTTAAACCCTATCTTACACCTCTAGCTAGGACTGCTATTGCCCAAACTCACTTAATCTCCACCCTTGTCTATGCATCCTCAATCTATACCAACTTATCCAAAAATAATCTTCATAAGTTGGAAACAGCCTATAATAACAGCTAGATTTGACACTGGTGCCCCTTTTCGAACCCACCACTGCCAAAATCTTAAATTGTTAGGATGGCTGGAATTGCAAAGCCAGATTCTTTTCCAGCAACTTACTACTATACATAAGATCTTATACCATCCCACAGATACACCCATACTCTCTACCCTCATCTGCCCATATAAAAATCTAACAACCCTTCGATCAGCTAATAAGGTACTAGTAGCTACCCTAAAGTCCAGTAACAAATCTGGAGATAGCTTGTTCTCAAACTCTATTGGTAACTCTTGGAACACTCTTCCAACTGAACTAACAGCCCTTTCTTCTACCCCACTTTTCAAGAAGCAATTAAGAATCTTCCTTAAAGCCCAATGGCTTTGCCCATGCACAAATCCTGACTGGCACTTTCTCCTCTAGCAGGACCATTCTTTACTATCTATCTTTAACATGCTATTTCAGGTGCTCTGATATTCTCTATTAATTCCTACTGTAGTAGCTCACCTCCTAAGGTTTGGTAAACTGTATAAACAATGTTACCCTAAAAAAAAAAATGTTTTATTAATCCTTTTACTCAACATTTTTAACTTATTTAGTCGGGTATGTTGGTATGTTACTGTAACAGTACTATATAAATGTTCCTGTATTTGAAATGTTTTACCTGTCTGACATTATCTGTATTGTATATGGTCAAGATTTCTGTCTTGTAAATTGTCTTAATGTGGAGCTTTTCTCCCTGGGCCTCCACTAAAAATGGACATACATCCAGTCGGACTATCCCTGTCAACAAATGTAAAATAAATAAATGTGCTTGCTGTAGTCCATTTTTGAAATGTTGGAGCTAGAGTTTTATTATATAAATAACTGTTGGTTTTACCTTCCCTGTTTGTGAGATGTTAAGTGCTGAGCAAATGTGTATGCATTCCTTCACACAGGCTCAGTGGGCATTCTCAGCCGTCACAACTCTGGACAGTACTGAGTGTGGAAAATTTTTATTCAACACACTACATCTTTAGGTCTTACCTATAATATTTGATATTATATCTCACATTTAAATATTTAAACTATTTTAATTTTATATTTTATGTGACTATTTTTAAACATTGTATTTGAATATGTAATTGATTTTTTAAAACTATTCAAATATACAGGTTTTGTTCAATAACAACATTTCATTTTATATATTAACTGTATTTTACCTTTAAGACTAGGAACATTTGCCTTGTAAGTCTGATTAAGTTAATTGATTAATTGCTAGTCAATTTATTTTGAATGCACTATATAAAGGGATGACTTTTTAACGTATATTGTACTCTGATGATGCCCCCTGTGAGCGGGTGAAAGCGCTTAGTAATTTATTTCGTGGAGCATATTGCCCTGTTCGTTTGTTTGGTCTTGTTTTTGATTATTAAAGGCTTTCTGAAGAATTCCAGGACTCCAGGTTTGCTGTTCTTTCTTTGCTTACTGGTCTGTTTTGCTCTGGATTGAAACCGTACTACTTTTAACAGCAACCTGTTCGAGCCCTGGATTGCTATGTTACCGACAGACCAACAGGAAAAGAAATTTATCTGAATTACGGGTTCCACCAAGTTTTCCCAATTCTTAGTCTCATTTTTCTTTGAGACTAAATTGTATTAGGAACCTGTTCATTGTGACTTTTAAGACTACTGTCATCCCATGGTTTTTTAATTGACTGCAACAGACTGCTACGCAACTCTTTGAAAAGTGAGTCACTGGGTTACTTTGCTATGTAATGACATTGTTCTGTTTTCTGCAGCAACCCGTCTTTTTTTGGTTTGTGAGTATTCTAACATTGACAGATTAACAGGAAGAAAATTCTTTCTGTTATTACTTTTAAAGACCACTGTCATCCCGTGTTTTTTTAATTGACTGCAACAGACTGCTACGCAACTTTTTGAAAAGTGAGTCACTGGGTTACTTTGATATGTAATGACATCGTTCTGATTTCTACAGCAACCCATTTTTTTTTTTTTTTTTTTTTTTGGTTCGTGAGTATTTTAACATTGACAGATTAACAGGAAGAGAATCCTTTCTGTTATTTAACAGCTGATATTTGTCGCTGTTTTTATTTTGTTTGCATTGTGACTCATTTCTGATTTATTTTCAATAGAAAATTGTTACTTGCGACACAGAGACTTTTACTATCAGGTTGTTTTAAAAAATTGATTACAGCATGCTGTTTTATATTCTTCTAGACAGTGAACTGTTGGAAACAACTACTTTACATTTTAAACACATTGTACTGGTTGAGTGTGTTATCATCGACAGATCAGCAGGAAGAGATACTGTTTCATTTTAATTCTACTGCTGATATTCAGTCGCTGTGTTGATTTCTTCGTAGTGTGATGAACCTACGATTTTATTTTACTTGATATCCCTTATCTAGTGACACAAAGAGCCTTTTTATCTCTTGTTACAAAGTTGACAGTAACACGCTGTTATTCAATTCATCTGACTGTAAATTCATGTTTTACAACTACCTGTTACGTTTATTATATTGAACTGGTTTAGTGGTTTATCACCGACAGATCAACAGGAAGAGACATTGTTTCATTTTTAATCTAACAGCTGACATCCTGTCGCTGTACTGAATTTTTTCATTCTATGACGAACTTATGATTTAATTCACTTGATACTTTTTTTCTGGTGATATAAAGAGAATTTTCATCTGATGCTACAATACTGACTTTAACACGCTGTTATATAATTCACTTGACAGTGAACTTTTGTTCAACAATTATTTTTTACGTCACAATGTTATTGTATTAGTTGACAGGCATCAAGCTTGCATTGATTTGTTTCAAACAGATTCTGCACATTTCCTGTTCCAACTATGCAACGTTTATTACAGGAGCATCTTGATATTACCAATAAACTTATTCAGGCGCTGCATGAGCAATGTAACAATCAGGGTAATGATGAAGAAATCCTGATTTCTGATACGCAGGAGCAGCTACTCACTTTACACTCTACACCTAATACAAGTGCTCATAGACATAGAACCGTTGTTAGGCAACGATCTACAACACCTATTAGAAATGCGACGACGTCAGGGAATGTGGTTCCAACTACAAATCCTACAATTCATCATAGAGATGAACGTCATGGTGGTAGTCATAATGGACATTTAATGTCAGACATCCCTCCCACCCACAGTTTGGATTTGAAACAATTTTTGTTGCCCCCTTCATTGAAGAACAATATGGCTTTTTCTAGAGATATGGGGTCCCTTAATTCACAGTTGGCTGAGTTTGAGAAGACATTAAAAGCATTTAAATCCCTCCATATGGATAATGCGTTCTTAGAACGCTCACTTGAATTAAAACAAGTACCTAAGGGTTTACGGATTTTTAAATTACCTCATGGTTTTGAGGAAGGTACTGCTATATTTAGTGATTTGTTATCCCTTTTTGATAGAGCTGGCCTTGATTTATTGAAATTAATTATACGCAACAACAGTGAGAAACTTAACATGTTAAATGAAAAGTTATGTCAACTTGATAGAAACATTAAAGCAGACCTTTTATTTGAGCACAACAAATCTAGATTAGATAATATATTTAAGGACATGGATAGGTATGTGAATAAGGGACTTGATATTAAAAACCACAAAATAGAAGGAGACAGCCATGACTATAGGAACAACAAAGTTTACATACATTTTAAAGAATATAAGAACATGAAATATTGCAAAGAAACTAAAAGACATTACAGTCAGGACAAGCACTATCCAACGTTGGGTTTGGATCAAACTCACAGGTATAACACTAATAACAATAACAATGATGAATCAGAACCAGTTTTTTTAGATCAACCAGTGCTAAGGAGATCAGAAAGAATAAGGGAAAGACAAGGGAGTCACAAATACCTCCCATACAATCATTACAACAAAGGGGAGCAGAGAATGAACCCTGGCACAGATAGAAGATTCTCATTTAGTGACTGCCAACCAAGATTGTGTAAATGATATTGTTAATAATCACGATTTAGGTACTGTTCCAGTCTCAACTTATTCAGGTTTTAGTTTGTACAATTATACTAAACACAATTTTGGTAAGACTTATCTAGAATTGTTTAGTAAAGGTTTTAACTTTGTACCTTCATTTCAATTGGATATAGGTAGTGTGTTGATTAATTTTAAATTATATACTAGATTGTTGAACTTAAAAATATTTTTTCATCAGACAAATACTATTAATATTGACAGTACATTTTTTACTCCCAAAGTCACAGTACTTTTATTCCCCCACAACATTACATAATTCAGATTTTTGAAAAACTTTGTGAAAATCATTTTAGAAGAATTTTAAACAAGAGAACAGTCAGCAAATACAATTTGACCTCAGCAGAACAGTTTTGTCTAAAAGAACTAACTAGTTCAGACCAATACAGGATTATGAAACCGGACAAAGGGGGTGGTGTGGTCATTATGTTGAACATTGATTACTATGAAAAGATGACCAACTTACTTGATGACAATGATACTTACAAAAAAGTCACCAGGTAAGTTAACAAAGCATATACTACAATTGATTGGTTGATTTATGATTATTTGATTGATGCTAGAATTGACCATGACACATTCAAATGCATATCAGTGGAATTCCCTATTACACCTTCAATTTTTCGGATCCCAAAAATTCACAAAGACATACACCACCCCCCTTTTAGACCCATTGTATCTGCTAAAGGCTCAAAACTGAAGCATTAGCAGCTTATATAGATTTCAAATATAAAGAGATTTTGAAAAGTATACCACATATTTTGAGAGACTCTTGGCACTGCTTAGAATCGGTCAGAGAATTTTCAAAAATTTTGATTTTAAGTCCAAATTCTTTATGGCCACAATAGATGTTGTCAATCTTTTCTCCGTTATCCCACATGACAAGGGGATGGAGATGTTTGAAGATTGTCTTAATAAATACAATAGAACTAATTCTTCTGACAACCGTTTACTTACCAGTATGCTTGAACTTGTTTTAGAAAATAATTTTGTGTACTTTAACAACAATTACTATATACAGAAAAAAGGTGTTGCTATGGGGGCAAGATGTGCCCCCATTTATGCCAACTTAGTTTTGTCACAATGGGAATCTGACTGTGTTTTTACTAGTATATTTTGGAACAAGATTTTATTGTATTTGCGTTATTTGGATGATATTTTAATTTTTTGGGGGGGGGATCTAAGCAGGATTTTAATGATTTTATCATTTTTTTAGGAAAATCTACCAATTTTTTAAAATTTACTAGTCACATTTGTGACAACAATGTGGAATTCTTGGACATTAAACTTACAGTTGTTAACAATAAAATTTAATCAACTATATTTAGGAAGAAAACATATTCTAATTCGTTCTTACACTACAACAGTTGTCATCCATTTCACCAAAAAAAGAATTTGGTCAAAGGCCAGATGGTGAGACTGTCCAGATTAATTAGTGATAATCAAGTGTTTAAATATGAACTGGATTTACTTATCAATATGTTTTTAGACAGAGGATATCCTCATGATTTAGTTTTTAATATTAGTAAAGAGGTGACAGTTATGAGGTTGACTAAATACAAACCTATTATTAATTATGAAATATTAGAAGGAATTACTCCACATGTCCCCACTTTCAGTAATGATAGATTTATAATTCCTTTTAACAACAGAACACAAGAGATTGTTGATTGTGTCCAAGAACTATGGACTAGTACTGTAGACACAAATGAGGAACTTTCTGAGATTCTAGGAGCGGTACCTAAATTTACATATAGTAAAGGCAAAAATTTGAAAAATTTATTTGAGAACAATTCTAACAGTGAACAGTTGAGACATTCTAAGATGAGCAAATGTGGCTCATGCCATGTGTGTAGATTTATTTATGATGGGCCATACATTTCTATACACAGTTATGGGAAAACTTTGAAATGTCCTGGTCATTGTAACTGCAATTCCAGTATGGTTGTTTATGCCGCAAAATGCACAGCATGTGAAGTTTTTTATATAGGGAAAACCATTAGAAAATTAAAAACACGTGTCACAGAACATCTCAGTGACATCAAAAGGCATATATCTACAAACATGTTATTCAACCATACTACAACTTGTGGTAATTTTAAAAGATTTTTGTTTTTTGTCATTGACAAGATACCATTCAATATACACAAAGGTGGAGACGATAAAACACTGTTAGAAGCCAAAGAATGTTCATGGCAACTCAGGCTTAATGCCTGTAAATGGCCTGGTCTTAATGAACATGTGGTCATGTCTAGCATTTTAAAATTAAGATCACAATTTATATGAATCAAGTTTCATATTTTCATAATTTTTATCTTTTACTTGAAGGGTTTATTTATGTAATTTTAGATTAATACTCGTACCTATTACCTAAATTCACATTTTTAGAAACACATTTATCATACTATTTTAGGTCAATGTTAATTCATATCTATTACACATAGTTTATATTTATTTAATATTAAAATTATAACTACATTATTTATTATATGTATTTACTTATATATATTCTTATTTATAAACATATTTATACTATAAATTGTTATTTTTATATTTATATTTATATACATTTTACATTTTATATTGTAGACCAATGTGTATTCAGTATATTTTATTATTTTACTATTCACACTCATTTTTATTCAACACACTACATCTTTAGGTCTTACCTATAATATTTGATATTATATCTCACATTTAAATATTTAAACTATTTTAATTTTATATTTTATGTGAGTATTTTTAAACATTGTATTTGAATATGTAATTGATTTTTTAAAACTATTCAAATATACAGGTTTTGTTCAATAACAACATTTCATTTTATATATTAACTGTATTTTACCTTTAAGACTAGGAACATTTGCCTTGTAAGTCTGATTAAGTTAATTGATTAATTGCTAGTCAATTTATTTTGAATGCACTATATAAAGGGATGACTTTTTAACGTATATTGTACTCTGATGATGCCCCCTGTGAGCGGGTGAAAGCGCTTAGTAATTTATTTCATGGAGCATATTGCCCTGTTCGTTTGTTTGGTCTTGTTTTTGATTATTAAAGGCTTTCTGAAGAATTCCAGGACTCAAGGTTTGCTGTTCTTTCTTTGAAAATACACAGCTGCCCAGCTTTCTCTCTGGCATAAAATGTAAGAGTATTGAGCTCCTGGTCAAAGTGCAGATGAGCCAGGTTTCAAACCCAGGTATCTAAGTGATTCTCTTTTTCTTTTTTTTTTTTGACAAATGGTGTCAGGATGTCATTACCTAAGTAAACGTGAACAGCAGTGCAAATGTGACTGTCAATGAGTACACTAAAGTACGTCTTCTCCAAATTGTATCAGTAACACCTACTTCAATACACTTCTACAACTAGTAGCTGTTTTGCAGGCCTCACTGCAAATCACAAGATAACTGGGTGTACAGCTTGTTACAAATGACAAGATGTGGTACATCTTTTGAAATTATTATTATGACTCAGCAGATATGGGTAACTATTTTTATAGAGTTGAATATCCCGAAAAGTGTGTGCAGTATGCTTCTTCACAGTAAGGACAGTTTCCATATCATATTAGATGAATAGTTCATCCATCCACACCTGAACATGACACAAAGGGAATCCTGTAGCAGATTTTGAAACCTTGTATACTATAGGAGCACTGGTTACCTATTGAATCAAGGTAACATGTTTGTATTATCTATCAGGAAGAGTCATGTTAGTATGCAGAAACCATGAGATGATCTATACACCCATCAGCATAACAGATACACCCATATAGAGGGGTGGGAGTGAAGGAGTGCATATAGGGAGAGATGGACATACACATAGTGCTTTATGCAATGTAACATTCATGGACATTTTTTTGGCCTGTTCTCATTATTAAGCTGCCATGCTCTGCAACATGAAGTGACCAACGTAAGGGTGCAGAAGGGTTAGGAGAGGGACAACAGGCTTATGACAAGCAGAACAAGGCTTGATAAATATGTCATAAGTTGTGGGGATGGATGTCAATGCAATTTTTTTTTTGTCCAATATCCAATATATTTCCATGAGAACTCATAACTGTGACAAATGTTAACATGGGGGTGATTAAGCATATCATAGACATATAACATCACATCATAGGTTCATAGGTTCATATGTTGGTACTAGGCTATTGGCCCTAGGGCCTATACAAGCCTAGCCATAACAATTCCCTGGATATTTCTTCCCACAATATTTACTTCACTAAGAAATTATGTGAGATGCATCTGGAATTGAACCCTTGACTACGGGCAAAAAAAAAACTTCAGTTAACTGATTTATGTCAACACTCCACATAGGAAATTATGCTTTGTCACATTCAGCAGTGTATAGAACTGTAAGAGTAACTGTTTCCAAGTGCTGGCTTTACTCTGCTTGAACTCTGTATTCCTATAATACAGCATGTTTAAGCACCATTATACAGAGATAACCAGACTAATGCAGTCTATGGCAAAACTCACTAAGTTTTGCCATAGGACATGAACAACCATTCACTGCCACTTGGCATTAGTTTACAATACCAAACTCTGTGCAAGCAGAGGATAAAAAGTGAAGGCTTTTTATGGGCCATTTCTGGCTGTGTGTGTGTGATTCTATTTTTTGACCAGATTAAATGTGTGAAAATGGGGTTGATAGGAAAGTAGTGAAATGGGGGTGGGGCAGGCAGAGGGAAGAACAAAGGTGAAGCAATAAAGGAATTTGCAGAAGGGAATTAAGAAAGAACCATAAATATCCACTTCTTCAACATAGTTATGCAATGATGTTGTATAGCCAATTGGACCAAACCAAGTGTGTCGAGAAGACAGATATGAGAAGTGGAGAGCTATACATGGGGTAAAGGTAGGCAGAGAAGTTGAGGAAGCAGGTGCAGACAAACAGGATAAACAAGAAAGCACAGGGGTGGTGACGGACACAAAAGATTGGGGACACCATGACTGGGCACAGGTAGAGGACGTTAGAGGGACATGCCTGTCCAGTATGGGAACAGTGAGAATCTAGTACTCACCCTCAGAACTGTAATCACTGTCCCTTCCTTAGATCCCTGTGGGACTTCTTGACGTGGGAGTCTCTTTTCTGTTTTAATGAACAACCTCTCCAAGTGGCTGATGCAGGCACCAAATCCAGTCTCTATTAGATCATGCACCGTCTCTTGCAACTCCTGGTTGTTGACATAATCACCACCTCCATCAATACTCCCAGGGGTATCACTGCACCAGCAGCCAGGGCAATGCTACTTGATGTTGATGGGCCAGGTAATGCAGGGGCTGTGGAGGCAGTACTGCCAGGTTGCTTCCCAGAGCTTCTACCTCTCAACTGTACAGATTTTCACAGAATGTCCAGACTTTTGCCTCATATTTTTGGTGTGTTCCTCCTAAAATCTGTACTTTTCTGGCAAATAGCTGAGGATTGAAGTCATTACATTATGGCAAACATTTGAGTTTAAGACTCCACATCCTTCAGAAAATTCATGCTAATGCAAAACCTACTATTCTATCAACTTTCTAAGTTTGTAAGAGCAATATTTCAAATTTGTCCCTATTTGTCCCCCAATCATTTTAGGTTTTGTCCAGATTTTTTGCATTAAGAAGTTGTTCTGGGTGTGGTGTGGCCACCATGCAGGTTAAGCGGCAGTGGTTGGCCCACCTCACTGTGTTGAAATGCATTCGGTTTGTTGTTAGAAAGTTATGACATCAGAATGGTGTGTTTCCAGGTAACCCCATCCCAAAATAAAATAAAAAAATAAAAGAACGGCAAGGGGTGGGGTGAGACAAAAGCGAAAATAGATTATTCGAGCCATGAAATGTCACATTCATGCTTTACTACAATAAAAAATACTTTTCTTATTATAGTAGCTGTAGAACTTCAACAATCCCAAAAATGATTGTGAATTGTTACAAGTAATCCTTGGAATATGCACATATTCCATATATGTTTTTAAATACTTCAGATTAAATTAACAACATGGCATTAAAGCCAATACTGTTGCATTTCAAATGTAAAAATGGTCCTTGATAAATGTGAATCAATAGGTTATTTGTGGGAAATGAACCCACATAATCTTAATACACTATTAAACTTGTCTAATACAATTACCAAGAGACAGAAGAAAGCATGCATGCTTGCTGTTAGAGTTAAGATATACACGCTGAACTTGATACGTATCTATGGACTCACAACATATTTATTACAATCAGGGTCAGTTGTGCTACATACCCCTTGCCTCTCTGAGTCACACCAACCTTTCAGCATGTGCTCCTTGTTCGCCAAGATTTCCTCTGCAGCTAAAAAATAGAAAACGAGAGAAGAAGAGATATGAAAGCATTATGCATACCAGTCTTGGCTATGTACAGTATTCCATATCATTTCAAGTTGCTTGATTTGTATACTTACACAACTGGGGGGGGGGGGTGTCAGCAGTTCAATACTCAATCAGCCACTGGTCAAGCTGTGCCTGCTTGTGCCTCTTCTGGTCACTGTAGTGGTGCTTAAGGCTGCGGAGAGTACTCCAGCTATACCAGGTTACATTTCCATCCACATTTTCAGACCACAAACTTAAGGAGTGGGTATAGCAATATTCATTAAAGATACATACAAGTCTAGATTAGTTAAACAACACGATTCCCCTTGAATTACTTCAGGTGCAATTGACTATAGGTAAGATCCCTCTTCAGCTCATTGTCAGCTATAGGACCCCCTCCATGAATCAGGACATCCACTCAACCTACTTGGATCTACTTGAGTCAATCAAGATACAACCAAACACCCTGGGTTTGGGTGACTTTAATTACTCATCCATTGACTGGATAAATTATGCGTGTTCAAACTCACTTGGCTCCTGAACTTGGTTAACTGCAATGCTCTGGATATACCCACAAGGGGCTCAAACATTCTAGATCTGGTGTTCACCAACATGGGGGACTGCTGCACCACCCCCATTGCGTGTCCATTACTGGTGATGTCTGACCACAAATCAGTCTCGCTAGAAGTAACTATAACACAAGACCCCCCCCCCCAGCAACAACTAGACTAAAAAAACTTCACCAAGGCCAATTACAACCTTTCTGTGATGGCATAAATAGCTTCATGACCTTTCCCCCCACTGATGGTACAGAAACCTATGCTGAGTTATACAGCAGTGCTTTATATGAGCACCTGTACAGTTGTATTGACTCTGCTGTACCTGATAGAACCAAAGCAAGATCTTCATGGAAAAACAAACCTGCCTGGTGGAAAACTGCCATTAATAGGCTATACAATAGGGGAAAGAAATAGATGTCTGGAAACACTCCCTTCTCAACTTAAACAAGCAAATAAGACTCCTAGTGAAGTCCTCCAAAGCTAAATCCAAATTCAAGTTAGCTTCCCTATGTAAGGATAACCACAAGGTGTGCTTTAGTTACATCTGTAACCTCAAAGATAAGGCCCAGATTTGGGCTGAACTCATAGTTAATGGTACTACATATACATAACCTGTGGATATAGCAAACCTGCTGGCTGACAGGTTCAGTGAAAGCTTCACTCCCTTGTCTCCACCACATATACCGCAAAGCATCCCTAACACCTGTCCCACATAGTATCTCCAAGGAGCAGGTCTTAAACACCCTCTCCAAGGCCAAAAATACAGCATCTATGGGATCAGACAACTTCCTGGGCTGTATTCTACATGGGTTAAAACAGGAATTAGCATCACCACTGGGCATGCCTTTCAGTCACAGCCTAAGCACAGGCTTCATTCCAGCAGAATGGAAAATAGCTACCGTCAACCCTTTGCACAAAGGGGTGCATTCACAGACTATGGGAACTATAGAACCATTAGCCAGGCCAGCCATATCTGTAAGGCCATGGAATGAATCACTGTGAACCTTATTAACAAAGATATAGGGAATCTCCAAATGCTCGACCTCCCCCAGTTTGACTTTGTCAAGGGGAGATCATGCCTGTTAAACTTGGTGGATTTCTTTGAGACAGTTACCAAAGCCCTAGAATAGGGAAATATGTGCATATGACCCACCTGGACTTAGCCACAGCCTCACTCAAGCACTCCCCACTCAAGCATTATTGATAAACCCACCCAGCTGGGTATCAACCCATATATTGTCAGGTGGGTTGCAAACTGGCTCATTCGTAGAACTCATATGGTCAAACTGGGGACTCCACCTCCTGCAGCAGAACCGTAACCTGTGGTGTTCCACAGGGAGCGGTTCTGGGACCCCTACTGTTAGGAATCTACTTCTTTGAAGTATAAACTAAAACTAAAGAACGGTGGCTGATGATGTTTGCTGATGACTGCAAACTGGGAGCGATCATTGAAAGCCCTAGTGATGTCAACATCCTGCAGAAGGTCATATGCAGATTAATGAATGGTGCCAAAGTCATGGTCTTAAACATAATGCAAAAAATACATTATCATCTCTTTCTGCAAAATGTTCCTGCAAACTACCACATTAGTAGCAATACCCAAACCATGCAGTCAGTGGTGATCTGGCACACAGGTCAACAGCAACCTTAACTTCGATCACCATGTCTCCACAGTGGTAAGAAGGGCATTTTATATTGCTCATCTCATAAGTAAAGGCATTACATCCAGGAAAAAAAGAGGTTATAACCCCCCTGTATTTTTTACTCATCAGACCAATAATAGAGTGCAGCTCTCCCTTTGGTGTGTTCCTTTCAAAACACGTGCAGCAATTGGAGAGACCACAAAGTTTCCTTACAAAGAAAATTCAGGGTCTTCAAGATCTGTCTTATGCAGACTGACTGAAATCATTGTCACTTTATTCTGTGTCATATAGACTGCTCAGAGGTGACATGTGCCTTGCATATAGAGCAATATCTGACCCAGCTTTAATGAAAATGCTGCACATTTGCAAGCCAAATGGCACATGGGTCACTTGCTCAAAGGACCTTAATCTGGTATGTGACATCAACAGAATTTGCTGGGGAGACAGATTTGTCTGACAGAGGTTGTCCTACCTTTGGAACAAGCTTGCTGTTCATGTTAAACAAAGCCCCTCGTTGACGCTATTTAAGCATCATTTGGATGATTGGATGGGTAACCGGAAATTCACCCTGGGGGTTCCACCTATGTCCTTCTTGGACAGGGGCAATAGGTGCTGATTTGAGTGTCTGCTTGAACCAGATACCCTTGGGAACATGGGTTGAACTTGGCTAGGCTTGTAAGGGCCCTGGGGCTGTTAGCCTAGTAAACTCCTATGATCCTATGATAAACACAGAATAGAAGTGTTTATTGTTAATGTGTCCAGTGCCTGGTTTGCAAGATATGTTATCGGAGAAATTGCTGGCAGCTAGTACGATGTGAACCCAGCTGAATACCCTCAAATGGCAGCTGGAGTGCTTGCCTACCCTGTTTCCATCTTAATTAATATAACCATTACAGAAAGTTCCATCTCATCCCTCTGGAAAGTCTCATATATTATCCCACTGCATAAGGGTGGGAACTCAAATGAACTCTCAAACTTCCGCTCCATAGCCCTACTTTCCCCTTAGGAAAAATTATGGAGAGATGTATTCACTGTCAGCTACTCAATCATCTCCTCCAAAACCACCTGCTAGTTGACTGCCAGCATGGTTTTTGGCCTTTCCATAGTACTACAACTGCTCTACTATCCTTTTCTGACTGCATTAATAAAAATTGTAACAGCAGCTTACTGTCCTTAGCCCTCTTTATTGACCTCTCAAAAGCATTTGATATGGTTAATCATCAATTACTATTAAACTCACTCAAATCACTTTCACTAGATAACCAGACAGTTAATTGGTTCAAGTCCTATCTAGGAAATAGACAACAAGCAGTCCTCTGGGAAAATAAACTATCTACTTTTCTCCCAATAACTCTTGGAGTCCCACAAGGCTCTATTCTGGGACCCCTCCTCTTCACTATTTTCATAAATGATCTGAAAATCTCCTTCCACAAACCACCTGCATACAATATGCCGATGACTCGGCATTAATATGTTCAGCCTCCTCGCCTGCTGGAGTTCATTCAGTACCCAAGCAGTATTTACCTTAGTTGAAAACTGGTTCCATCAACGCTGTCTCCTCCTTAACCCAAAAAAAATGAAATTGGTACTGTTCTCTCCCACTCAGAAGTCTCCTGCTATCAACTTCACAATTACATCTAATAATGGTACTGTAATAACTCTGGACACAACCACCAAACTTTTAGGTGTAACAATTGATCATAATCTAAACTTTGACACACATATCAACCTAGCCATTAAATCAGTTAATAAAAAACTTGGTTTCCTCTACAGACTTAAACCCTATCTTACACCTCTAGCTAGGACTGCTATTGCCCAAACTCACTTAATCTCCACCCTTGTCTATGCATCCTCAATCTATACCAACTTATCCAAAATAATCTTCATAAGTTGGAAACAGCCTATAATAACAGCTAGATTTGACACTGGTGCCTTTTCGAACCCACCACTGCCAAAATCTTAAATTGTTAGGATGGCTGGAATTGCAAAGCCAGATTCTTTTCCAGCAACTTACTACTATACATAAGATCTTATACCATCCCACAGATACACCCATACTCTCTACCCTCATCTGCCCATATAAAAATCTAACAACCCTTCGATCAGCTAATAAGGTACTAGTAGCTACCCTAAAGTCCAGTAACAAATCTGGAGATAGCTTGTTCTCAAACTCTATTGGTAACTCTTGGAACACTCTTCCAACTGAACTAACAGCCCTTTCTTCTACCCCACTTTTCAAGAAGCAATTAAGAATCTTCCTTAAAGCCCAATGGCTTTGCCCATGCACAAATCCTGACTGGCACTTTCTCCTCTAGCAGGACCATTCTTTACTATCTATCTTTAACATGCTATTTCAGGTGCTCTGATATTCTCTATTAATTCCTACTGTAGTAGCTCACCTCCTAAGGTTTGGTAAACTGTATAAACAATGTTACCCTAAAAAAAAAAAAATGTTTTATTAATCCTTTTACTCAACATTTTTAACTTATTTAGTCGGGTATGTTGGTATGTTACTGTAACAGTACTATATAAATGTTCCTGTATTTGAAATGTTTTACCTGTCTGACATTATCTGTATTGTATATGGTCAAGATTTCTGTCTTGTAAATTGTCTTAATGTGGAGCTTTTCTCCCTGGGCCTCCACTAAAAATGGACATACATCCAGTCGGACTATCCCTGTCAACAAATGTAAAATAAATAAATGTGCTTGCTGTAGTCCATTTTTGAAATGTTGGAGCTAGAGTTTTATTATATAAATAACTGTTGGTTTTACCTTCCCTGTTTGTGAGATGTTAAGTGCTGAGCAAATGTGTATGCATTCCTTCACACAGGCTCAGTGGGCATTCTCAGCCGTCACAACTCTGGACAGTACTGAGTGTGGAAAATTTTTATTCAACACACTACATCTTTAGGTCTTACCTATAATATTTGATATTATATCTCACATTTAAATATTTAAACTATTTTAATTTTATATTTTATGTGACTATTTTTAAACATTGTATTTGAATATGTAATTGATTTTTTAAAACTATTCAAATATACAGGTTTTGTTCAATAACAACATTTCATTTTATATATTAACTGTATTTTACCTTTAAGACTAGGAACATTTGCCTTGTAAGTCTGATTAAGTTAATTGATTAATTGCTAGTCAATTTATTTTGAATGCACTATATAAAGGGATGACTTTTTAACGTATATTGTACTCTGATGATGCCCCCTGTGAGCGGGTGAAAGCGCTTAGTAATTTATTTCGTGGAGCATATTGCCCTGTTCGTTTGTTTGGTCTTGTTTTTGATTATTAAAGGCTTTCTGAAGAATTCCAGGACTCCAGGTTTGCTGTTCTTTCTTTGCTTACTGGTCTGTTTTGCTCTGGATTGAAACCGTACTACTTTTAACAGCAACCTGTTCGAGCCCTGGATTGCTATGTTACCGACAGACCAACAGGAAAAGAAATTTATCTGAATTACGGGTTCCACCAAGTTTTCCCAATTCTTAGTCTCATTTTTCTTTGAGACTAAATTGTATTAGGAACCTGTTCATTGTGACTTTTAAGACTACTGTCATCCCATGGTTTTTTAATTGACTGCAACAGACTGCTACGCAACTCTTTGAAAAGTGAGTCACTGGGTTACTTTGCTATGTAATGACATTGTTCTGTTTTCTGCAGCAACCCGTCTTTTTTTGGTTTGTGAGTATTCTAACATTGACAGATTAACAGGAAGAAAATTCTTTCTGTTATTACTTTTAAAGACCACTGTCATCCCGTGTTTTTTTAATTGACTGCAACAGACTGCTACGCAACTTTTTGAAAAGTGAGTCACTGGGTTACTTTGATATGTAATGACATCGTTCTGATTTCTACAGCAACCCATTTTTTTTTTTTTTTTTTTGGTTCGTGAGTATTTTAACATTGACAGATTAACAGGAAGAGAATCCTTTCTGTTATTTAACAGCTGATATTTGTCGCTGTTTTTATTTTGTTTGCATTGTGACTCATTTCTGATTTATTTTCAATAGAAAATTGTTACTATGCGACACAGAGACTTTTACTATCAGGTTGTTTTAAAAAATTGATTACAGCATGCTGTTTTATATTCTTCTAGACAGTGAACTGTTGGAAACAACTACTTTACATTTTAAACACATTGTACTGGTTGAGTGTGTTATCATCGACAGATCAGCAGGAAGAGATACTGTTTCATTTTAATTCTACTGCTGATATTCAGTCGCTGTGTTGATTTCTTCGTAGTGTGATGAACCTACGATTTTATTTTACTTGATATCCCTTATCTAGTGACACAAAGAGCCTTTTTATCTCTTGTTACAAAGTTGACAGTAACACGCTGTTATTCAATTCATCTGACTGTAAATTCATGTTTTACAACTACCTGTTACGTTTATTATATTGAACTGGTTTAGTGGTTTATCACCGACAGATCAACAGGAAGAGACATTGTTTCATTTTTAATCTAACAGCTGACATCCTGTCGCTGTACTGAATTTTTTCATTCTATGACGAACTTATGATTTAATTCACTTGATACTTTTTTTCTGGTGATATAAAGAGAATTTTCATCTGATGCTACAATACTGACTTTAACACGCTGTTATATAATTCACTTGACAGTGAACTTTTGTTCAACAATTATTTTTTACGTCACAATGTTATTGTATTAGTTGACAGGCATCAAGCTTGCATTGATTTGTTTCAAACAGATTCTGCACATTTCCTGTTCCAACTATGCAACGTTTATTACAGGAGCATCTTGATATTACCAATAAACTTATTCAGGCGCTGCATGAGCAATGTAACAATCAGGGTAATGATGAAGAAATCCTGATTTCTGATACGCAGGAGCAGCTACTCACTTTACACTCTACACCTAATACAAGTGCTCATAGACATAGAACCGTTGTTAGGCAACGATCTACAACACCTATTAGAAATGCGACGACGTCAGGGAATGTGGTTCCAACTACAAATCCTACAATTCATCATAGAGATGAACGTCATGGTGGTAGTCATAATGGACATTTAATGTCAGACATCCCTCCCACCCACAGTTTGGATTTGAAACAATTTTTGTTGCCCCCTTCATTGAAGAACAATATGGCTTTTTCTAGAGATATGGGGTCCCTTAATTCACAGTTGGCTGAGTTTGAGAAGACATTAAAAGCATTTAAATCCCTCCATATGGATAATGCGTTCTTAGAATGCTCACTTGAATTAAAACAAGTACCTAAGGGTTTACGGATTTTTAAATTACCTCATGGTTTTGAGGAAGGTACTGCTATATTTAGTGATTTGTTATCCCTTTTTGATAGAGCTGGCCTTGATTTATTGAAATTAATTATACGCAACAACAGTGAGAAACTTAACATGTTAAATGAAAAGTTATGTCAACTTGATAGAAACATTAAAGCAGACCTTTTATTTGAGCACAACAAATCTAGATTAGATAATATATTTAAGGACATGGATAGGTATGTGAATAAGGGACTTGATATTAAAAACCACAAAATAGAAGGAGACAGCCATGACTATAGGAACAACAAAGTTTACATACATTTTAAAGAATATAAGAACATGAAATATTGCAAAGAAACTAAAAGACATTACAGTCAGGACAAGCACTATCCAACGTTGGGTTTGGATCAAACTCACAGGTATAACACTAATAACAATAACAATGATGAATCAGAACCAGTTTTTTTAGATCAACCAGTGCTAAGGAGATCAGAAAGAATAAGGGAAAGACAAGGGAGTCACAAATACCTCCCATACAATCATTACAACAAAGGGGAGCAGAGAATGAACCCCTGGCACAGATAGAAGATTCTCATTTAGTGACTGCCAACCAAGATTGTGTAAATGATATTGTTAATAATCACGATTTAGGTACTGTTCCAGTCTCAACTTATTCAGGTTTTAGTTTGTACAATTATACTAAACACAATTTTGGTAAGACTTATCTAGAATTGTTTAGTAAAGGTTTTAACTTTGTACCTTCATTTCAATTGGATATAGGTAGTGTGTTGATTAATTTTAAATTATATACTAGATTGTTGAACTTAAAAATATTTTTTCATCAGACAAATACTATTAATATTGACAGTACATTTTTTACTCCCAAAGTCACAGTACTTTTATTCCCCCACAACATTACATAATTCAGATTTTTGAAAAACTTTGTGAAAATCATTTTAGAAGAATTTTAAACAAGAGAACAGTCAGCAAATACAATTTGACCTCAGCAGAACAGTTTTGTCTAAAAGAACTAACTAGTTCAGACCAATACAGGATTATGAAACCGGACAAAGGGGGTGGTGTGGTCATTATGTTGAACATTGATTACTATGAAAAGATGACCAACTTACTTGATGACAATGATACTTACAAAAAAGTCACCAGGTACGAAGTTAACAAAGCATATACTACAATTGATTGGTTGATTTATGATTATTTGATTGATGCTAGAATTGACCATGACACATTCAAATGCATATCAGTGGAATTCCCTATTACACCTTCAATTTTTCGGATCCCAAAAATTCACAAAGACATACACCACCCCCCTTTTAGACCCATTGTATCTGCTAAAGGCTCAAAAACTGAAGCATTAGCAGCTTATATAGATTTCAAATATAAAGAGATTTTGAAAAGTATACCACATATTTTGAGAGACTCTTGGCACTGCTTAGAATCGGTCAGAGAATTTTCAAAAAATTTTGATTTTAAGTCCAAATTCTTTATGGCCACAATAGATGTTGTCAATCTTTTCTCCGTTATCCCACATGACAAGGGGATGGAGATGTTTGAAGATTGTCTTAATAAATACAATAGAACTAATTCTTCTGACAACCGTTTACTTACCAGTATGCTTGAACTTGTTTTAGAAAATAATTTTGTGTACTTTAACAACAATTACTATATACAGAAAAAAGGTGTTGCTATGGGGGCAAGATGTGCCCCCATTTATGCCAACTTAGTTTTGTCACAATGGGAATCTGACTGTGTTTTTACTAGTATATTTTGGAACAAGATTTTATTGTATTTGCGTTATTTGGATGATATTTTAATTTTTTGGGGGGGGATCTAAGCAGGATTTTAATGATTTTATCATTTTTTTAGGAAAATCTACCAATTTTTTAAAATTTACTAGTCACATTTGTGACAACAATGTGGAATTCTTGGACATTAAACTTACAGTTGTTAACAATAAAATTTAATCAACTATATTTAGGAAGAAAACATATTCTAATTCGTTCTTACACTACAACAGTTGTCATCCATTTCACCAAAAAAAGAATTTGGTCAAAGGCCAGATGGTGAGACTGTCCAGATTAATTAGTGATAATCAAGTGTTTAAATATGAACTGGATTTACTTATCAATATGTTTTAGACAGAGGATATCCTCATGATTTAGTTTTTAATATTAGTAAAGAGGTGACAGTTATGAGGTTGACTAAATACAAACCTATTATTAATTATGAAATATTAGAAGGAATTACTCCACATGTCCCCACTTTCAGTAATGATAGATTTATAATTCCTTTTAACAACAGAACACAAGAGATTGTTGATTGTGTCCAAGAACTATGGACTAGTACTGTAGACACAAATGAGGAACTTTCTGAGATTCTAGGAGCGGTACCTAAATTTACATATAGTAAAGGCAAAATTTGAAAAATTTATTTGAGAACAATTCTAACAGTGAACAGTTGAGACATTCTAAGATGAGCAAATGTGGCTCATGCCATGTGTGTAGATTTATTTATGATGGGCCATACATTTCTATACACAGTTATGGGAAAACTTTGAAATGTCCTGGTCATTGTAACTGCAATTCCAGTATGGTTGTTTATGCCGCAAAATGCACAGCATGTGAAGTTTTTTATATAGGGAAAACCATTAGAAAATTAAAACACGTGTCACAGAACATCTCAGTGACATCAAAAGGCATATATCTACAAACATGTTATTCAACCATACTACAACTTGTGGTAATTTTAAAAGATTTTTGTTTTTTGTCATTGACAAGATACCATTCAATATACACAAAGGTGGAGACGATAAAACACTGTTAGAAGCCAAAGAATGTTCATGGCAACTCAGGCTTAATGCCTGTAAATGGCCTGGTCTTAATGAACATGTGGTCATGTCTAGCATTTTAAAATTAAGATCACAATTTATATGAATCAAGTTTCATATTTTCATAATTTTTATCTTTTACTTGAAGGGTTTATTTATGTAATTTTAGATTAATACTCGTACCTATTACCTAAATTCACATTTTTAGAAACACATTTATCATACTATTTTAGGTCAATGTTAATTCATATCTATTACACATAGTTTATATTTATTTAATATTAAAATTATAACTACATTATTTATTATATGTATTTACTTATATATATTCTTATTTATAAACATATTTATACTATAAATTGTTATTTTTATATTTATATTTATATACATTTTACATTTTATATTGTAGACCAATGTGTATTCAGTATATTTTATTATTTTACTATTCACACTCATTTTTATTCAACACACTACATCTTTAGGTCTTACCTATAATATTTGATATTATATCTCACATTTAAATATTTAAACTATTTTAATTTTATATTTTATGTGAGTATTTTTAAACATTGTATTTGAATATGTAATTGATTTTTTAAAACTATTCAAATATACAGGTTTTGTTCAATAACAACATTTCATTTTATATATTAACTGTATTTTACCTTTAAGACTAGGAACATTTGCCTTGTAAGTCTGATTAAGTTAATTGATTAATTGCTAGTCAATTTATTTTGAATGCACTATATAAAGGGATGACTTTTTAACGTATATTGTACTCTGATGATGCCCCCTGTGAGCGGGTGAAAGCGCTTAGTAATTTATTTCATGGAGCATATTGCCCTGTTCGTTTGTTTGGTCTTGTTTTTGATTATTAAAGGCTTTCTGAAGAATTCCAGGACTCAAGGTTTGCTGTTCTTTCTTTGAAAATACACAGCTGCCCAGCTTTCTCTCTGGCATAAAATGTAAGAGTATTGAGCTCCTGGTCAAAGTGCAGATGAGCCAGGTTTCAAACCCAGGTATCTAAGTGATTCTCTTTTTTCTTTTTTTTTTTTGACAAATGGTGTCAGGATGTCATTACCTAAGTAAACGTGAACAGCAGTGCAAATGTGACTGTCAATGAGTACACTAAAGTACGTCTTCTCCAAATTGTATCAGTAACACCTACTTCAATACACTTCTACAACTAGTAGCTGTTTTGCAGGCCTCACTGCAAATCACAAGATAACTGGGTGTACAGCTTGCTACAAATGACAAGATGTGGTACATCTTTTGAAATTATTATTATGACTCAGCAGATATGGGTAACTATTTTTATAGAGTTGAATATCCCGAAAAGTGTGTGCAGTATGCTTCTTCACAGTAAGGACAGTTTCCATATCATATTAGATGAATAGTTCATCCATCCACACCTGAACATGACACAAAGGGAATCCTGTAGCAGATTTTGAAACCTTGTATACTATAGGAGCACTGGTTACCTATTGAATCAAGGTAACATGTTTGTATTATCTATCAGGAAGAGTCATGTTAGTATGCAGAAACCATGAGATGATCTATACACCCATCAGCATAACAGATACACCCATATAGAGGGGTGGGAGTGAAGGAGTGCATATAGGGAGAGATGGACATACACATAGTGCTTTATGCAATGTAACATTCATGGACATTTTTTTGGCCTGTTCTCATTATTAAGCTGCCATGCTCTGCAACATGAAGTGACCAACGTAAGGGTGCAGAAGGGTTAGGAGAGGGACAACAGGCTTATGACAAGCAGAACAAGGCTTGATAAATATGTCATAAGTTGTGGGATGGATGTCAATGCAATTTTTTTTTTGTCCAATATCCAATATATTTCCATGAGAACTCATAACTGTGACAAATGTTAACATGGGGGTGATTAAGCATATCATAGACATATAACATCACATCATAGGTTCATAGGTTCATATGTTGGTACTAGGCTATTGGCCCTAGGGCCTATACAAGCCTAGCCATAACAATTCCCTGGATATTTCTTCCCACAATATTTACTTCACTAAGAAATTATGTGAGATGCATCTGGAATTGAACCCTTGACTACGGGCAAAAAAAAAACTTCAGTTAACTGATTTATGTCAACACTCCACATAGGAAATTATGCTTTGTCACATTCAGCAGTGTATAGAACTGTAAGAGTAACTGTTTCCAAGTGCTGGCTTTACTCTGCTTGAACTCTGTATTCCTATAATACAGCATGTTTAAGCACCATTATACAGAGATAACCAGACTAATGCAGTCTATGGCAAAAACTCACTAAGTTTTGCCATAGGACATGAACAGCCATTCACTGCCACTTGGCATTAGTTTACAATACCAAACTCTGTGCAAGCAGAGGATAAAAAGTGAAGGCTTTTTATGGGCCATTTCTGGCTGTGTGTGTGTGATTCTATTTTTTGACCAGATTAAATGTGTGAAAATGGGGTTGATAGGAAAGTAGTGAAATGGGGGTGGGGCAGGCAGAGGGAAGAACAAAGGTGAAGCAATAAAGGAATTTGCAGAAGGGAATTAAGAAAGAACCATAAATATCCACTTCTTCAACATAGTTATGCAATGATGTTGTATAGCCAATTGGACCAAACCAAGTGTGTCGAGAAGACAGATATGAGAAGTGGAGAGCTATACATGGGGTAAAGGTAGGCAGAGAAGTTGAGGAAGCAGGTGCAGACAAACAGGATAAACAAGAAAGCACAGGGGTGGTGACGGACACAAAAGATTGGGGGACACCATGACTGGGCACAGGTAGAGGACGTTAGAGGGACATGCCTGTCCAGTATGGGAACAGTGAGAATCTAGTACTCACCCTCAGAACTGTAATCACTGTCCCCTTCCTTAGATCCCTGTGGGACTTCTTGACGTGGGAGTCTCTTTTCTGTTTTAATGAACAACCTCTCCAAGTGGCTGATGCAGGCACCAAATCCAGTCTCTATTAGATCATGCACCGTCTCTTGCAACTCCTGGTTGTTGACATAATCACCACCTCCATCAATACTCCCAGGGGTATCACTGCACCAGCAGCCAGGGCAATGCTACTTGATGTTGATGGGCCAGGTAATGCAGGGGCTGTGGAGGCAGTACTGCCAGGTTGCTTCCCAGAGCTTCTACCTCTCAACTGTACAGATTTTCACAGAATGTCCAGACTTTTGCCTCATATTTTTGGTGTGTTCCTCCTAAAATCTGTACTTTTCTGGCAAATAGCTGAGGATTGAAGTCATTACATTATGGCAAACATTTGAGTTTAAGACTCCACATCCTTCAGAAAATTCATGCTAATGCAAAACCTACTATTCTATCAACTTTCTAAGTTTGTAAGAGCAATATTTCAAATTTGTCCCTATTTGTCCCCCAATCATTTTAGGTTTTGTCCAGATTTTTTGCATTAAGAAGTTGTTCTGGGTGTGGTGTGGCCACCATGCAGGTTAAGCGGCAGTGGTTGGCCCACCTCACTGTGTTGAAATGCATTCGGTTTGTTGTTAGAAAGTTATGACATCAGAATGGTGTGTTTCCAGGTAACCCCATCCCAAAATAAAATAAAAAAATAAAAGAACGGCAAGGGGTGGGGTGAGACAAAAGCGAAAATAGATTATTCGAGCCATGAAATGTCACATTCATGCTTTACTACAATAAAAAATACTTTTCTTATTATAGTAGCTGTAGAACTTCAACAATCCCAAAAATGATTGTGAATTGTTACAAGTAATCCTTGGAATATGCACATATTCCATATATGTTTTTAAATACTTCAGATTAAATTAACAACATGGCATTAAAGCCAATACTGTTGCATTTCAAATGTAAAAATGGTCCTTGATAAATGTGAATCAATAGGTTATTTGTGGGAAATGAACCCACATAATCTTAATACACTATTAAACTTGTCTAATACAATTACCAAGAGACAGAAGAAAGCATGCATGCTTGCTGTTAGAGTTAAGATATACACGCTGAACTTGATACGTATCTATGGACTCACAACATATTTATTACAATCAGGGTCAGTTGTGCTACATACCCCTTGCCTCTCTGAGTCACACCAACCTTTCAGCATGTGCTCCTTGTTCGCCAAGATTTCCTCTGCAGCTAAAAAATAGAAAACGAGAGAAGAAGAGATATGAAAGCATTATGCATACCAGTCTTGGCTATGTACAGTATTCCATATCATTTCAAGTTGCTTGATTTGTATACTTACACAACTGGGGGGGGGGTGTCAGCAGTTCAATACTCAATCAGCCACTGGTCAAGCTGTGCCTGCTTGTGCCTCTTCTGGTCACTGTAGTGGTGCTTACACTATTCCCCAGTGTGTGGTATGCCAGTTGCATTAGAGACTGCCTTGACTAGGCTGATCCAAGTCTTAGCCTTGTACTGAGACCTGGTATAGTACCCCTGCATTTTGTGGGAACTTACATACTATTAAAAGTACTTTGTACAATGTGATATTCAAAGGGGATGCATACATTTCCACATAGGTGATTATTCTTCATTACTGCAGAAGAAGTGTTTGTCAGCCATGGTCATTACAGATATACAGTTTAAAGAGTGACTCCTGCTATATTTCAATTAAGCATGTATGTGTGTGCCATTAAAAGGGCCTGGCTTATGCATTCCGTTGTGTGGTTTAGGACTAATGTCTGACAATATACTGGAAATGGATAGACTTACATGACTTTAGTAATAGAGTTTGGAGTTATGATACATACCTTGCAATGCATTATGTTTTACAGTTATACTCAAGTTATGGGAGGGATGTAGATGATTGTCAGTGAACTACTGTGTCCATTAGAGATATGCAACTGCATTTTTATTACATAATTATCATTGTCATGCTGAACTAGTTACACACATAATACATATGACACATTCAAAAGTATGTGTATGTAGGCCATAATAATACCTTTCTGTCAATCAACCTGCTATTCATAGCTATTTGTATGTAGTATTACCTTTATAATCAGATTTTGTGAAAAATTACAGTAGGACACCTTGTGGAATGTACTAGATTTGAACCCTGACTCAGCTGTGTTCTGCTCATAAAGCCACTGCACTTACATCTGGTGCCACAGAGAAAACTAGGCAGCGGGGCTATTTTTCACACTCAGTATTGTCCAGATTGCTGATGGCAGCATTCACCACTGAGCTTGTTTGCATGAAGGAAGGCGAACCAAATTAAATTTATCACTTTTTCCTTAAGTATTGAATCCTGTTTGTCCATAGGTAGGCAGCGTGCAAATGTAAAAGAAATACTGAACATATATCACTTGTGTAAATACTCATTATGGCCCTTCCTCCATAAAAATAAATGCTGTGGAACTCTAACCCTACATTACTATGTTTTTTTAGCTCAATATATTTACACCTTGTGCCTCAGAGACAGTTAGGTAACAGGTGGAATTTCTGCATTGCCATCCAGGTTGCTGACCACCATGCAATGCTACTAAGCATGTTTTTGCTTTGTAAGGCGACTGAAATTAAAATGTCACTTTTTTAAGTAGCTAACCATGTTTGTGTGATGCCATGTGCTGTGCACATATTAACTAAAAAAAAAGATTTAAAAAAGTGAAACAAAAGGTAAAAGGTTAAACAATTAGACAGCCATGGATTTGAACCATCAGACACTTCCACAACATGGTTATAGTGGATTATCTCACTTTGTCACAGACACAGCTTTGCAATGCCAATCAAATCATGTGCATATAAACAGTTCAGATGTCATATTCAGTATTAGCAGTTCATTCTGTGGACATTCTCAGTTGATTGTAAATGTATAGATGACATATTTAGTGGAATGAGTGATCACTAAATATTTATGAATATGTTTAAAAAATGCAGATTTGCCTTCTCTTTGTCCTCTAGAAATCATTCTCTTACCTCTGCTTTACTACCACACATGTATTTTTTAGTGCATATTCTCTCATTTTTCTTTCAAGGTGTGATACAAATATATGACAGTCAAAAACAGCTTTTAGCAAAGGCAGGAAACTGTACTATTATGCCAAGGAACTATACACATGGAGTGTTTGGTTTAGTTTAAAAGCTCATTTTAGTTAGTTCCACACTTTGTAAGTGTATTCTCAATGTCACTCCCACATCAGTGAAGGGTGACTGTTCATTACTATGTTTTGCCTCAGTTAGTGTAATCTTTCACATTTGCAAGCCATTAGCACCTAACCATGGTGTTGAGGCTACACTATGTTTATATCTGCTGCACAAAGTCAAACATTTGGTATTTAGCAATTCTAAGGAATTCATACCTCATTTGCATCTTCACAGTGATCAGAGGGCTGAATCTACACTTATAGTTTACTGGTGTAGCTAGGGAACTTGAAAGGGAGGAGTCTTTATGTCATGGTTATTGCTCTGTTTGTGGGAGTGTAGGGATAAGTACACTTTTTGGACTGATTTTTCTATAGTTGCTATTTCAGTTGCATGGGCCAGGTTATTTGGTGAACTGCACAACTATATAGTATAGATGTCAGTCATTTTATTTATTTATTTATTTGCCATTTGTTAACTGGCTTAGTCCAACTGAGCCACTGGCCCATTTTCAGTGGAGACCCTGGGAGAAAAGCTCCAGGAATGCATAAACTTTAGTATAACGATTACAATATAGAAAATGTAAGAATTTAATAATGTACATATAGAAGAGAAAAAAATGAAATGAGATACGTTAAGATAACAAAGCCATGCAGAGTGTACAGTAGAGGTACAAATGAATCCATGTATATGCAAAATAAAGTTTAACAACTTAATTCAACTGTCAGGCTCTAGTCTCAGTCATGTCGGATATTGATGCCATTGCTGGACAATTCACACACATTCTACTTAGCTACATTTACAAGTACCAGTTAGGCAAGTATTTGCCATTCATTCAAGTTCTTACACATTTATTTTTGTATTACAGGTGCAGCACTTACCTTGATTGTCCTGCAGTTACAAATGTTGTCATTAGGGTTCTGACTCTGCTTGATGCTAGCAGTACATAGCCATTACATGGGGAAGTAAGGGTTGTGAGCATTGCCTGGCATTAATTCTATTGTATATATGTGCATAGGAGGAAAGGTGCACCCCTTAGGTAGTGAAAATGTGTGCTATTTGTTGCCATTGGCCAGGAAAAGGGCATATTGTGCACATCTATGTCTACCTACACTCACAGCAGCTGAGGGTTTCCCCTTTGACTCATCACTTATGTGTGGATGTGGGGATCTTGCCAGTGTTTGTGGAATGTTTTCTCCTAGCCCTTGGTGTTTCTGCTGCAGCTGTTTTCACAGGATAATATTGTGTAAGATAGCACAGACTGTGATAATTTTAGCACAAGTACTGGGATTGTACTGCAGAGCCTCCTTTATGTATCTAGGCACTGAAACAATGACTTCAACAGCTGAAACACACACTCTGTGGTATTTCATGTTTGAGCGTGTGCTTCATTAGACAGTTCCTCCATGGGTGTGTGCATTTCTGATGGGAGTCATCAGCATCATCAGCCATGGTTTGAGTGCATACCTTGAATCCCCCAGTAAATTGCCTTGTGGGACATCACCCTTGGAAAACCTCTGGTAGAACTGTGAGGTGTGCTAGATATGGGAGTTGTGATAACCACCGGGGTTACCAGACACTCATTCAGGATGATTCTCCTCGCATTACACACAACCTGGCAGTTAATGGAGTGGAACACCTTTCTGTTGATGCAGACCCTTCCCTGTTTCCAGGGTGGTGCTTCAGTCTTAATGTGCATGCAGTCTATGACACCCAAGACGTCAGGAAAATGTGCTATGTGGTAGAACTCCTGCATAGTGTTTTATATATATATATAGTAACTGGCATGATGATGTAGAATAGCATTCTTGAATAATATGCTAGACTATGGTGTAGCATAGCATCCAGGAAATGGTGTAGGAACCTGGATGTTGATGACTGTGACACCCCCAGCATGTCTCCTGTATGTCACTGAAAGGTTCCTGTAGCTAATATTCTAAGTACTATGCATACTTTTTCTCCACAGGTATTGGTTCCCCTTGGTTTGTCCTTGTCTCAGGTGAGGATGACACTTGCTCTCAGGTGAACATGGCAGAGGTTGTAGAGTTCTTGGAGTGTCTCTATCCACCCTATATTTCTCTGCTATTTCCATGTCATGCAGATCATGAAAAGTTAAGCAGGGTCTAAATACCCCTCTCCTCCTTGCCTAAAGGTCTCTCAGCAGCAGCAGCAGCATCATAGACTTGAGCCTGTTACACAGACACATGCAGAAGAGCAGCAGCCCCTAACATTCTTTCTTTGCTATGTAGTTTCTGTGGCTGTACTCCAGGTGGTTTTGGGATACAAGGCAGAAGGCTGCACTAAGTATATACGATTGCTTTATAGCTTGTTGAATAGCTCCGGCATGCTGGATTTGTTGATTAGCATACAATCCAGCTGCTTATACAGAATTATCATACCACAATGTTTACCCTGTTTGCACAGCTCTTCACATTATGTAGCACTGTTTACTGAATACAAATTGGTGCACTATCATGTCCACATTGCACCGTGATGCAGACACAGTTTGAGAGAGCCATGTAGAGTTTATTGAATCCTGCCTTAATGAGCATTGAGACTTGTCATGCACACACTAAACAGATGAGGGCCAGCCACAATCATGACAGCAGTGTTTCTTAATCCCAGTGCTTATCTTCAAGCCTAAACGTTTTGCCTTACTAGACTCTACTATCATTTTGAATTGTTTATGGGGTTACTACATGAATAGATAAAAATACAAAACCGAATAACGGAAGGACTGAATAATCACAGCACAAACCTGCAGCTTCCCAGCTGCTGGGATTAAGTGAAAACACTGAAAAAGGCTGAGAAACAATGAAGATATTAAATAATAAGCAACAAGAAGTCATAAAAATTCTGGTTTAATACTAACAAGTATGTGCTCAGAAAGTTAAAGATAGACCAATTTGCACAAAACATGTATTGTTAGCATAAAAACCCAAACAATCAAGGAACATTCTGCACATTAAATAAACAGGAGGACTTGAGTTAACATCAATGTTTTTAATAAATATACTAGGCAACAAAATAGGACATTATATAATACAGGTCAAAACAATAAAGTGAATACATTCTGAAGCAAAGTCATGGAAATTAATGCTCAAACATATATTCACCATTCATAGGAATCATAGGAAAATTCATGGCAGCTGAATCTTGTAATCATAACACCTTGTCATTCTACTTCCTGCACTGTACGGGTGACCATTTGAAATGCTGGGACCTGCAAGAGTGAGTCCTGAAATATGGAGAATGAATGGCTGAAAGAATGGACTTACATATACTAAGACTCAGATGCTATTTTTCAGAATATTCCTTTTTCTCTAAGGTATGGTGATCTCAGAGTTGGTATACATAAGTTCAGGGGAGTGTGAGGGGGTGCAGGAGGGCTTGCCCTCCCTGCAAAAAGAAGCTTAAAGGAGAAGAGCAATTTTCAAAATTTGCTCTTCTCCTGCGTTTTTGGTCTTTTTTTTGGTTGCCATTACTAGGCATTTTGAGTGCCGACATTTCAATAGGGAGCTCAATATAGCTCTCCTCTCTAGCAGGACTAGGCCGGTCAAGCCTGGGTTGAATATACGGATATCCACAAAATCATCTGGGTAATGGTTAAAGGAAGATAGTGCATCGCACTGTTTAATTTGCAGGGAAATTGCATTCCAGAGGTGGGCAGTTACTGGGTGAAAATCCTGTATTTCCTTCTAATTTTATTTATTTGCTAATGAAAATTTAGATCTCTGCTGGTATTAGTGAAAATATTTGATTTGTGAAGGTGCAAGAAATCCAGAACTGCTGGGTTCCTAATTACACAAGACATGGACTTCCTCTGGGGAGTCTATTCAATCTTCTTAGGAACCTCTGAGGTCTTTCTAATTGTTTAATTTGTTCAGTGATGTACATTCCAAAGGCGGTATTGTATTTTATGATAGGCCTGATCTGTGCTGATTATAAGGGGACTGTCACCTCCTTAGATCTGGATGATAATCCTTTGGCAATTAGCTGTGCCCAGTAGAAGGATTTTCTGACTACTGTTGTTAAATGGCAATCAAAGAGGAGGGAAACATCAGTACAAGTTCCAAGTTTTCTTACTATAGTTTTCATTTTGAATTGGCATAGTTTCTATGTTGTATGGTGTGGGAGGGATTGTTTGCAAAATGTGATAATGTTTCACTTTTTAGCATTTAATTTGAGCCCATTTTCAGTACACCAGGTATTTATGAGGCAAATTGCTGTTGGAGGGCCTGGGCATCAGAGAGGCACTTGATATGACTGGCAGTTAATGATCATCTGTAAACTAAGACAGATGTCATGGTTCTTCATCTGGAGGTCAGAATAGTAAATACTGAATAAAAGGGTCCAGCATTGCGGCCCCGTGGAACACCACTAGTTACCTTCAAACTCTCTGACATTGCACCTGCTAACTGCACTGTGTGGCTTCTGCCTTTTAACCATTTGGCTATCCACCTTACAACATAGGGATCTTTTTGTAATGCATTTACTTGCTAACTATGTTAGTATGGGGGATGGTGACAAAAACCTTGGTCAGATCATAGTATGCTGTATGACTAATGTGACCGCCATTGACAGCTTATATTACCTTTTCAATGAAGTTCCCAGATACATTAGACAGGATTTAGCCCCTCACAAAGCCAAACTGCTATGGATCTAGTCTGATGAGATGTTTATGTCAAAGTTAATCAGGTCAGTTATAATATGTTGCCATAACCTTACAAATGAGACTCAGTCTGATGGGCCTACAATTCCTGGGGTCCATGGTGGGACCACCATTATGGACTGGCACCGCCACTTCTGTGTGCCACACCTCTAAGACTGACTCTATTGCTTGGCTCACGTTAAATCGTTTATCAAGTGGTTCCTAGGGCATGTTTAGTAATGTTAATCAAACAGCCTGATATGTTATTAGTTCCCATGCAGGAAGTGTTTTTGGTCTTGCATAGCACCTTTAGTACATGTTCTTTACTAATGGATTGGAGGTTGAGAGATTTAGAGTAGGAGAACTTTGGATAGTAGTTCTGTGAGTAAAATTAACACTGAACGTATATACTAGTATATTGACAATGTCCACTGGGTCCAAGTAGATGGTACTGTCTTGTAAGAGTTCTCTCCAATGTTGTGTGTTGTTTTTTAGTTTCTATACATAGCTAAAGAATGATTTGTAGCTGTTCTTGGCTTCAAGATACCAGCCTGAGTTCATAGCCTGGCTTTATATGGACTTAATAATATTACTGCTCCTAAGCAGGAGCAATACCAATCTGCCATAATAAAATATCAAGAGATTAATTAAATAGTACTTAGATATTGCCAAAAGAAACATTTGTCCTGAAAAGGCATGCTAGCTTCCTATTTTAAACAGGCAAGTAGTATTCTTATCACATCACAGTGATAAAGTCTATGCTAGAGTTAAGTGCTATCTCATGTATAACAAAGTGTATATTGCCATCTAGTGGCTAAAATTTGTATATAACAACAGCCCTCAGTGTTACTCCTGAAAGAAATCCTGTAGTACAGAATGTCAGCAAATACTCAAAGGATCTGTAAGTCAGAGGTGCTGGAAGCTGCTGGGGTGGGTGGGGGGATGGCGATGGGCAATAGGTGAACTTAGTGAAGCAAAAGGGCAAATATTTATTTATTGATACAGTAGTACTTACCATCATAAAAGAAGCAGACAAAATCTGAAATATGTACATACCCATCAAAGCACGTAGAACGTGTACTTTGCTATAGCATAAAAAATTACATAAAATGTTATTTTTTCCTAAGAAAATAGTGTTATGTTTGTTCTTATACCATAAGAGCAAACCAGTGATATGACTGAGATACATACGGTTTGT